>NW_020216437.1:993092-1339047 GCF_003070985.1 Temnothorax curvispinosus | reverse complement strand
TCTCTCTCTCTCTCTCTCTCTCTCTCTCTCTCTCTCTCTCTCTCTCTCTCTCTCTTTCTTTCTCTCGTATCAGGCGTGGCGTCGCGTCGCGTCGCGTCGCCTCCGCGAGGCTCTAAACAAAGTCTGTGGACGGGAAACGCGTCTTCACGGTAGCTATCGCCATTCACTCCGACTACGGCACGGCATGCTGCGCTTCCCCACGTCCGCGACAAAGATGCTTGGCGGCGCAACGAACGGCAGGGGACGCGTGTAAGTACGCGCACGTACGCACACGCGTGTGCCGAAGTATAATAAACATAATCGCGGTAGCGCGCGATGAGGAGGCCTTGGCCGTCTCCCTTCGGTCGTGCCCGGCACGCCCACCGCTACCATCGCCGTACAAAGAGAAAATACCGCGCCGTGGCAATCAACGGTTTTACACCTGAGCATCTCCACGTAGGTCGGCTGGCCGGCCGCGGGAGCGAGCAGGAGCGAGCAGGAGCGAGAACGAGGACGACGCGATGGTAAAGAGAAAGCAGGAGAGGGAGCGAAAGAAAGAAGGAGAGAAAGAAAGAGAGAGAGAGACGCGGATGCCCCTTTACTTCTTCCGTGGAGCGCCTCACCTCGATAGGCAAGACTCGGCGAGCACGATGTACCGACCTACCCTGAAGGATTATCGAAGCCTTGCATCTTTCGATACGCTCCCGTTCCTTCTTCTGCGGGCTCCCGTTGCGCGTCCCGGATCGATCCCGGCCGACGTGCGGCCTGCAGGATCCTGATCCTCGATTTGGATTCCGGTCTAACGGTCGTGCCGGGTCGCAGGGTTGGCAGATATCCCGGGGAATGCTGCTATGCCTGCTGTTTTTCGCGATGTCAGATAGACGAACGACACCGACGAGGATCTTGTACATGTTGCATTTAACTCGGAGTAATTTATCGGCATATTGATCGGAACGAAATATGAATCCGAATGGAATAAGTATCTATTTGAAGTTTTTTAAATTTTTCTAAAACATCTAGACGCACATCAGCGAGGTTTTCTATTTATGCAAATTTTATGTTAGAGAATTTCATATATTTTTCCGATTTTCGTACGCGACTTGATTTTTGTCAAGATTTACATTTTCTCGGCGCATCGAAAATCCGTGTAGTGAAAAGAGTGAAGAGAAAGAGAGAAAAGTCTTTAAGCAAAAGACATCGAGACATTCTCCGAGATGGATGATTATCGCTCAAGTGGAAATCTAGTCCTCCTTTTGTGGTCACATTGCGTGAACTGACGAGCACGCGATCAAATTTCAACGGCATTCCAAAGAGCCGATTCAATGACGTCAAATCATTTTTAGCCCAGTATGCGAGGTGTTTAGCTTTATGATTGCTTATTTATACAGTAGAAAATAATTCCATTAAGCTGCGAATGTATATCAAATAAAGTAATTTTCTTCAGTCCTCGTGTAGAGGTATGGGTAACTAAATATTGCAGTACACATTCAGTTTATGGACAATAAATCACGGCGTAATGATAATTGCGCCGTGATATCTATTAATAGATCAAATGCTTATATAATCGGACATTTCCGGCATACAATACACATCCTACTCTGCAATTAACTAATCTTATTACGTTCCTCGTGATTAATATTTCCTTTAAACTTCTTTCGTTCATTTCTACGCGCTAAACAAACTTGCGAAAACGGATTTTCTTTTGCGAACGATCGACGCAAATGTGTAATTTATATCTTTTGCGAATTCATTAAGAAGCACGATTTTATTCTTTCTGTTGAAGATCTTGACACAATTCAAAGATGAGTTATTATATCGGCATTTTTAGCATGAATAGTTATAGTGGATTAATAAAAGGGAAGTTTATTATATTACTTTTTTTATTCTAAAATTAGAATATTGGATCTTATGGCTTGTGTAGACCTCTAACACGACGCTAAAGACATAAGAGTTGCTCTTTTTCCTCAATAAAAGTACACAGTTATAGTCTATGTTTTATAGCCCGTAGATCAACGCATAACGATAATTACCGCACTATATCCTTTAATCGATCAGCTGCGATACAGCCGGTTGCTTCCGGTGCGCGGCATATACTTATTGCAATGCGCACCTCATCTTTTATATTGTGACTAACAATCTTATTCGCATTAATATTTTATATATATCATTGCTTTTTAAAAATCCATTAGCTATTATAAACAATTTTATATATATTTCAGAAATAAATCAACAAAACAAATATTTTTTAAAACGAATGTAAAGAACGTAACATTCGTATAAAATTCACAAATTATATCAATTCTATACGCGAATTCTAAATTTCTAGTCTTACGACTTTTAAAAAATCTTTTTTTAATTACACTAACTATAGGGAACGCGTAGGGATATTTGTCTGTTCTGAGATGGACACACACACACACACACACACACACACACTTTTAAACGCACAGTTCGGTAGATGAGAAATTACCAAATTTATCAACATCGTTCATCCGCTTACGCCACTGTCATCGCCCTCCGCGAAAACGGATGCTGGCGAAAGCGAGTGCCCTTTAGAAAGTTACCCCGGTTGCTGCGGTTGTTTGATCAGAGAGCCGTACGAACGAGTCGTTAGCTGGTACGTGCCCCGATCGCGTATCCCTCCCTTCCTGCCCCTTTCGATGCGTTTCTTCGCGCACGCATTCTCGTACACACGATGCACACGCGTGCATCGTGCGCACAGCCGAGAGAAAGAAGAAAAGAAAGAGAGAAAGGTAGCAGCACAGATCACCGTCCGGGCACCGGGTGCATAAGTCTATACTTATAGGCTAGGTGGTAGATATGGAGCGGTCGATAATGATCCAATATACTGGTACATCCTCGTGAAGTAATTACAATGATGAGCGAACCGCTACCATCGGGCGCCCGAGCGAGCTCCTTCGGAGGCTAGGCGTTGAATCAAGACCCGTCCTCCGCTATCTCTCCACGTCTCTCCCCTCTCCCCCCTGCCTTGCCCCACCTCATCATCGCGTCGACTTCTTGCTCCTTTCGCTGCTCTTCCTCGATCCTCTTCGCTTTACTCTCCTCTTCCTCACTTTACCCTTTTCTCTCCTTCTCTGCCTTCATCTTCTCTTCTCTTCTTCTTCTTCTTCTTATACTTCCATACAGCCGCCGGTCGCTACGGTGCATAGCACCGCAACAAGAGCAAACATCTCTTCGGGGTCGTCACGGGGCCACGGAGTCACGGTGGATGGATCTCTCTCGCTCCTTTCTCGATCCTCCGGAATTATCACGGGGGCCACCGCGAGGGTTCACTTGGCCGGAAGTGCGTCATCAGCGGAATACGTGCTCGATGAAACCATCCTACGGACGAATCTCTAGGAGGGTACACGCCGAGAAAGTCGTAGCTCGGCCTCGAACTTCATCCGAGGTCCTTATCTCGATGGAGCCGCCGCGAGCACACGGTGTTAGCCGATGATTAGCTTCGATTCGTTTGCGCTTGTATGCAACAGTGTTGTCATTGATCGATAGATCAGACGATCGTTACGTTGGTCCACGCGGATGGAATCGCCGGCGATGAAGAATAATTGTATTATTGTATTAATACCGCGAGGATGTACGATGGGAGTAATAGAAGAGGAAACGAAATAAAAGATGAAAGGAGGGATTAACTCGTGGTGGTTGAAGTTAATTGCGAAGCGATAATTGCGGACCATGTTTCATGCATATGCATGGGATCAGACTACTGTTCGACGAGAAATATAATTTATTCGATAGAACTTAACTTGATTTTGACGGGGGGGAGGGGGAGAGGCTAGACGGTGATAAGTAATAATTAGCGATACCATCTAAAACATCCCGTTTACTTCAAGAGGCTTAAGCGATACTCAAGCGATTATTTTTTCCAAAACTTTTTATTATATCATACTTGGACAACTCTTTTTATGAATTCGCAACATTATATGGATATGTAACATGTAATAACACGTTAATAGTTCTATGTTCTCCTCTTTGTAAAGTATTTCACTTCATATTGCGTTTCACACGTAAAGCTTTAATACAGATGAAATGAAATAACAGAAAAAGTACTTATAGCGTTTTAACAAATAATGATGAAGATATGCGTGATGGACACTCGTAAGACCATCGTCGCCGGTCAACTCGAGCGCGAAGCATCCGCTCTGGCGTAAGTTCATTCATCGATTTTTTGCCGCGAAGAACCTGCTGCGAGCTAGATCGCTCGACTCACCGGGAGCTGAGTACAGGCGATACGAAGTGTCTGATTAACGTTGATTTTTTGCAAGTGCCGACCGTCCGACGCCTCGTCACAAGCCTCAGCCTCCCCGGTCTTCTTTCCGGTCGTTTCGATTACGATCGATACGGTTGTCGAACCGAGCCATCCTACCTCATTCTCCGCGATGTCACGCCCAAGTTTTTCGTGGCTGACCTCCTTCTCTGAGAATTTTCAACATCCGAAATTCGTATTTCTGAAACGATATCGTCGTCTCAATTTGCCTGCATTAATTAGCGCTATCGTTTTACAGTGCCAATAAAAAAAGATTACAGAGATGGTCTAATTTTAGAAAAATATATATTCCTGTAATTACATAAATGATGATCGCGGTTCGATATAATCGTTGGAGTTGGAAGAGAAAAGGATAAGAAATTATGACAAAATTTTCATTTAAATATTATATCTAAATAGAAATTACACGGTACTTGTATGTATCGATTAAACAATGTAGTTGAATGATATTTGCTGATTCGCTAACTTCAATACTTGCGCATCAAAGTTCTCCAGCCGTTAAATTCTCGGCTGCGGTACTGATGTTTTTAATATGTTTTGCATCGCGAGCAACCCAGGGGCTTTTCGTTCCCGTTCGAGCCTGTCATAATTTCCGTCCGCCAGGTCGGAGAGAACGGAGACGGTTGCGACGCCACTGTGAGCGCATCCGAGCAACAAGAGCACGCATAACGTAGATGCAACGCTCCGCAACACCGGATTGCCGAGGGCGCGCTCCTTCTCCGCAAGAACCGGAGGTGAAGGGGGCACATCGGAGACCACGAAGAGGGGCACCGGGGGACGGGGGGCACGGGGGAAGAGAGGTCGACCGGGATAAACATCTGAGCCCCGCCCGGCACCCGAGGCTGCACCTCTTGTTGCTCTTCTCTACCTTACCTCTCCTCTCCCGCTTCTTCTTCTTCTTCTTCTTCTTCTTCGTCTTCTTCTGCCTCTTTTTCTTCGTCTCCCTTTCTCGTCTTTTCCCGTACTTCACTCTCTCCCCCGCCCCCGACGACCGGCACGCCGGCATTATTAATCCTGGGTGCAGTTCGCGAGTGTCGATATGTAGCATTTCGCACGTCTCGCATTTTACGGCGTTACGCCTCTTTCTGGTTTCCTTAATTGTATTTCATTTCTAGAACTTACTCGGTTCGAGTCGAAACTCAGCTGTGCTTGTCTTTCGATGATTGCTTGTGTTATGACACTTGAGAGTACAGACGGGGTAAAAATTTATCGTTTTTACCGATTGACCTAGACCTGTGAAGTCCTCGGACGGCATCTCGCGCGGTAAACTTTTTCCTACGTTCGTCCTCGAGTCTTAAAATCGTCGATCTGTCTATTCGGTTCGATATTATTTTAGCATGGTAAAAAAGAAGTAAATATATCATGGTGGTAAGAAGCTTCTTAAGATACCATAGTATCTTCATTTAATATGCGAAATGTCTCTAAGTTTCCATAAAATCGTTCACTGTTACCTACGCTGTTGTTAGCTTCTATACGTCATTCAGAGTCATGTGTGATAACATAGTGTCGAGCAGAGATAAAAATCTGTGCACCGCTTTTCGCACGCGATACTTCACTTATCTATTTGACCTCGCTTCCGTTCTTGATCTTTTTTCGAGCTGCATTCGATGAAGTTTACTTTAGCAAAGCTCACGAGAGAGACGCGTCTACCCGACGCAAACTCCGATCTGGTCTACGTGTTCCGTTAATGCTGTAGCAGTAAGACGCACTTGACCAACGTTTTCAAGCGTAAAATGTGCATGTCCGTTTCGAAAATACTACTTTGGCGATTAGATGTTCGTTCATCGGCGTCTTGAAGCCTGAAGATCTCTTGATGTTTTCATCCGCACGATGATTGGTATATTTTCCACCACGAGCACGTGTCCATTGATTATAAATATTTGTCTAATAATAGCATAACAATGTTCAATGCTATTACGTTTTTTTTAAAAGCAAGCATAAAAGAAATTACAGCTCTGAAAAATTCGTTGTCTGTCGCCCTTGAGATTTATCCTGGCTGAGAGTGAAATTATTGCGGGATTCCTGCGTGACGCACATACGCATTCTCACACTTTCGCTACTCCGAGGATTTCAGTCCGTTCGCGTATTGAATAGTTTACGGCTTTTAAATAAGCGGCCCTCACTCGTTCCCAAACAATTTGCTCATACCGCAGATTGCTCGTAAATAAAGATAATCTATTCTACCCGGAAGATAAAAATCGTTCAGCCTTTGCCAGTGGGGGCCACGGAACGGGGCAACCACCACCGACGGCGGCTCGGCTACCTCCCGGTGCGAGCGAGAGGGACATGGCGATCGAGGGATCCGAAGACGGAGGGGGAGGAGGGCAGCGCGAGAGGTGTTCCACCGACTTGTTCTTTCCGCGGGTGAATGCTCCTCCAGTTATTCATTTTTACGTCGCTCATTGCTCGGATTTTACGAGGCAAAAATTATGAAATTGCACTTTGTGCACCGTGCGTGCCCTCTTCCTCTCACCCTCTCGCTCGTTCACCACCCCTCGTGCGCTGCGCTCCTTCCTCGACAATTATGCGTGCTGCAGTTCCGTCACGGCGATAAGCATCATTGATTTCCTCAAAGATTTTTGGTATTCGGATTCTCGTAGTAAATGTTCGACGAATCTGTGTCTTTCGATCACAGGATAATCCGAACTAATAATTTTTGTATGCCTATCCAATAGTCAGTTGTCAATAATGTACTTGTAATAATAGTCTTTTAATAAGTATAAATTCATTTCCCACTGTGTTTAATTCATATTCGAACTTTCGCTTTCTCCTCGTCGCGACATTCTTCAGAATTAATTCCTAATTCCGTTCTTAACGTCTAGGTATCGCGAATGGATGTGTGGAACACGTTTCTTCCTGAATTTTGTGACATAAATTCGCTCGTTAGGTATGCCTTTAAATTTCCGCCGTTCCCAGCGTTCTCGTCACGTGCATCATATAAATTATTGATCTAGCATCGAGAGGAGAGAATTTGACGCTTCTACCGAACGTGCCGCGCGCGTTGTCGGTATCACCATATAAATTACCGGTCTAAAGCGGAGGATTTTATACGTTTCTACCTACGCTCTCCGCTTCGCTGTCGGATAAATTATTGGATTATATCAGGCCCCAAATTTCCGTGCGCGTTGGCGTACGGCCGATAAACGAAAATGATGATTATGCTGCGTCACGCGGGCCCACGGAACGTCCGGCGAAATATTATAATGCCAAATTGAGCTGTAAATCGCGGATTTCGCGCGCTGAAAGGACGAGAACTGACGATATTCGTATTTCATCGGCGTGACATACTTCGTTCTTTCGTGACGTCCGTTTCGATGGAAAAACAACAAGTAACAGCATGTCATAATACTTTCCAACATTTAATTAAACACATCATTCAGCGCTCGTATATTGCGAGTCAATCAACTCTCGCGGTCCTTATAGGAATATAAAAGTGATAAATTGTCACTGTATATCTTGCGAATTCGCGCGGGAGAATTTTCTGCGTGTCAGAGTCATTAATTGAATTATTTATCATAAATTAGTTTTATCTTATTTGTACGGCGGCGAGAGTATGGCCGATGATAAACAGCAGAACATTTGGAACGATATTTGCCGCAAAAGAAATCATCTGATGATGACGCGATGCAAATCTTAAATGCCGCTCGTCAAAATTCTCGCCGCGGACGTCATCTCAAGCAGATTTCGCTGTGTACTTAGTTAGGGCATTTGCACGAGCTCGCATCATCGCTTTCGGTATTTTTAAAGCGGCTGGATTGAAGCTGCGGCATGACTGACCGTTCCGCTTATATAAATTTTTTTTGTCGACGCCTCCATTCGACACCTGCATCTTTCCTTGACCTTTCAAGTGCACGTTCATCCATCTGACCTTTACCACCGCTGATTCATCGGTATCTCGCGGCGTAACCTCGCGCGGTATAATCGTGCGTGTTCGTATTTATCATCTCGTTTATCGTATCGCGGCGGCCGACGATATTAATCGGCGCGAACACGGCCTTTCGACGATCCGAAAAACTCGGGAGCCTCTTTCATCTTAATTTACCGATCGCAGTCACGACGTCGGATATCGTTACTGCGCATCTTGTGAATTAAGTACGCAACGTTGGCTAGATCATTTTTAATGCTTTATATTTATAATTAATGTTTATTAAATTTTGCTCTCTGTCGTTTTAAAACGCGATCCGCGTATGCAAGATGAAACTGTTGCTCGCTCTTTTTATTAGCATATAATGGTAATTGCGTCAGCGAATGAATTAGCTTCGCAACAAGGTAAATAAGATGCGGTATTTAATATTAATAAGTAATAGGACTTGCAGTATTTATTATTTTAAAATCCTTTCTTTATTAATATTGCTCGACAGAAAATATTAATTATTTTTAGAAATTCTTTTTTTAACTGCTTTAATTACAACCCTTCATGCAAGAAGCTTCGAATCAGAAATATCGAGATTGTGAAAACCAATGTCATACCTACTAGCTGGCTTTTTAACGCGGATGATTATGCCCTGCCGATATACTGTACCAATAGTTATGCTGTTGCAGATAATTGCGCGAAATGAGTTAGAATTACCGATAATTATACAGACGACCGACGTATCGCGGATGATGAATCGTTGAAAAATAGTAAATTTCATACCGTTCCTTTCAATTAACGATCGAAAAACCGGGACAGGCGAGAGAGAATGATAAAGAGAGCATGTAGCTGATGATGTAGCTCGAGGAGATATCGATCGGTGCCCCCCGATAGTTCGTTGCCTCCGACATTTCCTGCATTCAAGGGAAGACGATTCGCGGACGACGGACGTTGACGAGTAAATCGGTCTGGGGCAGCAAATGAATTCTGAACCTATCTCAATGTTCCGTATTCATTCGCGCGGCTCATTAAAGAACGTCTGTCGCTCGCGTCCGTGTGCTCCTCGCTGATACGTCATAATAAAAATTCCGTAAAGCAACCACCAGTTTTCATTTTTACATCCCGCGCGGAGACGTGCGTTGCTCGTCGGTTCATCCTATCCCTCTTCCACGATCACTTTTAAAGCAAATTAAATACAGCGCAGCAAATTACGCGCCGGTCATGCCTTGCCGTAAATCAAATAGCTAATAAAACTTCCATCGACCGAACTATTATAGGAAAAATCCGTCAGGGCTATCGCCGCGCATCTCTCCGGCGAGATGATTCCCGAATCTGTCGATCTTGAATATATTTCCAAGGCGAGGAATCTATTTCTTTTTACGACTACGTTTGTCAAACGCTTAATTTTATAGCGGAATATTGAATCGGTCACGATCGCGATGCATTTGGGCCAACCTGTAAAATTTACGAACACTTCCTCGGAACATAAAAGAACGCGCGCCCTAATTTGCATATGCTACTTTAGAATATTGGCTAAAAAAGCGCTCCTTGACTTTATGGTTTTTCGGAAATGTCTTTCCTAAGATAACGCACACGCGCATACACACATGCACGCACACACGCACGCACATAATGTTCGCTCTAATCGTCGATTTCGCATCGACTCATCAGCATCAGCAAGTTCGCCGATGCCAGCGCAACATTATGGCTCGGTTTGAAAAACACTAATGCATGATGCTCGAGAGAGATCGCGGTGATCATCACGAGAGAAGCGCAGAGAGGAGTGGCAGAAGAGCGGCGCGGTAGACAGCGCGCGCGAGAGAGAGGTGCCGGAGAAGGGGAGATTTTAGTGTCGGCCGGACGTTTCAATTAAATCGTCGAAATCATCATCGGGCACCGGTGCCCGTCCACCTCGTTCGCCATCGTCATCGTCGTTCGTCCCGTTCGTCGCGGTACTCGTTTTGCTGACGAACGTAAATTTCTCCACTCAACGGGACCGTAACTTCTCCGTACACGCGCGCACGAGCGGAGGCCATCGGGGTTCTCGTGCCGCACGCCAGAACAAGTCTATGAAATATAAGCACTTTTGATCCAGCATACCGTAATGAGAAAGGGGAATACCGCGAGTTGCTTCTTTTCCGTCGTGATCCTTCGGCGCTGCTTGCCGGTGCGATGCCGCGGATGCTTGGCTCGGGGATCACGACGCTTTTCGATCGACTAGGCGTGACCGTTCTATTAACGGCTGTCAATAATCATCTCGAATATACATAATGTTTATCCATCTCAAGAAAATATAATGATCGATGTATGTTTATGTAGTGATATTTATAGCTTGATTCTGCGACAGACTGATATTTTATTTTTATTATAACGGTATTACATGTATAAATGTATAAATGTCAGGGATCTCAACACTGTTAGAAAATTATTCACACATGAAATAATATTTTAATAATTTATGAATTGCAGACCATGTAATGCCATTTTTAATTTAATACATTTGCTATTGACGATATAAAATTCTTGTGTGACATGACATGCATGTCACGTGAGACATGCGATAAACTTGATCGGGCGGTAGCCAGCAGCAAGAAGATATAGGAATATTATAAAGTGGCGATGCAGTCTAGTAAAACTCGATCCGGCTCACGATATACCAAAAGGAGCCTTGTTATCAACCGGTCCCATCTTATCAGGTCGGCGCAGCATCGCCGGTAAATCATCGGGGTCCTTGACGGGGCACCTTTAATTACCGGGCGTGCACGAGGGGAAAAAAAATATGAAGACGTAATACGTTATCCGGTTGCCTTCCTCTCCCGGGTGTCTACCGGTAGATAGAGAGGCCGGTCCAGTTGATGCCGAGAGGCGTTGCTCATAAATAATGAACACGTATTCATGAACGCCACCGGTTACTTCGTCTTTGAGGATGAGCCACGGCCAGATGGAACTCGCGTTTAGCTAGTCCGCGTCTGCGGAAAACTGCCGTGTCAGAAACGTGAAAACGTTTTCCGTCGTGGATATATGCCGTGAATACGGTATCCCGGGATTTTTTGCGGTGCGAAACGAGGCGCGCTCAAACACGCGTTTCCTGTCATTCATTCACCGGGGAAAATGGATTTGAATAACAGGTGTAGGCTGCTTTACCCCGCAGTATTAATTTGCTCTGACAAGTCGTGAGAATGATGCATATTGTTACATTTGAATTGATTATTCGATGCTGGTGAGACGGTTTTTATCATGAAAGCTAACACATCCCATTTCTCATCGTGTAAATAAGCAAAAAAGAGAAGGAAATATGCGGTACTGATGAAGTTTTTTATTTTTATAATCTAAAAGTACAGACATTTTTTTATTATATTTTCATATAGGGTTTTAATAATGTACATACAAAGAACGTTGTAAACATACAATATTTTTACAATTTTCAAAAAAATTGAATTTACATGTCGATAGCTTATCAGGTAAAATTAGGTATTTAACTTTAGAATATATTTGAATATATTTCGTAGTAAGTTATCATTTACAACTTTCATGTTACTTACTCTATATCATCATGGCCGGCCGGTCGCGAGATTTTTAATCGGCTGGACGGCATCGCGAGAGCGCACTAATTAATTCCTACGAGTGGGTTGATGAACGCCGGTCCGGGCATACAAGGACGAGTCGTATCGATCCAGTCGAACGATTAATACATCCCGTTGCGCGCGCGGCAAGGTGCGGAGGAGGTCGACGGACCGTTTAATCGCCGATAGTTCTATACGAGAAAGAAAATGGTCGAGGTGGTAATCGCTACCTGCGGAAGCCCGGCGATCGATGCCAGATAGGATACCAATATAATGCACCACGTCCATCGGGACGTTTCGACGAGCGTTCGTCGCTCCGTCGCTCGTTCTCGAATAATCTCGCGGAGCGGATATCTAAACGAGGAGCTCGGGGCGCAGCCTCCGGGCGGCGCGTACGGATATGTACGCACATATAATAAACTCGACGTGTGTAGAAGTGGAAGAGTGCTCTTTCTCTCCCGAGTGATATATATCGGACGCGATATATCGTCCTTGATGGTACACCTCGAAGCCGGGGCGAACTACTACTCGTTGCGCCGCCGCGCCGCGCGGTCGAAGCAGCGTCTCGCCTTCGCGAAACAATATGATGGTTAACGTAACAAGCTTTCATCTCGGCTCTGAACGTTAGGTATCCCACTGCGGCACAAGATTCCGAACATGTCCGGACACCTAAGGCGACGCTTCCAGAATAATCTCCGGGATAATACGTTCCTCGCTCCAACGGTGTTATATAGGATTCCCCTGGGGTGCTGCGTAATTATTGTTAATTTAGATGGATGAATAGGATCTGACTTTTGAGTAATAAAAATCTGAATGGCGAGAGAATTTCTATTAGAGCTATTTATCCGACTATTAGCGTCCGGACTGTCCGGAGAAATTTATGAATGTATTTACGAGATATGTTAATTGCTAGACAAGAAGACGAGCGCAGATGACATGGCGATATTTTGCGATTTGCTTAGGAGAGTCTAAAATATAATTAAAGTTATCATGGTTAATCCAGGCACCAGCAAAGCTTTGATACGATTACTTATGACGCAAGCTTAAAAAACTAAGACAGAAAATGTATATATTTTATGCGATTTAACACGATGTTATTAAATGATCAGATACTTTATTTTCGTGAAATGATACAAAAATATCAACGATTGTTATTTATAAATATATAATGAAATTTTCTCTCTTTGCCTTTTTAAGTGCACACGTTTATAGAGAATCGCGAAAAAACACGGCAGAGTAGAACTGTTACAAAAACAGAATCGCGCCATCCAGAGAGAGCCAGCCGATGATATTGTTTTACGATCCCTGAAGAACTATGGGATACAAGCAAACGAGATGTTCGCGTCTTGTTTCAACTTGACGTAGTGTCCACCTAGACTGCTATACGACCGATCACAGACGCGAAGAAAGACGTAGCATTGATAGCTGGACATTGAACGGCGTGCTTGGAAGAAGCTTCGTGGGACAATCTAACGTCAAGTTCTATCAATGATCTCGGGAAGCGCCTGGAATTCAACGGCTTTCTTCCGTTCTGTCGCGTAAGTGGGTCCAAATATGGAACCCAGGCAAAGAGCAGCCCGATTAACCGTAATCGGTAACCAAAGCACGCGGAAAAGACGGTGCCGGCTGTCCCAATAATAATGTTAATTAAATGTTTCCTCGCAGTAAACAATGGGAAGTAATGGTCCACTTCTATTTCGATTGCTATTATAATTTTTATGGGATTGCGTAATCCACCGATATCGTTTATATACTAAATCGTCGATCACTTTATTTCTTCTAACTTCTCCTGCCGCGATTTCTTATCTGATCTATTTTGTATCCCTAGTTTTATATATTCAGAAAATAGTATATGTCTCCTTGGCTTTTCCATCTTTGTTTACGTTGTTTATCTTATATTTGAGCCCCAGTGGAGATTTTATTTATATTGCCTTAACGTAAACTCCCTTCGTGCGCCGCTTTTATCTTCGACGGTCATCATCCGGCTGTGCATCTCACGAGAATCCTCTGGGACTCTTATCCTACCCCCTTCCTCTCGTTTTCATATTTATCTCGTCGCCATCGTTCTGCGATGCGAGAAAATCATCTCGAATTTTTCCCGGGCGGAATCGCCGCACCGACACTGATCGTCGCGACAGGTTACACCGGTAGCGGCCGAGTCAGCTCTCTTCCCGAGGACTCCGTTGATTCCTACTCCTGCGTTCCACCACGACTCACCACCACCACTACCATCGTCACCACCACTGGCAACCACCACCACAACCACTACCACCACCGCCGCCGCCGCCGTCGTCGCGGCCGGCCAGCATCACCACCTTCGTTCATCCACCACCATTTACTTCGGCTACCACCTCCTTTGCCAGGCACTCGCCATGTGACTGACTCCCCTTCTCCGTTGACGAGCGGTGGGCCTGCCTACCTGCCGCCCGTTGCCCCGCTCCCATTACGACGCGGACTCTCGCGGCAGGTGCACCAACCTAAGTGCCACTCCGCTTACCTGTGTGTGTGTGCCTATCAAGGCAGAGCAGTGTGTCCGGTGGTCAGGTTCTTCCCTCTCTTTCTCTTTCTTCTTTTCTTTTTCCCTCTCTTTTCTTCTTTCTCTCTTTCCCCCCTCTCTCTCCCTCTTTCTCTTTTTCTCTTCCTTTCCCCGCTGGCTATCTCTTCTGCCGTCTTTTTTCCCCCTATCTATCCCCCTACCTGTGTATGTCTCCATCTCTCTCTTTCTTTCTCCCCCTACTGTCTCTCTCTATCCGTCTATCCTCTTCGACATCACTTCACGCAGCAGTGCCGTGTTGTAGTGTCGTGTCATCCCGCGGTACGTCAACGATCCTCCCGGACTGAAGGCAAGGATCGACCGGGTCGAGAGTACACTCTGCGATTACCGGGGCCGGTCGATCGCCGGTCTACAGTAGGGTGAAGAAAGTGAACCCGCGGTCACCGTGAAGGTGAAGGGAGTGATATTCCTGATGGAACCCGCGTTCTCTTGACACCGACAGTCGGAAGTTCGTGACGAACGAGTGACCTGTTGAAATATTCGGATGCGAGAAATCTGGCGGTGAATCTGTTTTTGACTCGATCGAGTAGGAAGCAAGATTTTACATTGGTGAAATTTGTCACGATGAGAGAGGACAAGCCTGTCGTGATTGAGCTTGTTCGTTAAGAATGAATTGGTAGATCTGGTGTAGTACCGTACCAACAATTTTTAATATCTGCATGAATGGCCTAATGATTGCGCTCCGAGTGAGAAAGATCAGAGAAAGAATCGTCTGGTGATAGTTTGAGACTCGATTGTGATCCGAGGTGATCCGCGCGATCCTGAAGACAGCTATTATCGAACGAGTGGCAAGGTGCGCTGAGGAAGGGGACATTCGGTGAAGGTGTCAAACGTCGGCGGCACCTCATTGACATTTCCGTGACATTTAGTGCGCGATTCGAGTCGAGTGCTAGACACCTTTTCGTGTAACACGCGTGTCGCTTACTGTTACACGACAGCGAGATCTCGCGACGGCTAGCGTGTCACAGAGAAGCAACGTGACGAGCGGGAGAGGACGACAGTGCGGTGGAAAGGAAGTGAAACGAGGGCCGGGCGAGCCGATGACGCGTCCTGCGTGCCTTATCAGCGGCGGAACCGGAGCGCGGTGACGGCGAAGCCTCATACAGAGACTTATCTGTCTCTCGGAATCCTTCAGTTGCACGTGTACGGCGTAGAATACAAATAACGACCTGCGTTCTCGCAAAGGTCTGTCTCCGAACTTTGGTCGAGTGAACAACGTCGAGGTCCTCGACGAATCTACCTGAAACGTAAAACTCTGTTGCGAAGCAACAGGTGGTTATATCTGGAAGATCGCCGAACGAGGTTCTCCTGCGACTTTCGACAGGCAGAACCGGAGATTTTTCACTCGGTTGGAGGTTGACGCTGATAGCCAAACTGGACATTCTTACCGCCACGTCGGGAAGAACGGAGTGGAGATGTCCGCGGGTCGCTGAGAGAATGAGGGAGCTGGACACCGAGAGCCCTGTCGTCTGGCCGGCCTGGTGTTATACTGGTGAGTCGAACATTTGATCGATGATATGGAAAAAAAATGACTGAATAATATCGCTAGCTATAACGATATCACGAGGCAAATTCTTAATGAAAATACCATGAAAAAACCTCGTAAATTATTATATTTGGCTGTCCGATCTACTTAATTAGGTTTCTCTTTAAGTTCGACCAGTTGTTTGGCCATGAACGCCTGCGGTTAATCTCAATTTATCATCATTAGTTTTTCGTCGTCGATCATTCCGTCTATAACATTCATCGGTCGAAACTTTAATGAATTTTTAATGACTTTTACAAATAAGGGAATCGTGACAACACAATCGTTTTCGATTGAACTATTTCCGTACGAATTAGCGATATGTCGACATTCATGTTCGTTATTGTCGAATATTTTTTAAGTATCATTTGAGAGAACTTGCTATGTTTTGACGCGATGTGATTGATTTGCGAACGTGATGCATTTTGTACGAACATAGCTTTGTCGATTGTACCGGTAGCTAGTCGGCGAAATCATAACGAGTCATAGTGTAACAGGACGCAAATAACCGTAGCGGTTTGAGGAAAGTTATGAAACACGCGGCCGCGAGTAGGCATCACGCGGCAGCTTTGGAATTTGTGCTCGATTACTTCATCGACAGCTCAAATGACAGACGAAAAACAAATATCGACCTGGATAAGAAAACGCGAGTGCGTGTCATGCTAGTCTTCTAAATGACCTAAATTATGTAACAAAGCAATTAAAATTTCTAATAATTTAATCACAACTGTGAGACAATGGTGAGATAATTAGTCTGATGACTGCGTTGAATAAACTCTTATGATGTATAGCTAATTTATGTAGTAAGAATATATTTATGTTTATCGCCTTGAGCATATTTATTTCTATATCAAGATCACATTTTTAACTACAAAAAAAGAAGTGAAGAAGGAAGTACGATATCAGCATGAATTTCCAGAAAGTGACTGATACTCGGTTAAAAATACAGCAATACATGTTCCGCGGTGTTCGCATGTTATATTTGCCGAGGTTTTAATTTCTCGGAAGTTGCCGTGCGATATCTCTCTAACGTGTCAATAAACTTATTTCGAGCACTATGTAACATGACTCTGCCATTGTCGAGTCACGCAGGATTCCACTGCTGTAAAGTTTAAAAATACTTTGATTTTAAACCATTAATAGGTTTGGAATAACGGTTGCATGCAAAATTAAGATAATCGCATATTGTTCTTTCATTAATTTTTATTTATTTTCTTGGAACTTAATATTGGTATTGTAATATTTATTGATATTACTTTTTTTCGGGAATTAGGGACTTGCAACTTTGTACTCTTTTTTTTATCTTTATTTAATGAATATATCTTTGAATATTGTCTCATCAGCTTTAAACTTAATTGTTTCTTTTGGCTTCATTTTCACAGAGCCTTTGACATCTTACGATTAAACCATAAATGATAATATCTATCTCACTACTTGGTCCCTAATGGATTCTTCGCGTATTTGTAATATAGTAAGGAGAAACATGCGAGGGGAGAGAAAAAAAGAGGTCATAGGTTCTCTCGTGGAAAGTGGTTTTTTATCGCTTCTTATCAGGCCAGACTTCTTAATTTCCGAACTACAGTTGCCTACCTGCATTCGATGTCGCTCCTTGGCATCGTTTTGCCACGCAGAGAATTCGTCCAGTTCCGTTAACGGGGAGACGAGCTCCGAGACACGAGAACGAATCGCGGAGGGTGTAATTATGGTGCTCGATCTTGACAATTAGGAACCCTTGGGAGCTGTCGGTAGCGGAATAGGGGCCACTTAGCTCCCGCAACTTCCAGCAGCTTTATCTCGTCCAATCGCCTCGCGTTATTCGTCGGTGTCTTCTAATTAAGGGGTAACCCGCGGATTTTTTCCTACTCGGGATTCGAGTTGGCGAAAATGTCACCGCTTATTATCGAGCGATCAATTTTTGAATCTCTCTCCTCGGGGCTGGGTATCATCGTATTCTTAGTATCTCAATTTCCTACTTAAATGAGGACTAACGTTGAGAAATCGACACATGATTCGATACTTACCACTCAGGAAATCCAGCAAAAAAATATCGAACGTAATTAACTCCCGTATAGCTTGACTGTGTTCTTGAAAATACGCGATCCGTCGCGAATCATTCGGTTAAAACACTATTTTTGCCAGTCAGGGTATTAATAAGCTTTTTTTGGCGCCGCACATTATCTTGGGGCCCGTGCGCGTTTGTTAGTCGGTTGTTCGGCTCTCGGTTCGGAGTAGCGTAGCAAAACCGACATGATTTGGTGACAGAGCTGACCCCGCGAAACAGATTTGTTACGGTATAAGTCGAGGTAATGGCGAAAGACACTTTGCGGACGTGCCACTCCGGTCGCGACCGCTAATGTGATTACCGTTCTTTCGTAGTCACCAGGAAGCTGACATTGTTTCGCGTCGCCGCAGAAATCCATTTTCGGAATCCACGATTAGCGAGAGCTGTAATTATTACTCCGGAAAAATATTCCTAATCATCCGTTTTCACATTTGGAATTAACATCCTCGCACAATAGAAGTGAAGGAGTTTTGAATATTTGGTGCAATAATCGATAATTTATTTGTTTGCTACTTAAATTATTTTACTCAATTATTTTAATTAATCTGTTTTTCTTGCTAAAATTGCTTCTCATCTTTGTGTATTTCTCTTTAATTAAAAATTAAAGATATCTGTCACGTGTATGGAGTTCTCCGCACCTGTATTCACGTCTTATCTCGAATTATGAACTGCGAAAAACGCTATCGGCGGTCTAACTACCTATTGATAAGATGATAATCGTTTAATCGCGCACGAATGGCGGAATCGCGGACGATAATGTAAATATCCTCTTCGGTCTCTTAATCTTTGAATTTTCTCAGCGGTTACCCAAGACTCGTGGCTCCCGTGGAAGCACTCGCTTAGTTTGTCGAAACCGCGACGTATTGAACTCGCATGGAGAAAGTTATAAATTATGATAACAATTATTGATGCCGTGCTCTCCCGCGACTCTTCAATTATGACGATATTATAATCATTAAGTTAAATAATCGTATCCTTGTTATCGCCGTTTATATTTCGATAACCTGAAACTAACAATCAACGTCATTATCTTCTAACGAGTATAATTAGCTCTTCGTCCCTCTCTCCCGGAGACATATCGTTATTCTTGATTTTGCCCGGCGGGCCTTTTTAGATCCGAGAAAATCTATGAAAAGTGTGTTCGACGGAACGGAGGGAGCGCAATGTTCCTGGAATCTGGAACGTCTGGCCGCACCGTCGAGGCATGGCCTCGTCACTTTCGTGACTTATCGTCGTCCAGGTCTTTCCGACCGGGTTTCCAGGAATCGCGGTTGTCGCCGGTCGTCTCCGGCTATCTTGTCGAAGGCGCCATGTAAGGTCTTCTCTGTCGGTGCATCGAACGGTCGATGGGATCACGCGCTCGCACAGCTTTAGTCTCGACCTTCGCCTTCCGTCGCGGAACACGCGACTTACCAGGCCCTCCGGTAGCCCCGTCGGCACGTTCTAGTCGTCGTCGTTGTCGTCGTACGGATTGCCATTGCCAGAGTTAAATATTGGCTGTCGCTCAAAATACAAACGCGATTACGCTCGCGCCGGTGACTGGTATACCCGCGTGCTGCTGCCATCGGCCAGCAACTTATTTATGGACCACAAAGCATCGGCCTCTGTCTCCGACTGTCGTTTCCTTAGGATCCTCTTTCCTCTGCCGACCCATCGGGACCCGATCCCGGTAGATCCTGCCAGTGGTTACTAGCTCTTTTTAGTTTTCATTGTTTCCGACAGCTAATAAAGCCTGTCACTCTAAAGAGAATGAGCTGCCTCTCCTCGGTGCATTAAATGCGTCGCGTATTTAATTTCGGTATACGGTTAGAGTCAAAGTTAGTACATTGAAGTGGAATGTAGTATAATTGTAATAATTAAATATAATATTAGTAAGGTAATTAGTTACAGGTTATACATAGACAGAGCGCAATAAAAAAGTACAATTATCTTTCAACTTTATCACATGATTATTGATTTTATCTCTTTTTGAAATCGGCAAATATTGTTGTAGGTTTTTATATGAACAGATATTAAAACATAAAAATACCTAAATCAATGTGTGTGTTTGTGTGTGTGTCTACGTACTCTAATGTTATCAAAGCTACTATTTGATAATATCGTTACATCACGATACTTGCACAAAATCAAATAACAGATGTTTTCCATTTCAAATAAAACTAGTGTATTTCTAAGATGATATGAGACGAGAAAGCCAGAAAGGCTACAGAGAAAACGGCAGCAAAGAATTCGCTAAAATCATCCCTCGCTGTTGAAGAGACTAATAGACTCGCCATTATGACGGAAGCGGGAACCGCCTTAAGATTGCACTGCGAGGGTTTCTAATCGCGTTTTCTCGAGACAAAGGGCATCAGCCGTGGAAGAGGATACTACCTAGAGAGAGAGACAAGGAAGTGGTGAAAGGGAGAGATGAGGACGAGGAAGAAGGTGAAACAAAGAGAAAGGCATAGAAAGGGCGAGGCGGGTGAGGGGAAACGTGAAAAAGTGGCAGACCGCGTCGAGCTCGTTCGAGGTGGGAACAAAAGCCACCTCTTCTTCTTGCTCGTCTTCTTCTTGCTTTTCTTCCACCGCCCCGTCCACAAAGCTCTCCTCGAGAGAATGAGAGAGAAAACAGTAAGAAAGACAGAGGTAGGGGGAGGGGAAATTCCGCGCTACATAGAGGGATCGCTCCGGGATAAACCATTGTGACTTCTTGCACGTATGAAAAACCACAAACCACTGACGTTATTTCGCGGCCGCGAACACGGAGGGCCTCTCTTCTCTTCTTGGCCACGAGAAGTCCGAACCGCGTAGATAATACCCGAGAACCCTGGGCTCTCTCCCCGCTTCCTCGCTGGTTACCCTCGTCCACCTGGACCCGCTCTGTCCTTTGATTCGATTTCTTTTTTCGGCGGCACCGCAGAATCGCGCCTCGGAATGATGCTCTCGTTTGATCGACCATCTCGGTCGAATTGACCGCAACGGTGAGATCATTATGGTGTCATTTATCGGCAGGTGCGTACGAGGTATCGATTTGATAAACAGCGAACTGCAATTCACAATTGCCACAAAAACCGAAGTAGAAAAAAGTGGGATGGTACTTAAAGTTGAGTGCAACTACCAGCAGTTGTGTTAACATACATTTATGTAGCAAATAATCATACTGAAGATGTTTTTAAAGAGCAATGTTTTATTGGTTCTAAATTATTAATAAAATATTGATTCTTGATATCTATTTTTACTTTAATGAAGAGCCGATAGTCGAGACGTATTAATGAATAAATTAAAATTGAAAAGGCCGCGTGTATGCATAAACACGCACAATAGTGCTTCGACAAAATTCAAATTTACCTACTGCGATCTTCATCTCGATCAGTCGACCTCCGAATCGCCTTCTCGAAAGTAAATGGATGTGATCCGCGCCTCTTTTCCCTCCTCCTCCTCCATCGCAGCGACACGCGCGCGCCAACGAGTCCTCAGGCACCCTGTCGTTCCAACAGGTGACAGGGGGAGTCCTTAATCGCGTCATGACGTTTTCATATCGGGAATCGCGCGAGTCACGTCGCTTAATTGCCCGTGCGAATTATTGAATGCCGGAGCGCCGGCCGATTGCGTTCACGGCACGCGTTTATCTTTCGGGAAACACTTCGGCACACTCGTGAATCGGAAGAGAGAGAGAGAGAGAGCGATGTCTACCTGACATTATTATTAACGCGCCAGGACGAGTGAGGACGAGTGGCGGGTTTACTGTCGATAACGAGCCATCGAGGAGAAGACGAGTTCTCCATTCAGACCAGGCCGGACGCCTCGAAAAATCTCAACCGACAAATGACAGATGGTCACGGCTCTCTACAACGGAGAGGAAAGGAATCTATCGCGGGGAAAGGGGCCTGCAGATGAGAGGAGCCTGGAGCACAATAAACAATCCGCGGGCATTATTTGCCTGGCTGTAAAAATATATGTAGGTCGACGTTGCGACGTCAGGACGATGACGATTAAGGAAATCTAGCCCTTTCTATTAAGTGTAACGTTTATTTATTTAACAAACACATTTATTTGCGTACGCTTCCTTGACGCATATATGATGGTTATAATAATGTTGCATTATGTATGGAAATGGCATTTTCGCTTTGTGATATACGTTTATCGGTATTCGTTGGTAGCAACCTTTAGCGTTCGCGAGATATAGGTGAGATGTTATTTTTATATATAATTTTATTGCATTGCATTAACGAAAAATTTTTCAAAATTTGCAAACTGGTTGCTCTTTGAGAAAGCGATGACAGATATTCTATTTACGTAAAAGATTTACGTAATAAGTAATAAATAAGCTAGCGGACGAATTTTAACTAAATTTGAGATAAATAAAGCAGAATAATTATCAGGTGACGATTAGCGGCAATAATGCTCGTGAATTAAGATTAAGCATGATATTACTCCAATATTCTGAAATATCGGTGTCGATAATTCAAATAAAGAAAGATATTTCGATAATTCTACCTTAGCCCGCATGGTACCATTTGCTCAGGTGACCTGTGAAAACAGGTGTCGCGAAAATGGTGCTCGAAAACGAGTTACGTGCAACAGTCCAGCATGCTGGATCGTCTCAGTTGCCACGTTGTTGCAAGGTTTCGATTACCATATTAAAGGTAGAGAGCTACTGCGCGAGCTCCTGCCTATTCCGATAAAGTACTTTCGTTCGAGAATTCCCTTAAGTATTCTACAATTTATTTCAAATTGAATCTATTTTCGAACAGTTCGGATATATCAATGTTAAAATATTGTAAGATGATTTTGATCGTAAATATGACGAGTCATTTTAACAGCGCACTTTTTGTTACTCTCGAAACGTGAAATAACTTCCGCGATATATTATTAAGTTTAAATTCGCTGTTAAGCAATAATGCGAAATGTATGATATAAAAAGTTGTCTATTAATCAAAGACTATCGAACGACTTTTTGTTTACAAAAAATAATTAAGAGAAAATTTAAAACAATAAATTCAAGATTGCATGTAATCAACTTCGAAAAAAATACAATTTGCGAAATTGTATTGTTGAAGAGGTTCTTGGTTAAGTAATTCTTATGCACTTTGTGCTTCCACACGCTATCGATACAATCCGCGTATCTAATGTAAAGGAAAAACAGGGAGCTTTCTCGCGCGGATAACATCTTTTGTGATTCACTGTTGCCGTTGATCTCCACGAGTGTGAGTAACATTTTAATCACGGCAGCAAATCTTGCTCGCGCGAATTATCCGGCGAGATCGATCGTCGTTGATCAAAAGGCGGTTTGAATAAGGATAAATTTGATGAAAGTTTCTCAAATTTTATTCCAATTTTCATAATATAAAACGTCTATAAGCAATATAAAGTGCCACTAGCGTAATAATTTTAATTTACTACTTCAGATATTTATTCCTTTATCTTAATCACGGATGACACGGCATTATACTCCGGATTTTTTTTAGAAAAAAAGAGGGAACCCTCAATTAAGAAAATATTAATCCATCAACTATAATTGTAAAGAGTAATTTACTTCACTTTGAAATTAAAATCCAATGGTATTATCTTATTTGTTAAAAAAAATTCATTGATTTTACCGTAAAACTAATCTGGACTGAAATTTTACTTTAATTTCTGATATATTGATTAACAATACAGAGCCATACGATCTTTGATCTGTTTAAACCGAATCATGTGGAAAATATGATTAAGTCAAAGGTCTTGGTAGCGTATATTTGTGTCGAGCTGTGCGATCGATGGTTTTGCGGCTCTGAGCATATGCAGACATCGTGTTGGCATGTCTGCCTACCAACTACGAAGCCCCTGGCGTAGGTATCGTTGGTGGCGTGTCGGTATGACGACCCAGACGAGACGTCGATGGAATATAAAGCATCGTCCTTCTTTGCAGTGAATGCAGCCAGATAATCTGGCGCAGATTACAATTCGCTACGCGTCGAGTGCATTCTAAGGTTCGTTCGCGTCAGGTTTAATCGGAACACACATGTTTGGCTATGGGCATCAATTTTATGAATTAATATTTTTAGATGTTATACAGTATATATTTACGAGATATTCTTATTTTAAATATCATTTTTATTATTATTATTATTTGATCAGAGATATTCAGGATCAATATTTTACAATTAGTGGACTATTCGATTTAATATTTAAAGTATTCGAAATAAGCGAGAACAAAGAGGATAAATTATTTAAACGATTATTCAAATTGGAATTCTTTAATCTAACAATTTTTATTTTAGCAGCAATCGCTAATCAGTAAAATCGACAAAACTTAATTGATTGCTTGTGTGAACCATATTCTCTTTATCAGGTGCTCATTATTGCATCATATAATCGGAATATTTTGCAATATTAGCCGTATACTATTGTCTTATATTTATTTAACATTTAATTAAAAACCATATTGATCGAAGAAGTCACTCAGTCGACTGATTTGGTCGGGATGCGATCATGTAGATGCAAAAGAAAATAAACGGCGATATAAGCGGCGATACACCGTGAAAGGTAGAAGCGAGCTGGAAAGAGCAGAAATATAGAAGATCGGGAGAAAAGGGAAAAGGCATCTCCGTATAAAATAGAGAAAGGAGAAGGGCATTTAAGACTGCGTCGTAGAAGACGACGCAGAATTCATATTTGTGCCTCCGTGCGACCTCCAATGAGAAACCGGAAAAGGGCAGAAAAAGCCTGTGCTCTCTCGGCGCCACCTTACGCTCGGCTGTCTCTTAATTTAAGACGTCGCCCCGCGAAAATATTCCACCCCACACTGAAACCCCCTTCCCCTCTCCGTACGCCCTGTCCTCCCGGTACCCTCTCTCGTTATTGCACTGTCGACTATAGAAACGCCGTAAACACGTCGCGGCCGCCAGAGACGGGATAAAACGTCGGTTTTATGCGAAGGCGTTACCGGACGAAGGAGATTCTCCTTCGTGATAGAGACATGTTTTCAGGTATTACCCGGCCGTGGACAGGTACGGGCTCTTAGAGCGGCGTTACGAGCACCTTGGAACGCAAGCTCGCTCTTAATCGGGAGACACCGGGCCCTCCGAGACGCCCGGAGCTTCTTACCGGAGGACGGCACATCCTCGTTTCTCGCCGGGACTATTTTCGTACCCGCATGGTAAAAGCTGCTCGCGCGCCAGCATAACGAGAACGAAGTCGCCGGTACGATGAAGGCTGTACTTAGCTGTGTACTTATCACTGCTGTTGCGCAGAAAAAAAATCGAAAATGGGAAAAGAATTGAAAAAAATCCTGTAATCTACTTGCGTTATTTATTCTTTTAAAAATCAATTTTTTTTACGTGTTATGTGGCGATCCATATTATTCGACAATTTGCATTAATAAAATACCATTATACATATTCAATCATAAACATCGTGACAAACCGGTTAACTGGTTAACGAGTCCGACTCAGGCTGCAATCATGCTCGTCGTATGTCCTTATATTTTTACTTATCTTCATCATCTGCCTGTTCCTTCATCGCGATCTAATGTCACACAATTTCCCGTAGCCCGTAGCCACTCTCGGCAAATAAAGTCAACCTGAGAACAAACTCGCTTTCGAACGCTTTTCTGAAACCGGTCCGGAATTAGTTCTCCGCCTCCTCGGAGGAGAGTCTCCTCCGAGTCGGCCGTCCCTTTTAGCAACGTAATTGTTTTCGAGGGGAACAAACGCGCACCGCCTCTTCCACTTGCACCAGAACGATGTCTTTTGTTTCCGAGGCACCGAAGAGAGCCAGGGTTCCCTTGGTCCAGGGAATCCGGAAGTCGGCGAAGTCACGTCGTTAATAAAGGCACGATGAGTGCCACGGTTTCTCTTTAGCCAAATGTACGTGACATTTATGACGAAGAACGATATCGTAAAGACATACATTTTCAAGCCCTTAGTATTTCTCTCTCTGCTTTTTTCTCAGTTGCTACGTGTGGGCGCTTGATATGATTGGATGAACGTAAACATAACGCTCTCCGATTCTCTGTTATTGTTATTCTCATTATTATGTTTACCGCTTCTTCATCCTGTTTTTCATTTTCTTGTTTTTTCTCATCTATGTACTCAGGCTCGAAGATAACGGTGGTCTTGCGCGATAAATATTTGAGAATTCTTATACTTAAGAAAACATTCTTTGCCGAAAGTAATTATTTTCTGATTTTGTTACAATTATTTTAACTCCAATTTTATTGAGTTTATTGCTTACTTTGTTAGATTGAAATCAAATAACATATAGGTTCTGGCATTTCTCCTGATTGCGAACATTTTTCGGACTTTAGGTAGCTTCAGTGTTGCCTTACAATTGCAGAGAGCCTCGCATCAGTTCTTTTCCAGTTTTCGTTTTTCTCCCATTTGTATCACGGTTTACCTAGGTACGTGTACTCGCGCACGCGGTCTCGACCGCAGTGGAGTTTTCTCATCCCATCGTGATCGGCCGTAATGATCTGTGCGGTTTCCATCGGCGTGAAATATGCGACATTTACACACTCATTTCACCTCTCCTCGATACGCGAGTGAGTGAGTGTACCTGCTGAGCGTTATTCCGTTGGGTCGTGACCTTAAATATTCGCGAAAATAGACCGAGTTGAATTTCATACAAGTCCTAATATTGTCCTAGAATCTAATAAAACGTTGGTCGTTATATTATACTACTTTAAGAAATCATAAGATACATAAATTATATATTCTTATATTTTATACATCATTCTTATCCTTTTGATATATAAAAAATAAAATTAAACGATATTAAAATACTAAAGGATATCCAAAAGGTAATTCCACGCGTTACAAATGCAATACAGAGCGTTGCGCATAAGCTTGTTGACTTCATTCTTATAAGATCGGGTCAATGTTTTTTCGAAAGAATTTTCGGTTATTTTATTTGTAGATTCAAGCACATCTTCTCACAGGTCGCTAGTTTTCTTTGTGTTCCAACGTTGTCCTCTTTCGATTCGAGTGGACACAGGCCGGAGGTCAGTCGTTTGTAAAGTCGATGCGTAACCCGACCTGACTACAGGCACGTCCCGCAGATCGTAGCCTGCTGTTTTTATCTGGCCGTATTTCAGGATGATTCCACGCTTAATGCTCCCTCGCCAACCCGTCTCGCCTCTTACGAGGCGATACCGCGGCCACGGTGACAACTTAACCCGGAGATTGTCCACGTATGGTGCCGTGGCTGTGGCTTTACGACCGTGTCGAACCGTCAACTTCGCGGGGATGCCTCTTCGTGGCGCGTCATGTGCTGCGTAACTTTAGGAAATTTTAACACTTCGCAACAATGTGGTAATAACTCCCGCTATCACAGTAAAATAAGCGACGGGAGTATTAAGCGCGTCACCTCAGAAATAAGGACGAAAGATCATTGCGATGCAAAGCGGTGAAAAATAACAAAATCTTCATATGCGTTACACACATATTTACACATATTGAGGAATAAGCTAGTTGAAAAACATACCGCAGGTATAAATAAAAATTTCTTACATAGTTGCGCCTAACATGTAATTAGTGATTCCAAAAACTTCGCGCTTCTCAAATCATAATTTAGTGTGTAACAAAAGTGATAGGTCTTTATGCAGGAACGCACGTGAACCGTGAAGGACAGATTCTTCGGGCATACATGGAGAGCCTAAACGGTCGTGCTTATCGCTCGAGTTTATGATTCTGAAATACTGTTAAGTAGTAGTACGCGTACCGCGAGCCCGTACCGGTTAACTGGCGGGAATTAGCAGACCATGTCTGCGCGCGAGGCCAGAATATTTCTTCAAAGAGGATTATTAGCTGCGCAACAGTCGAACGTACATTCTTAACGAACCTCGTGACAGTTTAACAAGCACGGAGATATCCGATGATTTTATTGGCAACGTTATAAAATACGAACTTCCCCTAGATAATATTTCAAGACTTACGTCATTTCCTTGTTTATTTCAATCATGAGATCGAATTTTCCAGTGATTTAGTTTTATATAATCAGGCGCGACAACGATAAAATATTGAGTCACATTTTATTTACGATAAATGTCGATTCACTTCACTTTTGCCAGGAGGTCAATCTGTGAGAAATAACTTAACGTCGTGCAACTTCTGAATTTATATGCACACGGCGCTTGACAGATTCTATCAGCCAGGCTGCGGAATACTGTTCGAGACAAATCACGGTGCAACCAGATACCGGCTTTTGTAATGATCCGGACTAAATCATCGGCGGGGCGGTAATGGATTTCCGAGGAAGTGGCAGCCGATTATTACCGATTAGATTGATGTGGCGCGGTGTATCACGTCATTATCTAAATTATATTACGCCGAGTCGCGCTCGGATTTTTCACCGGTCTGAGTTATTGCGAATCGAATCGGGTCGACCTCGCATAGCGTATCGCCTTTTTGCGGTTTGTCGCAAGTATCGTCTACGGCTACATGAATCTATTGCCCTTTTTCGCGGCGACTTAGCGACGGCCGTGAACAAGACTTTATTACGAGACAGAACGAGAATAATTTTCTTCCAGAACGTGTGGCGTGGCGCGGCGCGGCGCGATACATCAATACGTTTTCCGACGATAAGTGGATTCCTCGATCTGTTCACTGACCTTTGATCTCGTGCTCGGCGATGCGTGAATGTAAAAAAAGGCGTTACCTTAGCGGGCAACCTCTAGTACTTTTGCCATCTTGGATACCGGTCTTGCGACAAAAAGACTTCATTATATCGGCGGGCAGATTAATAATACGAGCCGTCGGCATTGGCGAGCCAGCCAGTCTGCCAAGACTGGACAGAACAAATATCGAATTAACTAATTAAATGGTATTTAAACCGTATAAAATAGAATTTTCCTGAATCGAAAGGGGGAGGGCACATTAACGATCGTCTTAGTGCTGCGCTTAGTGCAGCGAACGATAAGATCGAACGAGAAAGACGTATTAATTGCCATCAGCGCGGAGTTAATATTGAGGTGGTAATATGTTAATAGGTCACGGTATCACGACATTTTATTGTTAACGTTTAATGAGATCACTGATATCGATTATAAAGGTTACGCGGCAGATAGCGACTAAAATAACGTAGTGACCTTTATGATCGCGTATATGATACCGAGACATAATGGCCAACGGCGTATAGTACAGTACTTTTTTGTGACCTAAAGTCATTCCGTGTAAACTGAGTTATCTATGCGCCGCGATCGGTAAGCTCGTTTTACGCAACGACTGTCACATTTCCATCACATGAATGTTGTTTTACGAGTTTTTTTTAATAAAAATTATTTTTGTTATTTTCATATTTACACAATTATCACACCACGCGTAAGTAGACATGCGTTTATTTTTCAATTAAAGACATAATGTTGTAAAAGATGTTTCGGGATAGCAGAAAATCTTTTTTGCTTGTCTGTTTATAAAAGTCTTTAACATTCTTCTCAATTTGAGAAGGTTTCTCGATGATCGCAACACTGGTGAGCTTTCCCTTCGAGAGGTGAGACGTTTTGCAAATGGTTGTACCTCGTTGAGTCTAAATCAACTCAAATCATATCTCGTACATTCGCATACACGCAAATACTCGACGCCGTATCATCGCGTTTCGCGGCGGAGACCATCGTCATCGCGGTATCGTAAAGCATGCGCTTCCATAACAGTCAACGCAAATGTATCTGGTCTGAGTTGCGTTTAACGCGCGTCCGAACGCAAGGTCGATCTCACACGCACGCAACACGGTATACAGGGTGTAGATACACGGCTCGAGCTTATTGCCTACGAGTGACTGCCCATCGAGAGCCGGTGAACCCCGATGGAACCCTTCTGAACGAAGCCTTCGAGAGAGGTTGAGCCAAGGTGGCGGCCCCGGGGCGTCGGGTCACCCAGATTTCAATCTAGATACAGCATTCCACGGTTAATTAGTACTGGCTGACTGGCCGTGAGCTCCGTCATTGGGCCGAACTCCTGCTACGCGCGTCTACTCCGGCTATCCCCAGCGTCCATCGTGAATCACGCGCGAGCGTATGCGTCGAGTCGGCCGGCTGTGGCTCGTGTGCACGCGTGTAGGTATATGCGCGCACACCGGTAACCGTGAGTCGTATATCTATCTATGTGCGTGTAGTACGCCGTTCGTTACGCGTAATGCTTCGCGTGTCTGTATTTGCACGGGCCGGTAGTCGAGTTCGACTCGTTGTCAGGCATGCGAGAAACGGGCCCGATATGTATCTGGCCAACTGGTTCGTTTCGCGGCACGTCGATAATTTGACGGCAAATATAAGCGGCATTTATTTTGGCCAGTTTGCTCGGTCCGATTTAGATGATTAGATGGACTCGTAGCCCGACACGCGCTCGTGTTTCGTAATTGAGGTTTTATCGCCTGGCTCCTGAAACTTCATTTCAGATGTCGAGGATCTTGCAGATTTAGGTATTGCATTAAAATAGTTGACTAAAAGTGAGAATGCACGCGCGCTGGCTTATCAGATTTAGAGAAGAGGGAGATTTGGATAGTAATATATACAAATTAATTTTGTAGTCATCAAGATTTTTATTTGTATTTTTCTTTCTTGCAAAATTTAAGATTTATTATCATGAGCAATGTCTGAAAGTCATTCACTTAGTTAGATCGTTATCTCGTTGTCATAATTTTTCCTGTCTGCGAAGCACGCGTAATACTTGCAAAATTTATGGGCAGAATTTTTAGACATCCGGTATAATTCCGTAACGAAATGCGCCATGACAGTGAAGACAGTAAATCGCAGTGAGTCATACGACAAGCTAATTTGATACGAATCAAGTTATTCCTGCATTGTCATAACTTACCTTATCTGTGAAACTTTCAGCAGAAATTCATATACGGCTTGTGAGAGTCGCGATTCTATCGAGTAAAGAGATAAACGGAAGCATATTTTAAAAACAAAGTGAGAACTTGATTATGTCAGTATTGACATATGTCTTCGATCTATATAAAATTTTCGGTTCTTCAGAATTTATTTTTAATTTTAATGATATATATCTTAAACTAAACTAAAATCGATTTCTTTTTAACAAGAACGACAAACATAAATATTATTTTTGTAATTTTTCGGTGAAATTTTATGTGTTTATCGTATACTTTATCGCACACAGTGCAGAGGCATTGTGCAACCGCGATAAATCTGCAAAACTCGGGCGATGTTTCTCGCTTGGAAGGCGAGGAAGACATATTGCGGTTTCGGAAGAAAGATAGAGCTCAGAGAGGGAAAAAAAACGGAGTTCGCGGCAGCCGTGTCGTGCGCCAGGAAACGATCTCGAAAGGTGCGCGAAATCGAGAGACTTCGATCGATCGCACGACGTCTCGCGCGGGATGCAGAGAAATTTCTCACCGTCGCGTTTCTCCCTGTTTCACTTCCAGTAACACGACGGAGAGCAAGAGCGCGCCATCGCGCGCAAGGAAAAACGAAGATATACGCGCGACACGCGAGTACTCTCACTCTTACTCGTAAACAGAAGGTTTCTTTACGCAAGTGAGGAAAACGCAGTATTTTTATTCTTTCCGCAAGACAAAAATCTTTTTCTTTCATTTGCGTCGCGCACTCGATGTCATTCAAATTTTAATTGATTGCTGAATTAAAGTTAGCGTTACGATGATATTAAATGGAAATATCACGAGACCACAATCTGGACATGAACGGATGGATCACCGGCATTCCGAACGCGAGATATTCAATCGCTGCTCTCGTAGTCACGCGCGATCTCTCGCCTAATCAAAATCGCGAATTCTGACCGCGGGAGAGGGGCGGATAATTACGCTTCTACCACCATCAATTACAATTACGGACAGGGCAGAAATCGCCGACGTAAATCCATCCCTGCAAAACAATAATCCTATCCCCGGTATATAGCGTAGCCGGAGACTCGGTCGATCTTCAGCGGGATCAAGATCTTAAGGACGCCCGGAGGTTGCCTTAAGGTCGAGGAAACAACGTGCAGGACAGACGGCAGCATCAGCAGCAACAGCAGCAGCGCACAGCAGGCTGCAGGAGCAATCTCCCGGACAATTAGCCCGCAGTTCGTGACGGGTACCTCCTCCTGGGTCCTCGCCCGATGCGCCTTTCTGCTTCTTCTTCTACTTCTTCAGCCGCCCCCTCGTCCTCCCACCTCGACTGACCAGGATTCCTCCTCTTTCTCGCTCGATTCGCTCCCTCCTCTCGTCGCGGCCTTTCCTCCACTTCTCGCGGCCTCGCCCTACCACCTTTCTTCTCTTGAGAGAGAAAGAGAGAAAGAGAGACGCGAGGGAGAGAAAGATGGAGAGAGAGAAAATAGGAACGAGAGAGAAACAAAGATCTGTGTGTCTCTTCTTCCCAGAGAGAGAGTCTCGGAGATCCTACACTCTACCTGCCGTTTATACCCTAATGACCTGGCAGGTGCGGCGCCGGCGTGCCCTCTTCGTACGGGGCCACCCGGTACGTGATGCATCCGAAAAGGTCCGTGAGATCAAAGCGTGTCTCGCCTTAACGCATCATTTTCGGAAAAGTCGACTTCAAGCAGCTGGTATGTCGTTCAGAGAAAAAGCGTTTGTCGAGTCCAGTAAAAGACTCCAGAATATTTTTCGCGAGGAAAGAAAGCGCTAGTTTGGAGATACCAAAGACATAAAAATTATTACATATATTATTGCATCAGGTTAAACAGATTTGGTTTAGTAGTGTTGTACAACAATCACGGTTGTTTCTTCGCAAGCAACACAGATGACGATTGAGAAACCTGTCGCAGCTGATCGTTATTCTTAAAAAAAAATACGTTTATCTCATATACGGTTTCTTCGCATTTCCCTTCGAGTTTGTAACCGACAGCGACAGCATGTGCAGTGATTTTCGCAATACTAATCAATACGCCAACTGTTACTTTCGAGCCGACTGTGCATGCATTAATGCCGCGTTGTTGCACGGCAGTTTTGCATTGCGACGACATAAAGACAAATGATGCATTCTGGAGAGGGAATACAAAAATCTTTTTGAGGTGGATAGGGTATTAGAGGCGAGTTACACGCGAAGAATAGCTCTACGAACTTTCATGAATTAGGTTCGTTACTGCATCGTAAATAGCGCGATTTCTTTAACGATACATTAGATATAATCTTAATTGGTTCTCGCGGCGATCCATTCCAAATTGGAATTACCTTCATCAATAGCAATGAAATATTTATCCTTGAATCGTCTTACCGACGTCATGCCTGGGAATTTATCCACTACCGCGGAGATGTTCCTTTCGTTTTCAATCTTTCTGACGATTATCTGCGACGCTCTTCGTAAATACATTCGCTACTTCTGCTTTTTTATTTGTTTATCTAAAGCACTGAATATTATAATCTGCACTGACTTGCACTTACGAAGTTTATACTGCTATCTATAAGAGGGCTTTAGAAAACTTAAGTAGAGGTACGATGAATGAGTAGTGAGGGATGAGTAGTAAATCTGATTAAAGTGAGAAACTCTTTTGAATCTCAACAAACGTGAAGTTGCCCCCGTCGATCTGTGTATCGCCTCGTGGACACCTCTCGGGCTGTGAATTTCCTGCGAAATAATAACAAGGGAAGGGATAGCTATTTTTTCTTCATTTTCATCAGAGCTCAGTGGCTTCGCAGAAAAGCACATGACTACTATGACAAATTGACACAGTACTCCCAGCGGAGACGCCGCTCGGTAGGATCGGCGGCCCTCGATCATTCAGGATAATTAATTATCGGCCGGCCACCACCTCCTAGGAGATCGTGCCGATCGTGGCGCGCTTGGCAAAAGCCTGAGAGAGAGACGTGTGGCGTGGGCGAGGCGCGAACGATCCATTCATTATACACTATCGGCGGCCTCTCGCGTCTCCTCTCCTGCCTGTCGTCTATTCCGCCTGTATTTCCCTTTCGTTATTGTCGCGTGCGCGCGCGCGCGCGCGCGAGTGCGAATATGGGACACGATCTTTCATTATCGCGTGCGTAACAAATCGTTTGTCCTCCGTGACCGACATTGCTCGAGACAGCTCCGTTCGTACCGGCGCGTGTCCCTCGTTATGTTTCCACGTGAGACTACAAGTCGTCTGACAGAAACACTTACGAATGTGTTTGTACGAACACAAGTGCCAAATTAAGAGCAGAAAGAACGAGGTTCAAACGAGTTGGCAATACGAAGCAAATTGCGCTTTATTTCCTCGCGCAATTGGATCAATAAGGCACGCTATATGTACGTGTGAAAAGATTCCGGAGACGATTGCTTCGTTAATATGGTCGGACAGTTAGTGATCGCCACGAGGTGATTAATTACGAAAGGCTCGCGACGTTACAGCGCCGAGAAGAAGTAGGGTTGCGCGCCAAGACGGGAGAGAGATCTAAGAAGGAGATGGATTAAGAAAACGTGGGAGGTGTGAACAACCCATTAATTATACCGCACGTAAGCTCGGTTACGTTCCGTACTATTGTGCAATCTGAATGGTCTAATTACTCGTTAGCTTCTTGCGTCTGTAAATTTTATCGTAAAACTTTCGAATAGTAGTACTTCTTCTGGTTGTTAACAATTTTTATGTTGAATAATTTTTTTGGTACGTAAAATTTTCGAAATTCAAAATAATTACGATTATGCTTAGGATATATTGCCAGCTTTTGTGCGATATTGAAGCGTTAAGGCGAACCTTTATAAGCTTCGAGAGAAATATAGTTCCATCAATACGTTTTGAATGAATCCTACGGAGATATACTGAAAGATGACCATCGATCATTACGACGCGCACGCAACACACCTCGAGCGGCAGTCTCCAGTCATTTTCCACGGTGATCAAATCGATATTCTTAATTGATTTCATAATTCAACCTCCGCTGGCTACCTCATCACATCATCGGTGACAGGAAGATGCGACGCGGTAACAACCCAGTCGTTTTATGTGATAATTCATGGTCGTTCAGGAACAGTTTATCAGCTTCGCGAACAGATGCTACGTGCCTTAGTGCTTTGTGAAAAGATATCTCACGACATGCTCATGTCGATAGCAGGAAACCGTGCGATAAAACACGTGTTCACAATGATTAGCTCTGCATTTCCATTGTTCCGCTGAACTCTGCTCTTTTGGCGTCAGTCAGCAAATATTCTGAAAGGCTTTGCGCGACAAGTTCGACCATGAAATTTACATGCTTTAAATAAAATAGTAAGAAGTTGTTTATTATTTCGATAATTTCACGAAAGTTGACATATATTTTTGTCGGAATCATTCTTCGAAAAACATTTCAAAATTTTATTAACTGCGAACAAAAATTCTTCAATTACATAATCCCTTCCTTCGAAGCAGCGCGAGGGTACTAATGACCGACGACACTCGTGTCCTTTATCGCGATCTCCTGAACCGCCGCGGTCGAAGGAATTCGATTAGGGCAGATTAGTCCGGATGCAGGATCGTCGTTCCAGGATACTGCACCAGCGCGGTCGTGCGGCTCTCGGAACGAGACGTCAGATCGCAAAGACAAAGCCATCCATCCGAGCGGCCAAGAGGACGGGCACATTCCATCGCCTTACGAGGCGTCGCACGCACACTGATGCCGGGGGCCTAACACAGGGATCCACACACCATACATACGTACCGCCGCGCGCCGGGTTCGAACCTGGAAGCCTGCGGTTGCGTCTACGCCGTGGGGTCACGTGACCTCTCTCTCGAGAGAGAGGAAAGAAACGGACGGAGCCAGGGTGCGCTCGGGGTCGTAGCTCGAACCTGCCCACCGGGGCCCGAGCAATCGTGAGCCCGAAAATGGGACTAACGATCGTCCAAAGTGCTGGTAATGTTCCGCGGCGTACGTCGATCGCGCGCGTGCATGCGTGTGCGCTCGCGTGCGTGTCTCGTTTGGCCGAATTTCGGGCATCGGGATGCCCGGCTGTAATTGGGCTGAGAGAAAGAAGGAGCTAATCGTAGAGCTCGATAATTCGTACGTTGTTGCAGATATTTTGACGGTGACTCGGAGCGATTCAATTATCTCTCGGAGCATTTTGGCCGCCTCGCGCGCCGACGTCGTTGAATCTATTCGTTCTTGGCCCGCGGCCCGGGTTATGTCGGGTTCTGAAGTTCGCTAGGTGAATAGGTAAATTTGATGAGTCATGGAAATTTGGAATGTGCATAGAAACTAATTACTAATTATCTAAGTTATCTCTCTCTTCTCTCTCTCCTTCTACATAAAAAACTTTTCTATATAAAAAGAATCGTATAGAAAGTTTCCTATAATTAAACATACTCTTTTCTAGTTATATTTTTACAGTATCGAATGTCTCGAAACGTAGAAAAATTCGAATTTTAGTCTTCAAAGATTCGAATTTCAGTCTTTGCTTCTCTTTTTAATGCACTCTGATTACAAATACCTACCGATGAAACGCGTTATACTAATTGAAGGTTCCTCGAGAGACACACTATATGTATTAATCCTTCAATATCATTTTACAAGATGAATCTGTGTATGCGTGAAATTATGAGAAAGGCGACACCAGCTAGCGTTCTTTATCTTGATCTTCTGGTTTGACACCTAAAGGAATATCGATGTCAACATCGTCTTGCGGTGAACGTCTTTTCTTTTCACTCGTCTCGTTGATCCACTTTTTCGTTCGCTCGTACATCCAAGCAGATTCCTTTTTTTTCGATATTCCTCGAAGAATCGTCGTCTGAAGCGCGCGAAGGGCTGAGGTTGAAGGAGGAGGCTCACGTTCATTCGTAAGCTCGTGGAAGATACCGACCTCAGAGCGAGAAATCTCCTCCATGACCTGAACCGGTCCGCCTCGCGATCGTTCTATGCGGGTCAGCGGTTCTCAGCTTTAGATGTAGCGGAATGGAAGGCAAGTCAGTTAGAAAAAAATGGAATCTATACATATACAAGAATCGATTATCTTTTTAAGAACTGACGTTGTCATAATAAATTAAATCTTTCTTTTCTTTCCAAATCAAAATTAATTAGTGCGTTGTTTGAGCAATCATGAGTATGATAAATGACTGTCATGGCATAAGACAATTAAAAAGTAATCATTCATTATCGTGAAATTCTCCTGCATTTTTCTGCACGATAAATTCTATTTATAACTATCTATTGTATATATATATATATATATATATATATATATATATATATATATATATATATATATATGAAATTTTGATTATGTTTGCACGGAAATACGTTTGCAGCTCGCGTAGGCAATATGTAGGTGCATGATGTGATTCTTCCCTTTTGAAAGGCGCGAGATTAGTTACGGCGATGTACCATGCGGAGGTCAATAAGATTCACCCCAGATCCTGCCAATAAAGCGCGGCTCGCTTGAAACTGAATCCTCGTATCGCGTAGGCCGGAAGTCGTCGCGGATGAGTGCGAGTGGCGACCGCGTTCACGAGGCGATCGATCAGCAATGAAAGAGAGTCGGATTCGATAAATTAAATTACGAGCCGCGCATCAAGATCGTTAACGTACGATTCGTCGTGGAATCGAGGATCGATTGGAAACGCGCGAGGCAGGGCAGCAGCATATTGCACGAACACTACCCCGGTCCGCGTGTTTGCTCTCTTGTTGCTATAAACAGCAGTTCACTGGCAGTTGCGAACTATAATACCCGACACAATGTAGACTAAGTATGTCTAAAGACTTTTATATAATACGTTATGCAACACGGTTACTTATAGAATAGGGGTTAGAGCCCGCAGTCTGTTTGCGACTGGCACGGTAGCTACTTTCGACAATGTTGCTCTCATTCGAAGAAATAGCGAATCGCTATTTCTTATACGATATTACGTCATACTTATAAACATACTTGTTTACATCCATTATCTTTATAACAATTAATATTAGATATTGATTAAATAGGACTTAATTAACAAAATTTGTAATATTCATCAGGCTGTATGAAGTGTCGAAAAGTACGATAAAGCAAACCGAGCGGTTACATTCGATAAAGCGAGCGTCGTAAAGCTAACGAATTTTATGTTTCCGAGAAAGGTTAATGAGCGCGGGCCGTTCCACAACAGTTGGCAACGTTTCGTACATTATTGTTTTACGATCGTTTCGAAGTACCCCGATTTCGCTTCTTCCGTATCGGTGAAGAAAATACCCGCCGCAGTTGATCTGGGTGCGAAATGTTTCGGATGTTTCGCTCATCACCGATCCCAAATCAGAATTTCTGCGCATTTATTTCTCAAGTGATTCGTAAAAATTAGTTCGATTCTTGTCCGCGCAATGTGTCTGTCTGAAGGTACTTGATGGCTCACGTGTCTTTAAACATTTCCTCTGGAAATGTGATTCTTTGTAACGAAGATTACTATAAGTCATTCTTCGTCATACATATCCACGAATAAATAAACTGAGACAGTTTGAGTGTTTACTTAGGGTTTAAATATACTGTCCGACCTACTTTATACCTACGCCAGATGTAACGTTACGTCTACAAAAGCTAGATTATAGCGCTGGGGCAATAAAAAACTTTTATAGATACACAAATGAAATATCCATTCTTAAAAAGCAGATTATCTTATTTTATATCATAAAACATTTAATATTTTATTTTATTACAAAATATTGTAATTTTTTAAATATAAAACTTTTAAAATTTTTAACCAACAACAGAATTGAAGTTTAAGTTCGTAGTCCACGGAGCAGAAATACATATCATTAATAAATTGTAAATAGCTCCATCCCGCAAAAGCAGTCACAAAACGTAGTTATAAGACTTACGTAAGCTATATTATATAATAGCGCAACGTGATGTATCAGTAACTCTGATCCCTGCGGGTAAATAAAACGCGCGATCGTAGCGAATAACAAGCGAAAAGAAGAGAGAAACGTCACCGACCGGGCCACCGACGCGGACGGATCACCTCGTCTTATACCAGAATGCCGGTTTGTGTGCAGCCGTTTTGCCGCGGCTGTTAGATTGCGCAACGCAATCTCCGGCCGTGGAATCGTCGTCACCTTCCTCGGTGACACGTCACCTCTGACTCTTGCACCGCGACGTGCCATGTCGCCTCGCGAGGAGCGGCATACGTGCTCGCGCGTATCACAGCGCGTTTCTCGAAACGGTCCAATCTGCACATTGCTGCGTATCTGTTAGCGCGGTGGGCACGTATTTCTTTCACTGGAAAGTCTATCTAAGATGCACCGAGACGAGGAGATAGGCCTCGTTACGTTCTCTTCTTTTAACTCGCGGAAGCGAAGAAAAGACGTTTATATATACGCACGGTCGGTTACGTGTTTCTGCAGATAACAAAAATCTCAGTGACTAGTATAGTATAAGAAAAATCGTGGCAAACTATTTTTCGTCGCTGAGCTCATCAGCTTCTGCTGATAGTATTTCGAGTTATTTTTTTTTGTACAATTTACATGTTTTTAACTTTCTCACGAGCTCTCCTTGGCTGTCAAGGCCAAAAGGTCTTGTTCGACCAGAGTTATTAGTACAATTTTAGTCTGAATGTATTTTTTTGTATCTTTCACGGCATTGAAAAAATTAATTAATTAATCAAAAATTCATTCACAGACACTTTTGCCTGAAACTATTTTTACCGGAATATATTTTGTATTCGAATAACAGTAATTTTGATACACGCGCAGATCTGATAACAAACAACAAGCATACGCATTGTGATGTAAACTGACGGGACACAAGCTTTCACGTAGAATTATTCTTCTCGCGATTTCCTTATAAACGGATCAACTAGGCTTGACCTTTGGCCATAATTACACGGAGGTCAAAGCTTTAATGGCTTGGCCTACGCAATTGTTCTCGAGAATGCAGCGTGCGTAAATAAGCAACGACTCGACCCTGACGCAGACAGCCTCTTGTTCGGTGACCATGCGTTTGGTCCAGCGTGGTTCATAGACCAACGACCGTGACGCTCACTTAAAGCTTAGCCGCACGTATTCCTCGATAGAACTTCGTGTTCTTGTTGTAAAATGCAAATCCTTGTACGAGGGAGAGGCCATGATGTGTGAACAGGATTGCGAAGAGCCTTGCAGAGTGCATTTTGTTGAGGACACTCTTGTAGGAAAAAACAGATATCTCATTTAATACAAATTTTTTTTCGTGTAATAATTATATACGATAATAAATGATTTGATGATTTTAATGTTTCAAAGTTTAAAAATATTTGATACATGAATTTTAGATATAGACGCATAATGACAGCATCAAATTCTGCCATAAATATATTAGAAAGATACGAGTCAATATCTTCAATTAATGTCTTACACATTTATATAATCATTTAGTAAGACGTTCTATTTACTGTTAAACTTTTTTTTCTAATTTTGTAATATATAATAATATAATTTTTATATTACCGCGAAATGTTTTCGCTATCGTAATTTTTTCAGAAATCTATCGCGTAATTATATATTATCCGACGTAGCGTTATTATAGTACGTATAGGCTGCGTTTGAACACAGCAATCATTGCGCATTGGTCGAATAATTCACAATTGAATATGCCGATCTCTATCTTATTCATAAATGCACGTCAGACTTTTATTTTTTATCGCCTTAGGCACGGGCGTCTCCCGCGTTCTTTCGCCGATTCTTGGACTTTCGTTTCAATCGGTATCGGTTTGGCAAAAGCGTTTAAACGTATTCATTCTTCCTTGTCAAAAGTAAACTGTCTAAATATTACCTTTTTAATATTATTCAGAGGTGTTATTATTCAATATTTTATAACTCTAAAATGTAAATTTAAAAATAATCTCAATTCATGATACATATTCACGATATGATGTGTTATCTAGACATTATTTTATTCAAAACCAAGATGTCTATATTTGATAGAAGTGCAACTTTTATTTTAAATCGGATGAAGCCGGATAAACTTTTATATTTCTGTTTCAATATAATTAATTTCTTTGGGTAATTAATTCCTTATTAATTTATCATCTAATTGTTATTACGCAAGTTTCATACCATTGCTAAGTTGCCAAAAAAGAATTTTCATCGAACAAGGTTGCATCGGGAAAGATGCAAGTGAGAGAATGATATCGGACGAATGCATTGGGGAACAAGTAGATGTGTATGTGTGTGTGGGGGGGGGGGGAGAGATATCTCGTGCAGGAATTGTCGTAAATGTCTTCATCCGTAAGATATGAGGAACCGTGGGCGTTTGTAAGCGCACGGATCTTCACGTGGACAATACTTTCGGATATGTTAACTTCGTAGAAAGAGTGGGTGAAGGCGGGATAGAGACAATAGGGCATCCCGTACTCGAGATACGTGAAGACAAAATTCGACGAAACGGTCGAGTTTCTTTGCGAAATTACTGAATGCGCGAATCAAGCCACTCCTCTCCGCACTATCGCGCACTCGGATGGATCAATCTCCATAAAAGAGACAGAACTACGGACGAAGCGCAGAGCGATAAGTTTCGATTTGCCGATTCTGAGCTAAATTGAGTTGGCGGAAGAGTTAAAAAGAAACGAGAAAAGTACGTTTTTGAAATAATCTTGTCTTGTCTTGCGAGTTGTAAACCTAATGTAAAATTATCTGTCTATACTACGTATGGTTGTGTGTCGTTTTTCCATATCTCGTCTAAAATATGGATTTTGTCCACGAGGTATCCTAATGCATGGGCTTCGATATCGATGTGACGTTATTCCATTCGAATCAATTCTTCTAAGTTTGACATTTCGGCATTATGTTATCCAGCTACGTTCTATCGTGAAACGTGATTGCGTGTCGTGATACCGCTCACAAATCGTGTAAATTTCTCGCGTACGATTCACCAAGTCAGACAATCGGCTTTTCTCCACAAGACACAGACACGTATGCTGGCCGGCTGTCTCGCTCACCGCCTCCCAGTCGTATTCCTGAAGCGGTGAAATTCCAACGAGGGGTTCGGAGCTTAGAACTCCACGTTGCGTGTTGGCGTTGCACGTGGGTTGGGCACCACGTTGAGCCCTCAGCACAATGATATATCCTGGGCCGCGTATACGGGAATAGGTCGAGACCCCGGTGTGTCAGAGGTGAAGCCGCACCCTGCATTGTGTCCTGCCCACGTGACCGCCGTGCAAGTCGTCATTCGTGTCAGCGTGAATCTGCTCCGTATAGAGCCGAAACTTCCATCTTAAAGCCGGGAAACATTTGTCGCGCGTATAATTACGATTTTATAATTATGATTATGATAACCAATAATAGTTCTTCCGATTAAGCCATTATTTTCTATCGATTTACATTATTATTTCATTGGATACAATTTTGATTAAGTTGTATTGTAATAATATATTGTTAGAAACGGGTCACGAGTTCGAAAGGTGGTGTACACCTATCAATCAGTGACAAAATGCTAACTCGACCGAATCATAAATAAATATATCATTTTGGTTTAACATACTAGCTTAATTATCATGGGTTATTGATTAATTCGATCACCGTGTCAGAAGCGAGCTACACACCCTGCATTGTATCGCCTACGCAATTTCTCGTACTTGGCCTGGATAAATATATCGTTTCAAGTATCGCTTCGATTCGTAAAGGTCACGACTTATGTTACCATTTTCCGTACTATCCGTTATTGCGTGGCTGTAAAGACGTATCATTAGTCACAAAGCAAAGTCAATTGCACGATTTTTCAAGTCACTTCAGCTAGCTTCGTTTTTTTTTTTTGCACAATCACCCGGCGTTATACGTAAGAAACTAAGAATCATTGCATTTTAATATCGATATCATTGAGATGAGATGAATTTTTTTACTTTTTATACTCCTTTTTTTACAAGCTGCATCATCGATAATTTTATTTGAGGCGGAATAAACGACCGCGATCGAGTAACAGGTTCTATAAATGTTTCGTTTTGTAAAACAATCAGGAAATATAATTTTTTAACGTTTTGTGAAACTGCGAACATTATATTAACCAACTTTTATTATTTCTGTTTCAGGTAAGCAGATTGTTTTGCGTGGAGATACGAGAGACACGCTGAGCGCTGAGAGAACCGCTCGAGCGCTCGCTCTTCTCGTGGAAATCGTGCCCAAGGTACATAGGTATACCGACTCGCCACGATTCGATCGCAACGACGAAGTTCGGTGGTGTACGTCGATAGCCGTATTTCTGTCTCTCGAATTACTGCATTTGTCGGCCGCGTACCCCGAGGAATTCTCACACTTTGGTGCGCCTCGATCGCGAGGAAATCTAAAATGAAACCCCGTCCGCTGAAAGTGCAACGCCTAAAGACACGTAGGTTGAGAGATTTATAGGAGCGTTGACCTTTCGCGCTTTAACGTGACTGTTTCGCGCTTTTTTTTCCATCGAAGATCCCCTTGTACGTTTGCGCATAAAACGTAACGGCGAAATATTCCACGGTGATTAAGCCGATGATCTATATGGATTAATAATTCAGCCGTGCCGCGGCTTTCAAGAATATTATACGAATTAGAGAAGGATAGGGAACGTATAATTGCAGATAAGTATGTGGCGAACTATAAGCAAATAAAACGCTGAAAAGACGCGGAATATCGAAGCTCGTAATTAAATATTACGATCGGTAGCACACGATAATCACCTAATTGTGAGGGATTCGAGACTAAAGGGTCGAGATCGCAATGATAAATTGCGCGAGGCGGTCGCTTTCAATCGTGTCCCTCTTATACAGTTGTTCCATAACATTTGACATGTTTGGTCGCAACGCTAATCACCACATCTGCGACGTGAGCCAATTATGTCGAGCAATACGAGCCACGCCAACGTATCATTAATATCACGTTTCAGTGCATTCCGTCGTTCTCGTTACGAACCGCGGACCGGAGGATCGACGGAGATCGATCGGAGAGCCACGGCACGTTCGTCTCGATCGTCAGAATTTATTGAGCCGCTAACCTTTCGTGTTTTCATCATTCAGCTCTCTTTATCCCATCCGCTCTCTCGCTGTCTCCCTTCTCGGCAAGTTCGATTCTCGTCATATAAAGTTATGACATTAGCTCTTTTTCTTTCATTTTCCCTCTCGTCTGCCTCCATCGTTAGGAGTTTCTTTCAAGACAGCAATTACTCTGCGGAATATAGTGTCCCGGTTCGTGAAATCTCCGATGATGGATTCAACGCATTGAATTCACGAAAGAGTTACGCGATATGCTCCCGAAATAGCGCCGAGACTTTCAACAGACATTTCGTGAATACCAGCGATTGAAAGATAGAACTATATAGCTGTTTAAAACTTTCACACTTTTGTATTTATACATAGCGAAGTACTCGGCAGAATTCGATAAAATCTTACATGGTTTCTGATACTTTTTAAAACATCTAAAAAGACAAACGTCTTATTTTTTTTTTTAAGTTCTCAATTTTAATTACCTGTGATAACAGAGTTGAGGAAACGGAGACGTCAGTGTCACCCTGTGCAACTTGTGACATCTCCCACAGGTTCACGATAAAGATGTAAATCTCCGTGTAAGCGAGGAGAAATACGAATACAACAGCGGCCGCTATTAATTCATGCATATGCATTGTTACGTGTCAAGGCACGCGGTATCCGTCGGCAGATCATCGTGACGAGATAACCGAGCGAAAATGTTCCTCCTCTCGATCAGTAGCTTCCTCTCGCGAAGTCACACAGGACAAAGGTAGAAAACGCGAGTATATAGTTGCACAACAAAGAGTCTTTTTTCCAATCAGTAAGATCATCCGCATCGAAAGAATGTAATAATTTCTCTAATTTTTCGTAGACTCGTTAGGTTTCCAAAAAAATCGGCTATTTTCAGAAAATTTTGGTCCTTTAATCGAATGATAAAAAAGTCTGTCGTGAATTTTGACATGTTGCTGAAATTCTCTGCGTTACTTCTCCGATTTTAGACTCAACTAGAAGTGAAAATAATTTAATGCTACATATTAATGCATCCTTGCTAATAATGACAAGTAATCTTTGGCCTTCTGTTTATCTGCTCAACGAACGCTTCGTTGATAAACGCGTCTCTTTTCCTGCGACCTCTGATGCTCGCGTCCACGTCCTGGCAATAAATTCCGCGTCGTTGGGCCTTGGAACGCGGTTAACGCAGCTCGATGCACCGATACAATGGACGAATCGGCAAATCTCTCGTTACGGCCGGAGAGTTGTGCATACGAAGGCCGGCGATTTGTCGCGTAATGCGCGATATCAACGATCTCGAGGTCGCGATCACCGTGACCGCCGGGCGTCAGACACGCGGTAACATATGTCTGCCTTCCAGTGAGAATTTAATTGCTCGGGCTTTCATTTGCCTAATGCCATCTAGTGATTCTCCACGATTTTTCTTGCTCGCGTAGAAAGAGACTCCGCATTACGTAACTACTCTTCGTCTTTTCTGTCTCTTTTGTGACCAACAATTTCTGTAAGCAATCTTGAAGATGTTTAAATTTGTGTATTTTACGTTAGATTTATAGTTTCGTTGACATTAAGTACATTGTACATATTTGAACGGACTGCCGGCACATTCCGATAGATATCGACTCTCAATATCAAAACGTGACCACGCTAGTATTAGATGCTTATATCTGATGAAGCGTCTTTGCTGTATCTATAATGAGACGACTTGCGTAATTAAAAATAATATTGATGATAGTATCGCGTTGAAATTCGCCGATTAACGGTTTCTTATCAAGCATCCGCTTCATAAAGCCTTGTGTCCACGATGCTAGAACTGCGTCCGAGTTTCGGTTTAAGCCAATGAAACTGCTACTTGTCTGTAAGAGCTGCAAGTTGATTGGCGTAAACCAAAACTCGAACGCAGTTCTAGCATCGTGGACACAAGGCTTAACGGACATTCGATCGTTTGATCTCATTGGATGAGAAATTCGTGATAAGAAGTTCCTTTATATAGCTTGCGTGAACGATTTTGCTTAAGTTAAAACTATGTCTATTTAAAAATGTCTTGTATTATAAATCGATTTCTAAACATTGTGTTTATCTCTTATGTGAATAGTCCAGACAGAGAAGATTAATTCCATATCATTTCAATGATCTGTTACCGGTTGTAATAGATTATTCCTTCGATTTAGCTGGTAATTACGAGTTCATCGGCGGACCTACCAATTCTTCTCTCGTATACTCTCGTTCTCTCGTGAAAAAGATGGAGGTCCCTCCATGTGTACGACGGGGGAACGGGTAAAAGGTCGCTGGAATTCGAAAACTTATAGGCTAGTCTCTCTCGCACTTAAGTTTTTATTTGTCCGACCCTTGTAATAGAAAACAAATGCCGAGACGATGGTTCTGATTTTCCTCGGCGTTGTTTAGTTGTTACCTGGATCACGCACGGCCGAAGGCGCAGAAGTTCATTAGCGAAGTATAATCTGGTCTCTCGACACATTCCTCGCCCGCCGACCTTTGGACCACTCTCCTCTCCTCGGGTCAGGGAGAATTTCGAGACCCGAGGCCCCAGGTAACTTTTGTACCGGGTGTATTCGAAATCTTACGAAAGAAACCAGTCTTTCCACTTTACTACGCGTGATTTATTTTACGAACCGACGCCCGTGTGATTTCGACACAGTAAATCGATTTAGTCGCTTCTGCAGTTATCTACACGCCCACGCGTTACAGGAGCACTCAGTTTGCAAACCTTTTCTTTTGTACGTTTGATAGGCTTCGATTAATCAAACATCTCGAACCTATGACAGCATATTGACAAAAAGGCTATGCGGAATGTTATATGATAACGATCTTTTGAAAGTCTCCGATGTATTAATAAAAATCTTGTTTTTCTTGTTTTCATAAACCTAATTATACGGAGATGAAAGAACGATCATATTATTTATGGTTATTTTATTTCGGAGAATTAATTTCCATAGTTTTTAAGGGATGCCGAAGCGGCAAGAAAAATAAATCGTATTTCGCAGTTACGTGAAGTTCTGTAACACCCAGACTCTGCCGTTATTGACGGTTAGTGCCTTTAAAACGTAATCACGAGATCGCGTCTTTGAGGTTCGCGCAGTTCAGCTAGCCGTCGAGAAGCCTAATGACCTCGGTGATACGATAAGTCGCTAATTTACGTTAGCGAACGATATGGCCTGTCGTGGGTGGCCCGTCGTTCTACTTACATTCCCCTCTGTTCGAGAAGCAAACAGATGCGCGACATGCTCGCGATTAATTAGCTAGGCTACGATATCGCCGAACGAAACTGTAATCGGTGGGATCGGTCACGCTTTTCGGGATGTGGCCACGACCCGGGAGATTCTCTTGAACGAGAAGAACGATATTTCTTTAAGAGAAAAAAAAATACGTGACATTTTACTCTATTTTCTAATTTGGATTAGTTCTTTCAAACTAGCGCCTATGAAAAATGTGTTCTAACAAGGAAATGATTAAGAAAATTACTGTGATGCTACTATGGTCTCGTAAATTGAATCACATATCGTGTTATAAGATATTGATGAACGCCTGATTCTTTTTTTTCGGGAGAGCATATATTTTTCTGTCACATCGTTTTAACTAGATAATCAATGAAGCATTAATTACGGCAGAAAGTCGCAAACGGAAATCATAAAATCACAAAGGGAACCGGTATTCAACTACCGTTACGTATTTTGTCTATGGTTACGACGTATTATCGCTTCGTTAAGAGCCCCTTTAAGGAGATACCCCAACTCCTTTACGGCTACGGATAAAAATCACAGCACGTGAAAGACACACGTTGTACCGTTCGGCTTTATTTATTCTCGCGCACGTAGATAAAAGCTCTCGCAGGGCCGAGCTGGAGGCGCGCGATCGCTCGCGTAGCCGTATCAATTGTGATCGGGCCGTGAACGCTGACGAAGCGAAATGTGTATACTCGCTGGCGACGCGAAATACGCGCGCGATCCGCGGCGAGGTGGCCGCGTGTGTACGACCGTCGGGAGTTATCCAGGGTCACATAACCGTTTTCTGATGACACTCGGTGAGTAATACATCACTCGAAATGATGCGTGCTGACGAGCACACACGCGGGCAGCTCTGCCGCCGCTCTCTATATAAGGATCATCCACTCGCGCGTATCATTAACTTTGCAGAGGTCGCAGGTCCTTCGGCGACGTTCACCGACGTTCGAACGGCCGGAGCGCGTAGCGTTTTCCCGGTGTCAACTAGGAATTTATACGCGCAATATATCCAGTCTGTAATCAGCGATCGCGCGGATGCGAATTTATAACAAGGATGCAAGAAAAAGACGAGGAACAGATTCTCACACACGTAAAAAGCTTGGCTCTTTTATTAACGATAGTTTATACAATTTTCGCGCGTTCTGTGCGATAGTGTAATAGGATTTTTCCATTCTTATAACCAGAAATTGCGTTTGCGCAATATATTCTATCTACAGAAATTAGCAGTTACAGAGATAACGATTTATCATGCTCTCTTAATAAAGATATGAAAAATTGGTGTACACGTGAGGTATTCAAGGCCCCGTTGTTTACTAGAGCTCGCGGATACCTCTCGCGCTCTATGCACGAGGGAGAAAACGGGAGTTAGAGATGACGGAGAAGGACACCGGATAGAATCAGGTACGTGGGTCGGGCAGAGGCCAGGCTCACAACCGCGACGAGTCACCTGCGGTGTGACCGATGCGAGCCGTCAGCGAACGCGCTCGCTATCATCTCACCGAGTCCCTGGCCTTCTTCGTCATCGTGCCTAATGCTAACTGCTTGCCGGGACTCGGTAGCGTACAGTCCTCCGCAAAAGTCTCCGGAGACTCTTGGATCATTATTTCATAAAACTGCAGACTGTAATATCGAAGGACGATGGTTGTACGAGGGATACGTTAACGGTATATCGATGAACAATGCATTTAAAAATGCATTGATTTATTTCGTAATTTAATTCTTCCATCGCACTTCTTCCAATCTTGTTTTGCGAAAGTACTGCGTTTTTTTGTCGTAGGATTTTGTAATGAAGTGATTTAGACTCTCTATACGCGGATGCGTTCGCGCGTTTCCTCATGTTTTTTTCCTCAGCGATGTTATGTACGCGAAAGAATTGCCCGTGCTAATTGCCGGCTCGTACAGCAGTAGTCGAGCTCGCTACTATCCGCCGGCAACCTGTTGAGCTTCATTGTCGAGATGTTCCGTTCTTCCAGTCACCTGCGCCACGTGGCAATTAGCGGCATGTACATACGGCTCAGAGGAGAAAAATCGAACTGATGATGCTGCGAGTGCGCGTTAATTAACGGTCATAATCGCTCGTGATAAAAACGATTATCGTTGCTAGATTCGCGCTTTTCGTCGCATCCCACAACCAACTTCGACCTCGTAGCCTCTACAAATCGATTGCATTTAACCGTTTATCTTTCAGCCTCATCACGATTGCGCTCCTCCGCACAGTATTTTCTCCTTGCGTTTGTCAAAACACTTCTTAGCGCGGAATAATGAGAATTTAATAGCCTTATTATTTGTTACCTATCTATTTGTCAATAACTTCTTACGTTAATTCCCCGTATGTGCCTCGTTCATCCGCCATATGGCGAGATGCCATCCCCACGAGCGAAAATGGAAAGCGCGATAGGGAACTCGTTTATCGATGCCACGGCAAGTTATGCGCGAGGCTCGACCTTTGATCGAGTAAAGTACCCGCTTCCAGTCCGTCGCTTCTTTTCTTGTTCTTCTATCGTCACGCTCTGACCTTCTCGGTGACTTCGTAGGTGAGATAATCTAACGCTAATCGCTCATTGCGCGCGTGGTTGCCTTGTGTTTTATCTGCGCGCGACCTGTCACACGTCTGCCTTTCAAAAACGTTCATTTAATTGTATCTCCAGACGTATCGACTTTAATCGGATAGATTTCAAAAATTCATGACACTAATATAGACTAATAAACACAATATACAGAATATATATATATATATATTTTTTTTCTTTTTGTTTTACATTTTTGCAATATTGCTTCTGTATTCTTGCATTTTTGCACAATTTCTCGAGAAATTCGACTGACACGTCGAAGATATTTTTACATTTTATTTTGCACAACGCAGCGACATTGGAAGCGGGACACGCAAAAGTTAACAGCAGCGCGAGTTGTCGCAAGAGATGACTCGTGGTCAGCACTCGACCTTTGGTCGGCTTACGTACCCGACTTCTTCCTTCCTTCGTTTATCCTTCCTACGTCTCGCGCGTGCTTCCTTCTCTTTGCCTTCCTCCCACATCTTTCGCGACCGACCCGACGCGACGACTCGCTCGCTCACTCGCTCGCTCGCTCGCTCGCACGTGCGAGAGAGTCGTTCGCGCTAATCGCACCTCACGCACAAGGCGACGAGGTCACGGCGCTCTTTGTTTGTCATCCGCCCGCAACCTGCTTCGCTCTCTTGTTAAACGTACGTGTCCGGGAAGAAAAAAGACAGAGAGCTACGGAGAGAAACGGTGCCAGGACGTACGATGCAATGGAAGGTTTCCACCGCGTGTTCGACATGTAAATTCGATTTATCGCGTGAGCATTCTCTTCGTTACGAGAGAAAAACTAATTAAGTAATCTCTGCGCGTAAGAATATTTTCATTTTTTTACACGAGACAACACGCATTCACATTAAAAGAATAAGTTAATTTTGCGAGTTTCATTCGCGTTATTTTTGGAGGAGAGAGAATCATAGAGATTCATTCAAGAGGTCTTGCGAATATCGTTCTGGTTGGTTCGTCATCTTGAAAGTACCGTCGATTTTTATCTGACAAGAGTTACGTGGGTTACGTTCCACTTTTGTGGTAAAAGAAGAATGAAATTTAGACAGAGAAAATATTTTTTTAGATTTAAAGAGAAATTTTCCTTTGAAACACAAATGAGTGATGATCGAACGCATATGCATGCGGATGCGTTTTAAGAAATGCACGGCTTAGAGAGAACGCCGATTGAGAGACAACGGATGAGGAACGTGGAACAAAGTTCACGACAACGGGGACGGCGACGGCGACGGCGACGGTGAAGCTGAAGAGAGGTGTCCGAGAAGACTCGGTGGAATGACCCCGCGGATCGTATTATAAGCGCGTACGTGTCCCTCGCGGAGGGTAACATATGCGTGATGGCCTGCGAAAGCTACGTCACGCAGGAACGCACCTTGACTCCCTCTCTCTCTCTCTCTTTTTCTCTTTCTCTTCTTTCTTCCTGTTCCTCCTGGGCCTTTCTCGGTGTGTGCTCTCTTCTCGAGTCCCTCTGTCTTTCTTGCTCCCATGGGGTACGGAGGTCACCGCTCGCCCGTTGCCACCGGCGGAACAAGCGGCGGCGAACCGCAGGAAGAATATCTTCTTCTTGTACCCCAAGCCTCTGGGTCCTCGTCGGACGCTCCGACCTCGAAGGGAACGCGAGAGCCAGATAGAACGTCAGCGAATCGCGGGGAGGAATCAGCGATCTGAGTCTTTTTATACTCTTTATATCTTTTAACGGCTCATAAAAGAATTTCTTCGCGAACATAAAATTTAACGGTATTAACTCTGAAGCGGTGATTTGCGATTTCATAAATTGATTAAATTGATATCTATTCCTTTTCAAGCGAATACACGTAAAATGTAAAGAAATTTGAATTTAAAAAATTTTACTTAAAAAAATATTTGTGTATGGATTCCAAATTGAGTCTCAATCCAAGTTGAGAGTTTATCGAGTATCAAAATGGCAATTTTCAAGAAACGTCACTCTACGCATATAAATTAATGTTAGCGTGTATCCATCTGCCATATATCCTCTCGACACGAGCCTTCGTAGCGGCCGAGCGTATAGTGTCGCGCAACCTGACCTGCTTACAGGTGCGCGACCCTGACGGACGTACAGTGTCACCATCGCCGCGATGTCTTGGCGAGCGACCATAAAAGACCGTGCACACCGCGCATCAAGGGAGACGGGAAGGGAGAAACGTATAGGCGGATCGTAAAAACAGAAGATAAAAGGTGCAGCGTAATACGTGCGCATACGTGACTCTCCGTGGAAGTTGTATTGAAAATTTTCTGCTTGTGAAATATGCATTTGTACGCGCCAACAAATAGAAATGACGTATATATGTATAAATACTAAATTTCCCAGGGAGTCAAGGAAACACGCCTTTCGCTGTTCCACGCGAAATACAATTGCTTACGGAACAGAAAATTATTCCGTAGAAATCTGACACCCATTATTTTTCGAGCGGATTTCCTCTGCGAGAAGCAGAAGGAAAAGGAAATGGCAGGAAGGCGACGAAGGCGTAGGATGACGAGAGACTGAGAGAGGGCTGGACCTATAAATCATGCTGGGGCGTAGTAGGTACATACACGTGAAAACGCGTAGTTAGAGTTAGAAGATGAAAAGCAGCGTACGAATCTCCTCTCTCCCGTCGTTGCACGCAGCGAATGTTCTGACAAATACAACGGGAGCTAATTAGTTGCAGGAATGCGTCGGCGCGCAGGTATCGCGTTCCTACGTAAAGTCGAACACGCGGTGACTCCTAATAAGACGCAATCGTATCGACGTCACGCGACCTTCGAGCCGTGCCATGGCGTGTCCAGCTATTGCCGTTTCTCGGCCGTTTGCTGCTTACTTACGTTGCTGGTTATAAATCGCCACGTCCTCCCGCACCTCCATGAACCGTCGGCTAATAAACGCTTGCGCCTCATGTGAACGCCATTGTGTTTCGCGAGAGGCCTCCCACTTGAAACAGCTGTTTCGACCATTCTCCGCACGACCAAGGTTACGCACATCGAAGGGACAAAGACGTGGTTTCACTAGGAGCCGCGGCCGTTATCGATCGGCAGACTCGGCGAACGAGAGGAAAAGTTCACACCGACACGTTACAATGGGAGAATTTATACCTTTACGATTCTTGTATGCATTTGGCTATCTCTCGCAGTTCTTAACACCTTTTCTTTGCTTAAGACGCGTACAGAAATAAAATTCGGCAACGAATTGACGACGTCGGTCGCGTCCTCGGGCATTGCCAAATGGCTAAACGACGCATCTGGAATTTCACGCACGTCACGTAACGACTTACGTCCTTGTCCTTGGTTACACATGTCATACCGCAAGATCCAATTCCGCGTCGCGGCAAGCACGCTTTTTTCCCTTTGAACACCTTTCGCGAGGGTGCCATCGCCTTAATATCCAGAGGTATCCTCTGGCGTATAAACCGCCAACGAGATCGCGGCGGCGCGGCGCGGCGCGGCGTGCGTACGCGTAGGTGTACGCACGCGTGCACACACGGAGTCGCGTGCATAGACGGAGCGAGGAGCGTGTGCGGCGCGGTCGCTACTACATTATGCATTAGTCATGATTACAAAGTAAGTGGCGAGCTCGTAGCGCGTCTGCTGTAATGACGGCGTATTTGCGGTGCTTATGATTTTCCACTTGAAATGGGCATAACCCGCTTTAATGGCGCGCAAGGCGGCCCTCCCGGTCGCGCATAACTTACGCCGGGTTTACAGCGGCCCGAGAGGAGATCCAGCAACGACCGCGTGGTTGCTGACGGCGTTGATCGTGTTAACGCCGCGACAGTAATCTCTTCCTGCCTCTTCTCGGTCTTTCGCGCTCTCCCGGCCATGCGCGCGCGCGCGCGCCAATCCGGCCTTTAAAGGTCGTCATGGACGGTAGGTATTATCCTTGTGTCGCGGTAGATCTTACGCGGGAATTAATTGTGAAGGAAGTCCCTATGCAAAGAAAACTAGCACTTTTATACGACACCTTTTAAAGTTACTCATCTACTTTATTTTCTCAACTAGACCAACTTGATGATTCTTTATTTTATTTTTTAGGATATAAATATATGGGATATTATTTTCTTTGACGGTATGATACGGAGAAGAAAAGTTTGATCGCTCCAAGAATTTTTAACTAATAGCTACTTGCTTGACTACAATTTAAATTATTTTGTGTAATCAGTCACAGTCGATAGTGATCGCATTAACGGTATTTATACTGTATATCGTTATGGTTGTTCCGATCTTCCTTCGAGCCATCTCTCACGACCGTTGAAGTCAATTACAATTATCGTTATCTACTACGGGCATAATAAACTAGACGACAATAAATCGTTATCGTAAACCAGTGATAATTAATGACGATAGTAACGAACAATATGTCACGTATGTTACGTTACGATCTTATATCACATATGCTTTTCGGAAGAATGATAGCTATCATCTGTTCTGAAATAATTTTATATTCCATTTTGTTATCGTAAAACATCAGTTCTTGTAAAATTAGATAAATTATTTTGGAGAAATGTTTGCGCGATAATGCTACTACAATGTTTAGTTCCTCTAATCAAAAAATTGAAAATACTTACGATAATTTTCATTATAAAATTATAACTGTTCAAAGTTACGACACGTTTCCGTTGGATGCACGGTACACATTTCATTAGCGGTGGAAATGAAAAATCGAAGCATTTTTTTATTTCGTAAGCGAGATGGGATCGCTCGCGGCGCTTATTGAAATCGCTTGACTCAGCAAGATTGCCAGGATCCCGGAGATGATTCGTGCGTGGCGGAAAAATAGAATCATCCTTCATTCAGCGGCTCGTCACGCGAGGTCGCGGAGGAAAAGTCGGGCGTATGAAACGAGAAAAGAAGACAAAAAGGAAAAGGACGAGGCTCCTCATCGCTGCGGTAGCTCGCCGCTCGGTAATGACGGGCTGCGCGCCGCGCGACGCGTAGAACCGGGTTTGATCGTTCATTAAGCGTCGGGCCGACCCCGGATGTCGACGTACGCGTCCGTACGACGTGCGTACGCGCGTACACTTCACGCATATTGCACACGGAGACCCGCTCGTTTCGCTCCGGCAAAGTGAATGTAACTATCCGGCCAGCCTTGCCGAGGCCGGGTGCGAACGGAAGAAACGACCGCGTATGCGCCCGCATCCGGCTTTCAGCGGGCTGATCGAAAAGCCGTGGGAGATTCGATCTATCGTTGTTACGGTAATAAAAGGAAAAGAGTGTGAAGGGGAAAGTTGAACAGCGAGTCGACTCCGTCGTGAGGAGCGGATGCGGTATTAAATTCTTTAATCTGAGATATTATCCGTGTAACGAAGAGTAACAGCAATTTTTCCAATATTTGATCAATAATATGCCGATACACAATAGAGCAATTTCTCATCCGTTAGATCTTATCGGTGTAGTTTAGTATACACCAGTCAGTTTTTCCGTTCGCATTTCGACTTCGCCGTATCAAACGCGTTAAACCACACGCGTTCACATATATGAGAACTCGCGCTGATGGATCTTTAGGTCACTCGTACGAACAATGCGTCGCACGGAAGCGTCGTATTGTCGTTTTCCGTTTCTATGCCGGAAATGGATGCTGGATCGATTCCCGTGTCGCGCGACGCGTTTACGCAATTTCCCGGTTCGCTTCTAATCTCGCCCGGTGGGATCGTGGAAAAATTCCCAGCTCGGTGAAATTTCTTAAAGGCTTAACGCAGGAATAATTAACAGCGACCCGGCGCGAGAGGCCCGGCGGCTTTATTTCCGTCTCGCGGCGGCACTTCGTACGCAACCTCGAAGGTCAATTCGTTTTAGTCGCGGTCGCGCTGGATAATTTATGACTATGCTGTACGCGATTACTATATGAGTTCCTGGTGTCCCATCTCGATGTCTTCCGATGGCTGCTTTCTTTCTCGCGGGGAACCTGTCTCGCCCGGGAACGAAATAGTTAACCAGGCAGCTGCGCTAAAACCGGTAAATTACACGCGTGTCTCGGAGATACGCGATATATCGGATGAAATCACCACAGAGGCGATCTACTGTTTTTGTGCGACGAGGCAATGGCTTGTCATCGCTTTCTTCCTTTTCTTTCCCACATACATTTTCCACGTTATACTTTCTATTTCCTGTTAATTGTGCGTCGCGTTGAGTGAAAAATACTGACATGACGTGTAGAAAGGGAAATTTTGTTTGTAATCTTTTGGATTATGAACTGATCTATCGCTTTGTCACCGGGACATCCAAGTGTCGCGGTGGAGGTCTCTCGCACTTTCGTTGTACCGGCGATGCAACAGCTCGAACCGCGGGCTTCACCGAGCGGGTGTTGTCGCGGGGGATACGTGCGCTGCACGTTAGTTCGTTTTAACACGTCGTTACGATATTTCACACTCGGACTTTGCGCAGTTCTCAGTATTCACCGTAGGTATCTCGCTGCTGCTAATCCTCCCTAATTCGCATGCAACAAAGTCTTCTGGCGAACTTTTCAGGGCGTATTATTTATTACAAACTATTCAGCTGTAAAATTTTTAGCTTTGTCTTCTGAACTCGCATTTGAGAATTTAAATAACCCAGTTAATGATCTGACTTGGATTTTTGCAGAAAATTCTCATTGCATTGTTAATTTTATCATATTGTTTTATAAAATATTTGTATTTTCTTTATTGTCAAACAAAATCGTGTGACAATGAAGAGATGCTCTTCTATAATGTCTGTCTCCGTCTCTCACTTCAGATTTTAACTAATCTCGCGACTGCAGCTGACTGCAGCTGCACATCATTTTTGCATGATTATGTAAATGCCATCAAGCCGAAGTTAAACAATAAAACGCGAACGATCTTTAAACAGTGACTTCCTGCCTTGAAAGTTCCTGAAGTGTCGTTACGATGTTTGTCGTACGTGCCATCGAAGCGCTACCGCCAACGTAAAACTCGTCAAAAAAACGTGAGAAAATGTGAGGAAAAAATCTTGTTACGCGAAACGCGATGATTGTAGAATCGTCTGTTCAAGAGATAAGTGTTGAAGCAATTCTCAATACACGACTCCTTATTTCTATTAAACAGAAATTTATATTCGAGGAATTTGAGATTTGTGTTTCCTCGTACGTTATGATTTCACCAACTTTATTAAGTGATAGTTAACGGTTAGTTTACGCTTTTCATCAACATGTATTTTATGTTCTCTTCGTTGTATACGGTATAATTAATTGGATACTATAAAGTCTCTAAATCACAGTTTACAAATCATTGATTCGACAACGTCATGGAAATTCATTTAAAACTGATTAAGTTATATATTCCGAAAACACACCTCTCGCCGAACGTGTCACTTAACGTACCTATCGCTTTACCGTTCTCGTTAGTGGCTCAATTCGTCACAAAGTGACGCGTACAATGTTTACTGCCCGCATACTTTCCAATTTTATAACTATTTGGACGTCATTTATGGTCGAGGTGCGCGTTCGATAGCATCTTCGAACGCTTTATCGCTTCTCGAAGGGCGACGGTTTTCCTACTGGCAAACGGTGCCTAATGGAATTTTTATGGGCAGCTGTAAATATTTTAACTTGAAATAATGAAGACATTTGGCAGTGAGTGTCATAGAAGTGGCTTTTACGATCGCTACCCTCGGCCTGTATTCCGCTCGATGCCGCGCGGAGCCGCTTCCACAACCGGATTGTAGGAATATAGCCCGATAGCAGTCCGAGGGCCGAGCGCGGAGCCTGTCGGAGGTGCTAACTCCACGCATTATAAAAATGATCGGCAGTGTCCGTTTGCTTACTTCCGATGCCTTCGGTTTTACTGCGGGGACATTTGTATGTGGGAATGATTAACACTTGTTCTCCGTTATTGTGGATACTTCGGTAATGCCCGGACACAAAATTCTGACAAGCAAATCGTTAACTAAAAGTCTCTCATACACTCGGTACACCGTGAAAGACGGTGAAAGTTATTAATCGTTTGAAAAATATTTGTCGAGGAATAATTGTTGACTGACGAAACGTCGCGTTGGAATTATAATCGCGCGCGAGGGCGAGATTCGTTACAACGAAAATATACCGATGCATAAAATATCGTGCGAAATGAGCTATGAAACACACAAGTTCTCATACCTCTTCCGGCACCGTTGCTGACACCGTTGCTCCGGCACTGTCGCTGCATTAATCGCGGCCGATCGTATCGGCCGGTAAATTCGGCAACGCGGACGAGTTACTGCCTCCATAAAATTCCAGGCGTTTAACGATGACAGGAATTTATTGGATATGTTAGGCAGAGAGTGGACAGTGACCCCCTCGATTCTCCCGTCGGTTCTCCTTGTTCGCCGCGGCCCGCGCCTTTACGCTGCTTTTCGATCGCTTTCGCTCCTCGTCGCCGTTCGGTTAGATACGCGCGTCTCTGATCAAGGCGGAAGATAATGGCGCCCGGGACGAGGGCCATTTATTGAGCGTAAATCTCTCCCGTGCCAGTGGTAAGCGCCGCCACCGTGTGTAATCGCGTCCTGTACGATTATCCCTCTCTTCCTCTTAATGTATTTCATTCTAAATTCCCAGTGTCGAAAGACGGCCGTTTACACGGCGCGACGACGTTAGGACGGTTAAGTTAGGAAAGCTTTATGACGCGAAGCGCGAGGAGGACCGCCGCGGTGCGGCCGCGTCGTTACGAAACTCGAACCATCCCGAGGGGACGAATGCGGTTGAAATACGGCGAATATCCGAATTTGGAGTCGAATGTATTCCGGCAGGATCGTCGCTCGGTCGTTTGAAATCTCTTAATGGCCTTTTAAAATCGTCATCACGTCTTGTATCTCAGGAGATATGTAGCTTAATCCTGCGCGTTGTGTGCGTATAACTCGATAAGATCGAACGAGGATAAGGAATATATTTTAGAGACAAAAAGATCCAGAAACTCGCGCGCTCTTAATACCTTTTGGAGAAGCGGACAGAAATTTGATATATCCCTTCGTTTTCAGGTGAGGTGTCAGGTGAGAACGTGTCCGCGGGCACGGGACCACGTGGTAGCAACCGTGGAGAGGCGGCGGATTTAGGTACGCACACGGAAAACAACGACGGGGCCACCCTGGCAGCGAACACAGCGGTCGACGCCAGGGGGGGAAGCCCTCAGGGCGCTCACCTGTCTGGTGCGGCAACCCCCAGACCTCCGCGGGGTAGGAGGCGACAGAACCAGAATGGTCTCGACACTACCCAAGTAAGTGGAGAACCTCTTTATAATTGTGTAATTAACACTTCTAATATCCTATACTTCGAACTCGCTCTTTTGCCTCTGATTATTACCCGATTTCGAGAAAGTCCATGTGACGGAATTAAATTTTGACACGGCACACGAAACTTTTACGCACGTAGGCAAACACGACGTTCGCCTTACCTTACTGTATTGACGTAGCGTGACTGTCGTCCGGAATTTTTATTTATTCTTTTTCCCCTTTTTTTTCCTTCTTTCGTTGAGAAGGACGCGAGCTGCCGCGAGGACGCGGGATTTGTCGTACAAATTTTTCGAGAGAGAGAGACCCGCTTGGCTTCTTCCGTGAAGTGGAGTGTTTGAGCGTACCACTTCGGGACACGTGCACTGGTCTCGGGAGATATCCTCGACGAGAGAGTCCATCGCTCCTGTAGCCTGTAGCTCGAGCGGTAGCTCGTACACGTGTACACGGAGAGTCCCGTTCAAAGCCAACCATGCAGCAACTATGTCAACCGCCGTCGAAAGCCGCAGTGTCATCCCGCCGTTGACATTCGTCGACCTGCAGGACGCTTCTGTAAACGACTTGACCAAAAAAAAAGAAAGAAAAAAAGGAGAAGTTTTTGATGGCTGCTTAGCAATGCTTAGAGCTGCGATGATAAAAAATTGATCGTCATCGGTAAAAAGAATAGCCGGTTTATGACATGCAAGAAGTTTGACTCAGGTACGCGGGTTGTACGAGTAGGAAGGTCTCGGAAGAATAGTAGTAACTCAAGAAATTAATCCTCCGTATGTATTACGAGCTTTAGTCTGATTTATTAACTTTCGAGATCTACTGAAATCGAATTGAGAGAGTCGATAAATAAAAGTAGAAGAAGATTAGTCTTTTTTGCTGAGAGTTATTCAGGAAAAGATTATACATTTTATGTAATTCAATTTTTTTTGCTTTGAAATACTCTTTTCTTATAACATTGTGAGAGAAAAAAAACGTTGGGACTTTATTTGACTGCAAAATATTTATGCGTGAATATACATTAATTATTTACTTGCTATCTTATTTGACGACGTATGCAGCCATGCTGCGATCGCGTAAAGACTAATTACATTGAAAGAGACGATTGGTTTAATTTTGAAGCTCCCTTGCTCGCGCGGTTGTCACGCCTTCGTGTATTTTCCCTATCGAGACCTGGTCGCTCGTATCAGTCGCGTCGAGCGAGACCTATTCGAAATGTAGGTGTATATATACGAGATCGTGCCCGCGCCGTGAGCCTGAAGCGGTCCCTTGTCAGGAAGAGGTCTGGAGGCGAGAAAGAGATTTACCGTGGCCTCTGCTGCAGCGGTCTCCGGACTGCGGCTCTCGGGAGAACCCTATTCTACGCCAATCGACTCTCGTTCTTCTTAGTGTCACGGCGCGCTCTCTCGCCGCGAACGAAGAGGAGTCAACTCTTACGCCACGCGTTGCCTTCATTACCATATCTCAGATGCAATCTGTTCCCGGGAATTAATGCACCCGGGATATTTCCTGCCGCCACGGATCTCGCCCGAGACATATCGTGCGCAGCTGCCGATAAGTGTTCCTCACAGTCGAAGGCGTGGTTCGTTGATATCTGTTTTGCGGAGGACAATTTTTTTCATGTATACGAACGAGACTCGCTTATTAATGTTAAATAGTCGAGCCTGGCAATAAATCGAACGTATGATAATGTAATTGATGATATAATCCTCATGGCCTCTTAGCCTATCACAAGGATTAGAATAATAATCATCATTGATAATTATTTACATTGTTTCATTGTCTCATTGTTCAGTGTCATGTTTCATTTTTAATTGTTTGTAATTAATATTTGCTGCGTGTGTAACTAATTGTACGAAAATATTCACTTGTGCTAGTTTTCGATTAATCAATTATTAGAGTATTCTAAATGCATCTTTTTAAACATAATAAAACAATCTTTTTAGCTTCAAGTGGAGAATGATGTTGATGAGAGGCTAAAACAATTTTTTTCTTTTAAAGATGCATTGTTTCTGTACTGCGGCCTTCAACATTCAAACATAAAGCACAGCGGTAATAAAGATAGTAAAATTATTGTTACCGTGGATAAGATGAAATGAGCAATCTGCAGACGTCCCGATGACAACTTTACACGCGAAGACACTTAACATTTTCAAATATTATTAACCTCGCTTAAAATGATTATTTCAGAATTTAAAGTTTGAATAGAAAATTAATAAAAATTGAAACGGGATACTCTTTATGATAAAAGATAACAGAATGTTTTTGTGACTATATTTTAAATAGCGTTATAATTATAATAATAATAAATTATATCAACTTAATTTTTTAAGTGAGTACCTACACTTAATGGAAAAAAGCTTGCACATGAAACTATTATTAATTTATCCTTTCTAGCGTTAAATGAAGTAGCGTTAAATATACTTCTATTGCACCCGCTCCCGCTTGTTAACTGATACTTCCGTTTATACTCGTTCTTTTTATGACCGGTTAATTGCTCCGCATTCTCCTTCTTGTTATTGCATCCGGTTGCGCGCAGTGAGGTCTCGTTTAAAGAAGGGCAATCCTATCGCGTTGCAGGTTAAAACAGAACGACTCACACCTGACAACAACTCGACGTCGTCGAGAAGCGTGACGCCTTCTTCGTCGAGTCATCCGGGTACGCCGCCAAATGCTACGCCCTTGGGGGGACCCGAGGGTCCACCACCACCCCATCATCTCAAGCACATGGAACAGATGATGGGACGAAACTATAGTGATTTCATGAGGAGTCTCGCTGCCAAATACAACAACGCCAACCCTAACGAGTACGTCCATCTCACTTTGTCGATCACTTTTGATTACTCGCAGTAGAATTGTAATTCCCATAAATGAGCTGCAGGATTAACATAAAGGAAAGATACACGTTACAGTACTAACATCACTTTTGACTTTATTTTCAAATAAATGGTACATTGACGTGCCAATTAGAAATTGACGTGTAGATACTGCTTCATTATTGTGGTATTGAGTCTGCGTCACAAAATTTGTTTTAATGTCTTGTATGATTAAGGAAAGAAAATTTTGCAAACGTCTTTGAATATTTTCGTCGGTACGTGACATGCGTATATTGACTTTCGTCGATTGACGAACACTGCGAGACGTTGTAAAAGAATTAAAACTTTGAAGGCTGCAAATAGATGATTCGTATGATTAAGATTCGTAAAACGCAGAGAGTACTCGAGGGACTTAACGTACTCTCGCTTGAAACCGGTTGTCGCGTCGTACGTTGACTATTAAGTTTGTACCTTTTGGCACATAGGTTGGAAACAGATCAAAGGACTACTTAATTGCTTAGTTAAGTGCTGAACACAGATTCTAGCAATGCGACCTTTGGTATTTGAAAAAGGTTCGATTCTTTAATTCACTACGTGTCTGTTTGCGCCCTGCTAATTTAGTCGGCGTCTTGATGATCCGTTGAATTTGAAAATAGAAGAGGTAACTATCTTCTTGCTTCTCTTCGAGTCTCTTTAAGATATTAGAAATCATAATTTACAAATAACATCATTTATATCTTTATTACGAGTAATAATAAGTAGTCTTATTGTATCAGTAGCATTTTCTACATTTGATGAAAGATGAGAAAAATACACTCGAGCCTGTTTGAAAAAATGTCTACGTGCGACAGTGATAGCAGCTATATATGTATTTTCTTTATATACATAACAGGAACTTAATGATCAAGGACGATTGATCATTTCAGTTACTTTAGCACGCCAAGAAACGGTTACCCTCCAGGTTTAGACCCGAGGTTTCCGGCCTTCAAGGCTGCAGCGACGCCGTTCGTTGGTTTGATGGCGCCGTTAGGGGCTCCGCAACCATCGAATGTCCCGACGACCTCACCGCTCTCGAACAAAGATCCGAAGGAGCAGAAGCAGGATAGCCTCTTCGGCAACCCCGTGTTTCCGCCTATGATCGATATGTCGTCCACCCAGGCTCTTTTGCACATGGTGCGAACTGCCAATGCGGCTCAAAGCGCTGCAGAATTGGAAACATATCTCAAAGGCAAGTATCATAAGAAGTTACACACATTTCCGTACGGGCAAGAAATGATAGATATTAATGATATTATTATAATGGAAAAAAGAAATCATAATTATCTTTTACTTGCGAATTGTAGGCTTTGCATTTTTTCCATTTCTTTAATTTTTAATCGTTTAATATTGGATTAATATTAAATTAATGTCTCGGTATTTTTATCTTTATTGGAAAAAAAAATCAGGCTGGATTGATCAAAGCATTCACAGATAAAAAAACGCGTTTTTTAAGACATTTTGTGCGTTATATTGTTATGTGTGTTTATGGGGTGTATTATTAACCGATTTTGAGAAAGATTAAGTAACGTTTCATTTTGTTTTGAAACATAGGCGCGAACAAAAGAGACGCGGGGGTTACGAGTCCCTTGGACCTTTCAAGTCCCGGCGGCTTTGCACCTCGTAAGCGGCAAAGGCCGGAAACAAGGAGATCCGAAAGCGTGTCCCCCAAGCCGAAACCTACCGCGAGACCAACCACACCTCCGCCCGTCAGGTGTCCGACTCTCTATGGCCACATACCTTGCGGCGACGGGCAAGCTGTGAATCGTTGGACCATCGAGGACGTCGTCAATTACGTTTCGTCGATTGACATCTGCGCCGAGTACGCACAGGTGAGTCAAAGAGATTTGTCTTACCGCGACGCGGTTTTCCGCGAGGAAAAATCGCAGGCGATGCATTTACGTCATTGTTCGTGCACTCGATCAAGCGCGTCGAGTGAATTTTAATGCTTTTATTAAGGCGCAAGATTGCACAACAATTTTCTATTATCATTGAAAGAAGTATTTTTCTACAGATTTCTCCGCGAAACGTTTCTTATTTGAAACATATTTTATAGATTTAGAAAAATGAAAGGAGTGACCATATACAACGATACTTATTCATTAAAGTAAAAAAAAAATCGATTTCTCGATTTGGTTGGATTGTTGTATGAATCGTGTTGAACGTAGTCGCTATTTTTAATGGCTTTTGAAAGCCTACTCTATAATGGTGCACGCTGTCATCCATCGCGCAATATCTTCCCGACTTCTATGTTAGTGAGGCAACGAGGCGATCTAGAAGGCTTTGAATGACCTGGCATCAGTCAATCCGGACAGTCTGGCATTAGTGAGTAGGGAGAGACGGTGCGCTAGCTAGGAAAGTTCTATAATGACCCCTCGAAGTTAGCGTCGATCCTCCACCCCTCTCTAATTTGTAATATCTATACTTTCTCCTCCCTTCCTTCTTCTCGTTCTCTTCCTCTCTCTGTCTGTCTTTCTTTTTCTCTCTCTCCTCCTTGATTTTTTTTCTTTCTTTGTTGTCTCGAGGCGAAATACGCTCGTGCACATAATCTCGCAATAATAGTTTTTACGGACCACTTAACATTCGCTATCTCCGCGAAGTCGCGGGCGTGACCGTCGGTTTTCGAGAGTGTCCACTGAAATTATCCACTCATCCGTCCCATTCGGCATTAAACGTTTCCCCTCATTTCCCTCCGTTTAGAAGCGCGGCATTTTGCTGAGAAGGCAGTAACGACCTTTCGTCGTAGAACTGGGGCGCGGTCTACTTTCCATGGGTGGCCCCCCCTCTGTCCTCGCTCGCGCTCGTCGGGAATCGCGCGATGAATGGTTTCATAATTCGCGATAAAACGGCGAGCCCGTAATTACCGGGCTGCCGCCTGGTAGACGCAAATTGATTAATTACAGATAACCCGACACGCTTATCTCGCGCGTACACGATACGATCTTCCACTTCGTGGATCGGAGCGATGTCACGGAACGGAGCTCTCGAACACCGCGCCACTCCTCACCGGCTTCGTGACAGAAGTTATTCCTCCGGCTGTCACATCGTTCACTCACACCTGACAGAGAGCAAGAACCATGACTCCACCGCGGTAGAAAAGTTCCTCATCCGTGTCACGAGTCGCAATTTCTTCTCTCACTTCACTTTGGGAAGTTATTTCGCAACGAAAAATAAAGACTCGTCGCAGCGGCGAGGTTCTCTCGCGAACCCTAATGATTATCCCGCGATAATTAAGATGGATGTAACGTCGATAACGAGCTTTTCATAAGTTTTTACATCGGTGCTTGATGACCGCACGGGACATCGATATACTTATACTTACCTTAACGAGGAGATCCGCCGGTATCCGATATCGGTATCAAAGTTGTCTGAAACCAAATTCGATCGCGTCACGATAGCCATAAGCCGTTTCGGGAACGCCATCACCGCGCTCGTATCGCACTTTTTTTTTTACGTGGCGCGCGGTATCCTTCGCGAGATAAGAATCGTTGTCGTGCGTGTGTCGTCTCGGGGGTTCGCATAAAGTGCACGGCCGTCCCTCGGTATTCCACGGCGAGGCTCGCCACGACGAGGGGCAGCGGGTCCTTGAGCCGCTCTTATCTGTATACGCTCTCGTGGTTGGCCCTCGTCATTCTTGAATCGAGTCGACGGCTGATCGAAGCGCTTGAGGACCCCGCCGTCTCTTTCTTACGCCGACTCGCGCACGGCGTTCGATTACATTCGAGTATTCATGAATATGCATGACGAGAGGTGGGCGCCTGCGAAAAAATTTACGGCCCCGACAGCCTGACGTTTCGAGGACCGCGACTGGGTTCGCGCGAGCGAGCACGCGCTCAACGGGGCCTAACGATAGCCGAGAATAATCGAAACTGACATGCCTCCAGGGACCCCGCTACACTTCTCGAGAGAATCAACGTTCGAGAGGAACCCTGGTACCGGCCAGGTCCTCGCTCGTTATAGTAAACGTGAACGCGGAATAATCTCTGACAAATGTTCACATGTGACTCTTGTGAATTCAGTAAAATTGATATGTAAAAACATTTGTTTTGTAATGTAGAATTAATTATGTAGATTTTTATACATTATATGATAGTGATAATTAAAGCAGCAATTCATACGTCTGTTCGATTATAAATGTCCGATTTAACGCGCGGGCAACGAACAGATCTTTGATCTTCTCTTCGCAGCCGCCAATGAATGCGACTGTAACGATCACGCGAATACGCAACATCGAGTCATTAAAACGTATAAAGGTGAAACCTAAACAAATCGCTTAAGGTTTATAAAGCGGAGCCGTAATATTTTCTGCGCACGAACGATCCCGCGATCGTCATTTATACGTCATGGAACATCTCGTGCACGTGCCGTTCGATTCGTTTATCGAGTTACCGCGGTGAATTCGACTACGACGAGCTCTCGATCTCGTTGCTCGGCTCGGCAAATATGGCACCGCGACGCAGATGAATCCTCTTAGAATTATGGCATCGAGATTCTAATCTCGCGGAGGATACCGCGAACAGATCAACGGCGCGAGCGATCCTTTCATAGATCAGCTGGAATTATGGCGGCAATCCTTAGACCGGTATCCATACCTGCAATATTACTGCATTCACTTTCGTTCGAGCCAACAGTGCGAAACTATCTCGAAAAACGAAAGTAATTATTGCCGCAAGTCTTTATATATTCGATTGATACTTAGTAAATTGATTATTTATTTTCATGACAAGAGAAGTTGGAAGCTATTGACCTATTCTCTGATAATAATTATAATGAATACAGTTAGACATACAAATATAGTTAGACTTGCTCAGGCAATTACACGCAATTACATTACTAATAGCGCAACCAATTTTACCTTATTAATCGGTCTAGCGATATTATGTTCATTATAAAATCGTGAACTTATTAAAAAAAATTTGTATACACATAACTGTCCATTTATATTTAATTAGCTTTTAGTCAGATTTGAGAAACCCTATATTATCTCTGCAATTTTATTACTTAATCATCTTCTATCGTCGTAGAATGTCGGTGAAGATTTCGATGACATACACTATACAGAGTATCATGCATTACGCAAACGTGAGGAATGAAAGTAATTGTACCCGTTTAGAATTACGAGTCGCCGATTGCGAGAAGCTGATGGGTATGCAACTTGTGGTAACAGGGAATACGTCGTGCGATACAAAACGGTCGTAGGACTCGAAACAGGTTCGAATAATTCAGGGTGAGAGGGTTAAAGCAACTGTGCTGCACACGTAAGCGTGCCCATGTGCCAAGATCGTTAAAAGAATCATGAATGTGGCCCGTACGTCTTCCGCGCTCATGAAGGATCTTGTATTCTCGCGTCCTACGCATATACTTGTCCTTACGCGAGTTTCTCCATCATCACGTCTGTTCGTCACTCGCGTTTCATCGATCGTTCGGAACTAGCGTCCGATTACGCTTTAACCAGCGTTTCGGATCGATTTCTATCTACCAGACGAGATGGAGATTGACCGCGAAGACGCTTTTGAACGACTATTCGCCTTTTCTATTTATGCTCGATCGACATCTCGTTCGAGTCGAGCTGTTAACCGTTCGCCGTCGCGTTAAATCGTACATTTTACAGTTCCCGACCGTTTAAGAATTATCACGTTTCTCCCATCACGGATAAATTGTGCCCGATAAATCATGATAAATCGTGTACCGCCACGAGCCGCTTATTGACAGGAGGAAAATTTAGAATCACGCTCGTATTTGCGCTCAACTTTGAAGATATCGGGGGACCGGGTCCTTCTGAGACCTGAGATATTGCGCAAAAGTTTTCTGTCCTGCCTACGGCGAATCCTTTTCATCGTTCGCTCGCGCTAACAACGCGGGCTGCACTTCGCAATATCGGGACGAGCCGATGGATGGATATCTCTCCTTAACTCGGAGCGTGCTACGCAGCGGCGCGGCGCGGCGCGGCGAGACCCAAAGCGCGGACTTTCTAACGATTCGGCGCGAGGCATGATCTGACCCGGGTCGACCCGCCATTCTCGCTGGCTAGCACTGGCGTGTAGCACCGTCACACACGTGAAGCGGGGCCTCTTGGCACCGGTCAATTAATCATTAATAGGCGCTAATACCCGCCGCGTATCGCCGTCGATTACGGACGTGCGCGTCGAATGATGCAGGACGTTCTCGTTCTAGATTCCTATGCGGCCTAAAGTCGAATCGCTTCCTCCTATGTCGATCAATCCGTAATTCCGTCGGCCACGCTTGATTCGCACGAAGGGTTGCCCCGACCTGAACGTCGGATATGTTTGGGAAAGGATTGTATGATGTTTCTATGATGGATGATCGATGAAATTAGAGATCGTTAAAAATGACTGTATTGTTGCGCAGATCGATTAGGTACTTCCTGTACAGGTTGCCCCAAGCTGTCTGCTGACCCGACCAAATTTCTATATTTGATTCACTGTCTGTCTGCAATTTTGATATTACAAATTCGAGTAACTAGCGTTAATGCCAACGTTAAATTAATTGAGTTTAATGACAATGAGATATAAATTCTAGAACATCATTCTCTCTCTGTTCAATTAGTATAATTGCGATCTCTTGATGTATATAATCGACCTGTTTTTTTTCAAGAGCAACATATAATTTAATGTTAAAGGCGATTTAATGAATTAATTAAGTTTATTGAGTACCTACATTCACCTGACAGCCGGCAACCGTCGGTTTTAGATAGCAATACCGCGGCGGCGAAATGCCTTTATGCATTTGATTGTACGGTAGACATACATCTAAACGTCCATAATGATAGCCCCGCGTGCACTTGTACGCGAGCATTTACACTATTTACGAAATTATGATGAAAAGCGTATCGACTTTCGCTAATGTGACCTGCTTACTCGCGTGTATCGTTCCGGGCACCTCAATGTGATCGTAGCTATATCGACTTTTTCGCTGTGCGATATTAATGAATCGTGTCGGCAATTTAACGATTTCCAACGAATTGTATCCGGCTTGAATGTTAAAAGATAATATGCCACGGAAAAAGGCGAACAATTTACAGTTTCCGATTTAAATTGATACTTTTAGATAAAAATTTCTCATATATATATATTGTTTGCAGTTTTACTGTCATAAATTAATTATATTTTTAGAAAACTTTAGACGATCTATATTTATCGTCAACTCAAGATAATATTTTATTGAAGACTCAGAATATACACGTATATAAAATATATGTTTAAACACGTATCAACATATACGGCATAAAGAAATATAAATAAAAACACTATCAAATTATCCTGAAATTTATGACATAAATTATCGTTTAGTTCAGATATTAGATATTAGTCTAGACTCACATTAGATCGTTTAAGGTTTGATTTAGATATAAATGATAAGTAATTAAGATATAAATTATACGTAAATTATTAAATAATTATTTTTATATGAATTTTTATCGCTTATTTATATACATAATTTTTTCAGTAAGAACTTAAAACAAGATAATACTCGACTTTAATATCGCATACCGAAGTTTCACAAATTCATATACGTGGCTTTCGGCGATTAGTAATCTCAATTATTTGACAATTAACGATATCTCTGTATCTCCATCCAGGCGAATAAGTCCGAATTCGCTACGGTGCATGCGAATCGTATTTAGAAAGTAGCCTCTTATCGCGGATAGCGAGCAAACTGCCCGGGGATTTTCACGGAATCACTATGATTCGTCGATCGATTTAATGGCCAGCCACGTGGCCAGCGCCTATCTAATCGCCAAGAACGTTAATTAACCCGAGGGCCACGTGCGCGCTTTCTCCCACATCCTGTGTACGTATAGGCGTTACGGTACCGCATATGCACGTGAACGTTGGAAAGACACAGTGCATTCTTACTTGGACTTAACGCCGTCTTTCTCCACTTGACAGATCGCTACCGTGCGTTTAAAAGGCGCATACGCCGATAGACCGTGAACCGGCCCCAGCCTTTATCTCGTGTTCCATCATTTATACAGAAATGTGCCGAGACGTGTTCATCAAACGTGAATTTAATTAGCGGCGACTAAGAGCGGTACGATTATAGGTACCTTCAGTCATGTTTTTATTTTTTTTTCTCAGTCGAGCGAATCAATCTGAGTGAAGAACAAAAATCGCGATCGTACAACAAGCATCCATCAGACCGTCAAATTAAAAAAAAAGATAGGCATTCTATATTCGCAAGAAATGGAATGATATATGATCGAACGTTACAAACTGTTACACAATTCGAATGATATTGGTGTACCTTAGGTAATATATTTCCTTAATCGCTGCGCACGATCTAGCGACAACGTGGTTTATATCCTATTCTTTCCTTTTCGGTTTTCCTCTTTCTTCCTTTTTTCGCGCGTCGTTACCGATCCGATACCAAGCTTGCGGTCACTCGCATTTTCTACGCGGCCATCGAACCCCCCCTGACTTTGATGTCGGGTTGCCACATATTCTTGGCTAGTTAAGTGCTGCCCGCATCCTGCACGCCGTTACGCATGGACATTGTAATTTCCAGGCGGTCGCAAGCAACGAGAGACAGATAGTGTGCGCATAAAGCAAGGTGTATCGACGGCCAGTCGTTCCCCGGAGTCGAGCTATAATCAACATTTTATTGGCTTTAGCGGCGTATCTTCGCTGTGCTATAATTCTTGTTGCTCTTCCTTGGCGATCGTCCCGGCATATCTCTTCCGGCTACCGCTCTCGTTAGCGCACGCTCGCATGAACAATGTCAGTGATTGAATTAGGGATAATGATGCATGTCAGAGCGGTTAAGTTGCTCGCCAGGAAAGTGCCGACTTTTCTACGTCGTTGAATGCTCGGCGATAATAATGTTAAAAGCTAGATATACACTGGGGATAATTTTAGTAGTTTTAAACACATTTTGAATTTTTATAACATTGTTAGGTGAAGTAAACACGATCATTATGTACTGAGCATTTGATAGCAGTCGAAATTAATTGACATTAATGCGGTTAATTATTGTTGTGCCTTTCACTCTTACGGATTTTCGTCAAGCAATAATATAAACATGTATTCAGAATATTATAATATTCCTTCGAAATTACAGAGCGCGATACAGGTCTTATAATAATGTCTACGGTATCTTTGTATGTTGGTTTTCCTAGATTAAAGATCGGCAACTTGAATGTCGGCGCGAATATCCTCGACTCTATCGATTGATTCCTGCTATATGGCTCGTTAGAGCTATGACTAATTACAGCTCGTTATAGGTCAATGTTTAATTACACCGCGGGCAGGATTCCATCTTCGCTTTCGGCTTTATCGTCTTCGTGATCTTTAGAAGCGGCAACAGGTTCTCTCCCGCTGCCACGATTTTATGCACGAACACAATAATTCTTGCTCCGAATATCGTTGAACTCGGACGACCTCTTGCATTCACGTGTCACGAGCGACGTAGCGAGAATTATCGATTTATATTTATACATGCACGCTCTGTACCACCGGTATATGAGCATAATTAATTGAGTAGTAAACTAAATTAATGCTCATACTGAATTTCATGCTGCACGAGCTGTCATTTAGTCAATATTATCGATCGGTGACGGAAAAAGGAGAGAATGAGGTAAACGTGAAATGCCGGCTGAAGAATATTAATAAGTGAGAAAAGAATAAATAGTTCATCTTTGAAAAGACCATCATGTGATATCTTTTCCTGAGCCTCGAGAATGTCTGTTTGCCGAACCAGGAAGTAAATCGCACGAGGTCTTTTTCCACATCGCATTGCACGAACAAACACGTAAAGTAGCATCTCGTCGATCCTTAAATGTCATGTCCTTGCATTGCACAGTGATGTACGGATGCACGCTATTTTATTAAATTTCTACCTGTCGTTTTCTATGTCAGACATTTAGTCCGCACTGACATGGAAACACGCTCATTCACATTTTCATAAAAGAGAGATTCCGCGAGTCTTCGTGATTATTTCCTACGCGAAATACTTTGACGCGCTGATACATGACGTTAAAAAAAAGATACAATAAGTTTATACCTTTTTTTCCACTTTATTGACAATTTAAAAGAATACATCGTTTTTCTACAGCCTTTTAAATTCGCATAAATAGATGTTTGTAGCAGGTTTCTCGTGCTCGTTCGTACAGAAATAAAACGATAAAAATTCATACGCATTTTCAGACCAATGCCACACAGCGCAAATCGAATAACGGACATCTCTCACGTTTTACGGTAGCGCGATCTCTCGATTTTATAAGATTTCCACCCTGCCCTCGCGGACGGAGCGTGTGCGGCGAGCACGTGTTACGTGCGTAAACTCGTACCGCATTTCCCCGAAGTGGATTCGCTTCGCCTCGTTCGCCACGTACCTATCTTGTTATCGTTTAAGGCTGATTACGAAACGCGGTAGCGCGCGCGGGCCGCTTTGAGGAGATGATTGCGCGATGATGAGGTCTGGAATCACGAAACATCGCGACGTGGTCGTCACGGCCGTCTCCTCTCTTTCTCTCCCCTCTCTCTCTCTCTCTCTCTCTCTCTCTCTCTCTCTCTCTCTCGCGTTCATCTTGCTCTAATCATCGACGACGTTCCTGCCGCGCGTTCTCTTCCTTCTCCCTCGATACGCTTCTCTTCGAGTTGCAGCCTGATGAATGACCGGTTTTCTATTCTCTTCCACCCGCTTTCTCTACACGTGATTCTCCCTCGTAATCGTCCGGGTGACAGATCTAGGTTGCCGGCGCTTGCATCACCTATCGCGCGATCCTGTCGAGGTAACTCGTAACTCGTGAGGTTCCTCTTCCTCCTACGGGAACACGAGATCCACGTCGCCTGCGGGACCGTCCACAACCACGTGGCCCGTTTGTCTCGCTCGATTCACGTCGATCATCGTCAAGGAAGTGCCGCGCGAAGCGAAGCTCCGCGGGCTGCTCTCACCTTTCCCCGTAGCATGTACTTACGACACGCTCGTTATGGTCGCGCGAATCTTGCTCTTAAGATGACGACGCGACGAGGTAATCCGCAACGACGTACATCATTTGCTTTACTGACCTTGTGTCAATCACTAAAATTGACTTAAATCCTAATCTCGCAAAAGTTTCTTTATTGCGCCGGAAAAATTGTGCCAAGGAGAAGGAATTGAATATTTTCTTGCTTACGTCTTTCCGTCGTCTCGCTGAAGCCAATCGATTCAAGCCAAGCCAACTCTCGTCGCCGCGGCAAACGACTGGGCGCTTCCTTTAAAGGATTCTTTAAAGTGCTCGTCTTACCCGCCTCTGGTACGTATCGGCACGTCCGTCCTTCCTATCGCATCGAAACGCATCTCGCGGTGCGTCCACGTCTTCCCGCCGTCGTTTCTCATCCCCCCTCCCCCCCCGATCTACGTGCGGCTCTTCGAACTCGGACGTCATAGACAGCTGGTATCTTTATCGTATCGATTCGGCTGACAAACTGGGGGATACTGCAAGACGAATAGCCGATCTGCATGAGGTATGGAGTCGTGCGCGTTGCGATTAGTCAGGAAGACTCGGCGTCCTCGTGCTCTAATGGGCATCGTTAGCCGTTCAGGTAGTAAAGGAGAGGAGCGTGTCGGTACGCGGCCGGGATAGGCCGCTCTATACTCTAAGCCTAACTCGGGTTAACGTCTAGTGCAACGACACGAGGCAAGCCCGACGAGCGAGAGACTGACGAGAAGACAACAAGGCGTATATATGCCCACGTCTCTGCCGCGAAAGCAGCCAGCGCATGGGTAAAGAGTGTCCCGGCTAATCATCCCACGATCGTCATCCGCGGCTTTTACCCCCTTTCATGGGTAACGCGGAATATATGGTGAACGAGGAAGTCGCGTCGGTTTGATGAAAACGATACAACGTAAGACGTCTAATGAGCGCCGCTTAACCGCCGTTTAACCGCCACTTCTTGTCACGTTCTCCGGAATCCAACGCTATTCCCAATACTTTTTCTCTATCTTCAGTTTGATAATGGCAGATAGATTTTTATGGCTTTTACAAGCAAGTCCGTTACGTAACGTTTCTTTTTCTGCAGTTCGGATTTATCGTATAGAAAAGGAAATTCGAAGGGGCTATTATTTAATCAATAGCAATATTTTCGTGAACACGCTAATGTTTAAATCTCACAGATAATTAATTCTAAGTTTCACACATATGTGAATACTCTGTTAAATTTTCATTTAAAAAATGACATAGTGTATAAAGGTGTATGTAAATCTCTTCAAGAATTTTCAAAAATTGAATGCACATGTTGATGTAGATTACTACCGTTAAAATTCGAAACATTATCGTTCATCATCTTCGACGTTCTCCTTCGCTTACCCGGCCTGTCGTTATATATCCAGGAGATCGGAAGTGGGTCGTGATACGGGCGCGGTAGCCAGTCACGGCGAAGGTAACGTTAGGTGGGGTACGCACGATCTCATTCCTTGCACTAGGGTAATGATAATTAATCCACCAGAGACCGCTCCTTTCAGCCCGACCACGCCAACGGTCAACGCCGGGGCGCCCCTGTTGTTGTTCCTCCATCCTCCATCTCGTTCAACCTCGTGCCGATCTCTCCCTACCTCCTCCTCCTCCTTCTCCTCCACTTTGCCGACCCGCCGTTCTTCTCTTCCCATTAACCAATTAATAACGTCACCTAGTCCGGCGTTACCGTTCCTGTTCTCCTCGCCGCATTGACCCTGACGAACGGTACCTGCGAGCTAGGCCGGGTTCGAGGAACCCTCCTAGGTGATTATAACCCTCGAGGACGCAATCTCCCCGCCGTTGGGAAATCGCTAGATTGTATTAAAGATTGAGAGATCTTATCAACGCGTTGTGTTATGATTACGCAAGCGATTGCCAGTTATATATTATAACTATACTTGCATGAAATCTAACAATAGCTACATACATAAAACGTGTATATGTATCTCTATTTTTTTTTCTTAAAAATAATCCTTTGGATAAAATTGTTACGAATTTTTGAGATGTAGATTCTCCTGTGATCTCAAGGAGGTTTTTACTATCGCTCTATACAATGTACATATATTGTATTGATCGCCGATTAATAATCACTTGCGGTTCTCCAATACGAGCATGCATAATTAAATCTCTTTCGTCTCGCGGATGAAAGCCTCCTCGGGGGCAGGCCCGAAGCGCCTGGAAACAATTTTCTCGCAACAGCTTCAAGCAACGCGAGAACGTTGCGCGATAGTGAACAGTCGCTTATAAATTACAACTGTATCTTTCTAACCGCAGATTGAAGGTGATAAGGTACTTGGACGGGGGCATGAAAGCCCGACCGCTCTATGCGCTTTTATCTCACCTCTCGATACACACCTCGTGAGAGATTGTCGAGAGAGTAATGTCACGCTTGGCAATGGCCTACACAATTAACGTTACCCGTGATCCAATGTCTTTTTTCCATATGCAATTTTCTTCCGAGAATTTTCCCAAGATCGTGGGACGACGCGAGTCCGAGGGCATTTCTGCGGCGCGCGGCGTGTTAACATAATTATTACGTTCTCTCTATCGTCCCTCACCCACCTCTTTCATCGCCCGACTGACATTAGCATCGTGACATTAACGCGCGTCGCACTGACATAAACGAACGTTATGTCTCTTCTTGATTTCTCGATAAACGAACGAATGATTTAGAAGCAATAGTTATTTATAATTACGTATTCCATTTCCCGGAACATCGCTGTCTGCGAGTCACTGATGTATGTACGCGATTGTTTCGTAAAGAGTGCTTTTGATGGAATGCGACATCGTGTTTAAGTATTCCTCTCTCTATCGCAATCTTAACCGGATTATTAATCTCCGTCTGACGTACACGGTTTCGAATCGCACGATTGTACCGGGCCCGGAGTCAGACGCGACCGTTCGAGAACCGCGTTGCTTCACGACGTGAATCAATCATATCACTCGCGTGTGTATGGGATTTTACTAATTGCGCAACCCCGTCAAATAATGAAGTTAATAACGCGCGAAGACACGAGGAAGGGAATCAACGCGAGGGAGATGTAAACACCTTTTGTCCAATAAATATTATTTGCCAGCCGAATTACGTAAAAGATAACGATACGTAATTACGGAATTATTCCTCTCGTGGCTGTTGCACAATGCGATAATCGCATGCGCGCAGCGTCGTGTAACACATCGAGGTGTTTTGTTTCAATCCCTCTTATTCACGATCGCTTTTATGCACGATCGCTGCACCGCGTACGACCGGTGTTCGCCGCTGGTAGTACACATTGTCATAAGCGACCGGGACGAGTCGAGCCTCGGACCGAATGGATGGTCTCCCCGCCTCCGAGTGTGCCGAAGATTTATCGCTCGCGCGAGACGTCTCGGGCCCGCGCGAGTTACAGACTTTCCCAGAGAAACGTATAACCAGACCGACGATGGAATCACAACGATTCTGCCGCTTTGTTTCTCTCGAGATCTATATAAGCTCGTCCCGATGTCGTGTCTCTTATTGCAGATTCCGTTGCACATTCACAGCGAGATTTAGTATTACCCGAAAACAAACGAAAATGTAGTTCTTCTTTGCCACGATCGGCAATCGATTAGATCCTCGCTGTAGGGTAAACGGGAATGATTAAAACTGGACGGTTGTCATAAATACAGAAATTATAATTGTATATTATTAAAAAATACCGCAATGTTGCGTCCACCACCATTGTCTTGATTCATTCTACCTATTTTAGTCTCTGGTTAGCGGAGCAAAATTTGAATAATTCCTCGGAGCGTTTCGTGTCTGGATCGCTCGAAAGGCAGAGCAGCAATCGCCCGTGTGATTTACTTTTGGAAATAGCCGCTTTTGCGTAGATAAGAGCGACGATGGCGGCGCGAGCGAAAGAAATCCGGCGATCGTGGTCGATCTTGGCGCTCGGAAAGAACATCTAGGATGATTGCGCGTATTTTAGGAAGGCTTGAAAACCGGTCGCTCCCTTATTATTTTGCCCTTATTCGCTCAGCAGGAAGGAGCCTAGCATCATCGTTCGCGAAGATAATGAAATGATTTAACAGAGGGGGAGATATGCGGCCGAGAGCGATCGTCGGGCAGAAGATTTACCGTTCGTGTTAACCCCCTCGTACTCACGAGGCAAGTTATCTCGCTGCCCAAAATCTCGTCCGTCCGACATTTCGGATATGTTTTCGTTCGTGTGACTCTTCGGGCAAGAATACTCGATTCAAAAACAGCCATGCGTCGCGTTAGACGCGAGACGTACGTGGAAATGCGGACCTTGAACTTTCGCTAAAAATTCACGGCATCGCTCGAGTACTTTTGAGCCGTACTGTAGGATAAGATCGCGTCCGTCGGACCGAGATCGGTCGGATGCTGCCGGCGGGGACAATTACGCAGATGTGTGCCTTGTGTGGAACAGAAGAGGAGGACGCGCGCAAAAGCGTGTGGCGTGCGGGGTCGAGTCCCTCTCTTCAGCATTGCGTCCGCTTCTCGTAGCCTCTTTCGTAGTCGCGCGTGCGTGTTCGTAGACACACCTACATAATATGTAACCCCATCCCTTCTGCGTCCGGAATTAGTATGCACTTCGACGAGCGATCATGTGCGTGCACGGTCAGCCGGAATCCCTCCTCGTCCTCTTCTTCTTCGCGCGCGCGCGAGCACACGTGTACGTCTCGTATGCGGACGCGAAGGAAATCCGGGGGTGTGCGAGAGGGGAACAGAACGAGAGAGAGGCAGAAGTGATTACAGAGCGCGAGCCTCTGGTTGCCCCCGGCGCGTGCGTCCAGATCGACCATCCTCTCCCTCGTACAATCCTCCCGGTTTCACCTTTCCTGGAACACGGCCCCCGGGGGATTACCGTTGGATTTCAGCGCGTCGGTACTCCGGTATCCAGGAACGTTAACGCCGCACCATCGCGCCGAGATACGCTTGGAAGTAGGACCCTCGTCGGGCCCGGCCACGTCAGGTGGCTTCAAGGACCTTTGCCACTTCCACATAAAACGCGTCTTAATTCCGCTGAAACGACCGACAATATTCGGGATATCGCAGCTGAGATGTTTACGGCACCTTCGATTGAAAAATGATAATAACATTGTAGTTTTTTTCATCGAGCGAAAATATACGATATAGTATTATTTAAAAGCGGTTCCAGAGCACAGAGGAATTTGATGTTCCATGGAAAATTGATGTGGCGCCACGCGAAAACCAATCGTTATGTATCAACGGAGCGGGCCATTCTCGTAAAAGTAATGTTTGATATTAATGGGCAATAAGAAACTCAGTGCTGCATGAGATAAGAGAAAATGAGTGGCGATTAACGTCGGGATCGGTTACGCAGCGCGAACACGCGACAACCGCTCGTTTGTGGTTTGCGTTATTTCTGATGTGACGGATGGCCACGTTAAAGTCGAAACTTATCGTCGATCTAACATGAGGTTCAATTAAGGATGGAACGCGGGAAAATCGTGAGTGCTTTATTACGATATTCTCTCCCACCGTCGCGACGTCGCCACGGCTATTTATGTGCGAGAAAAAGCGAGTTTATTGGACTATGACTATGAAGTTAGATATCGCGGATATATACAGAACGAGAGAAATAGCTACGCGCGCGGATGAAGTTGGTGGAGTGATGGAGGATGTGCCATATGCATAGATCTTACAAACGTAAAGTTTATCTCTCCTGCTTAGCGGTATCCCCGTGTTAATCTGCTGTTAACACTTCAGTTGCCGCATTTTATATTAATTTCATCGTTTTCTTATCTGCAATTAACAAAGAGACATGATTGGAGAGGAAATTATTTTAAAGAAATCTGTTTATCGCGTTTCTCCAAGATTTCCACTCAAGATTTCCTCAACATCCTTTACATGTTTACCCTTCCAAGTGTGCATGAAGCGTCAACATCATTGTGACGCGTCTCAACAAATGGTACTTCCGTCATATCGCATTCATGACTTGTCCCAGTCTCGTCGGCTTTTGTTCCGCACAATTGTCCATCGGCCGCGGTGAAAACGCGAAACCATAGCGATCGCAATTAAGCGGCCGACGAGTCGTGAACCCGCAACCTTCCCGCGAGAGCGCGGAAATGTACACGCGCGGCCTCGGTCTGCCTCCTCTCTCGAGGACGCTAGGCCGCTGCGCACGCTGAACTTTCACCGCAATTAAGCTAAAAGCGCAATTTCTGCGGCGACCGCGTTCACTCCTACTGGGGTTAATAGCTCTGCGCAATATCGCGCGCGACGTAATTCTGCGGAATTCCGCGCCGAACGGATTTGGAATTGAAATCGGGAATATCGCGGAGGAATGCGCTTAATATCCACGCTTCGCGAGAAATTCAATTTAATTCTTGAGAACGATATGTAGCTAGCGGGAAACACTTCGCTTTAAAATTTTTCAACGTTATCAAGGATAAATTGTACGTCATGTAGGTCAAGTTGCTAAAACTGAATAGTTGTTATTTTGTAATGAATGAAATGGATTAAAATATTCTGCAGAACAAATAATCTTTATCATTATTTTCATTAGCACGTAGCGTAGAAGAAATATATATACTGCATTTACGAATTTGTAAAAATAAATATTATGAAAAAAGACTAACAATTCGGCTGATTGCATAGCTTAGTGATATATATTATATGTTTAATACATATGTATAATTTTCAATTTTTTTTTTAAATTTAATGAGTAAAAATTATATGCGTATGTTAGAAACCTCACAAAATTAGATTCTCTCTGTTAGAGAAAATTTCTCTTCAGAAGAATTTCCCTTTTTTTTCAAGTGCCGTTCAAGAAGGCACTTAAAACGAAGAAAAACTTCGCGACGCGACGCAAACGAATCGTGGTCGAAGAGTTATGGCGTGACGAAAGAAAGGTTTTGTCGTCGAGATTTACGCACGGATGCACTCGTAACCGTGAATCGTGCGCCGTGGCCGATGGGCTGGCCATTATTATTACTCTAATCCACATCTGCATTGTCATTAGAGACCGGCGACGGCCACAGCTCCTTTAACTTAGTCGATACCGCCTCTCGGCAGAAAGACAGTGTATCGTGTCACTTGCCTTTTTAGAGAAAGCGAGGGAAACATTCGTTTCTCAGGGATTTCCGATAAAAGAATAGGGAATGGAAAATTTATGTGTTAAATCATAATTTAAGAATGGCTATGAATTTGATCAATTTGTAAATAGCTACGATTTGATCGAATAATTTCTTAGAAGAATTTTGATACTATGAATGTTGGAAATATATCTGTCCAGTGGACATTGGTTTTAAAAGAGTGAATTAATATAGGAACAGATTAATTGTTTATGGTCGCGATTTAATTTCGCAGAATGAAATCCTGTAGCTTCGAAAGTTCGCGAATTCGAGAGGAACAGGCAGAGGAGCGCGCGCATTTATCGCTCCTTCTCAACGGAGGCGTGCAATTTATCTCGTGGCACGTCTTAATTTTTAACAACGACTTATTCCACCTTCATTATTGCAGCTGGCGAAATTAAATCGCGCTCAGGTGTGCACCAATAATTTGCACTCGCCGTTCGCATTTGGAAACGAGCGATGAACGGGGAGTTGAATTTTTCTGCCGACAACCCCCGCGAGACTCCATCGCATGTGCGCTGCCCGTTCTTTCTTCGCTCTCCCTGTACGATCCGGCGGATTTCTCCTCGCAGGTGCCGTCTCTTCTTATTGACGCCGTGTCCGCTCCGAATTGAGCAATTACGCGGCAATAATTAGGCCCCGACTTTATATCTCCGTAAATTACGGCGCGGTAGCGGCGCGGCGTAGCGATCGAGAGCCGAGGCGTAAGAGAGAGGTACGGAGACAATGGGGTCCTTCGCCGGAACAATGGCGCGGCCCCACATAGTTGGGGCACGGTTCAGCGCTATAAACAATACCGTGGAGGAGCCCGGCTGATAGGGTCGCGGGGTCAGCCCCTGTGGGAGCTCATGACTCTCTTTACTCCTCTTCATCCGCCGCCCCGCGCCGTCCCGGCTCCGCTCCTCCTCCTCCTCCTCCTCCCCAGCTCCCTCCTGAACGAGGTCACGAAATTAATTTTTCACCGTGCACGAGCTCGTACGAGAGAGGTCCCGGCGTGGCCTCACGGACCCCTACGGGGTTTACCAGCGTTTGCTACTATACGTGCTCGCGCACTCGTACACCTTCTTCGATATATAGATAATTCGACGAGAATTTTTATTATAGGATATACTCTCATTAAATTCACTCAGGATCGGATCCACGTATCTTGAAATATCGAGATAAATCTTCACATCTTTGAAAATTTATTAATAGGGAAATGTTTTACAAAAAAAGCAAATTTTGATTACAATCTATATTTATAAATGTTAAGAGTGAAATTTATATATATAAACTATTTATAGATGTTAGAGTAAAATCATTTTGAATTTTTATGTTTTCTTCTTAATTTTTAGTTTTGCTGATTATTTCAAGTTTCGCTCTAATTCACAAAATATCAATTATAGCACAACTCCATTCGAATAGATTATTCGACGATCTAATCTCCTCCCGATCTGAGCTTTCCGCAATCTAGAACGTGCGTTCCGGTATCTTCGCCGCATTACACGGTCTCGCAGATACGTGTGTACCTGGCGTGGACCCTGCAGGCCCCTCGCGAAAAGGTCACGGTGAGGTCAGGTAATGACGGCCCGAACTCTGCAATCACAGAAGCGCGCACGCCACGTGGCTTTGGTATACGCCTTTAACCGACCTCTCCATGCCGGATCCAACGCCGAGAGACCAGGATCGATGGAAATACGCGATACGATGACGGTTCTTTTGTTGTTCGTTATATGACTGAGACAATGTTTTCTATATCAGCAATAAAGACAACAACTTACAATATATCAATAGAGTGAACGTTTATATTTCATTTAATTGAAAATTTCGATTTTTATCCATTTATTTATAAATGAGCAATTATATGCTGAAGCATCATATTTAAATTTAGCCATTATCTTTTTCTTGCACAGCAGCGATACAAACTTGTCTTCAGATAAGTAAACTAGTTTATTTTATATTATTGTAATGATGTTTTGAAAAGAGGTGCAAATGATTTAAATAAGTTATTGAAATGCAGGTCACGAAGCTTCCCAACAACGTCACGAGATTAAATGACTCCGGCCGTCGAGCCAATTCGAGAACGATAAGAAACAGAAGAGTTCCTCGAGTCGCGCCGAGTCATTCCCTTGTAATTATATGTACCGCATGGCCAATAGGAGGTCCCTGTATCGACAATTAGGGCATTTCGGCTTCCCATTTAACGGCCCCTCGATTGATTCGGATAAGCCCTGTAGCGTTTCTTCCTTCATTATCTTTTTTATGATCGGTCGCGTTGGGTCCACGAAGTCTGATCGAGAGTACGCGTAATGACTTCGGAGAGTATCGTTTACGATGCCGAAATAAAAAAATAATGACGCGCTTGCATAATTCAGAAAACAAATACTCGCTTGCTCTGTTAATTGGTTGTTAAATTCGGGTCAATGGTTTACTGGCGCTCTTGAATGTCATCTACATAGCATTGTTCTGATTATCGAAGATAAATCTTACTTTTTACTCTTAATAATCGATTAGTAATTATATTTCTAAACAATTCTCAGTTTACGTTATAAAAGAATGTTAGGATTAATTATTTCCTTAATAAAAACTTAAACATAAGGTACTTTCCATCAAATAGTAAAGTTAAGATAAAGTTCTTGGCACATTCAACATGTTTCTCTTTCTCTCGTGACAAAGATAACACCATTAGCGATATAATCGTAGTTGGACATTACCAACGACTAGCAGTTAGTGTTAATGTTCTATGAAGATTAGATTCCTTTTTCTTTTGGAAGCAACAAGTCTCATACTTTCATTCTCCTTTAGATCGACAAAGATCCGCGAGGATGTCGGAACATTCAACTTTGAATCGCAGAATCTTTCTCGGCGCGTTCCTCGCAATTATCACGGCACCCGCATCGATCGTAATTATACACACGAGTTCAGTATCAGCAGTGCCAATCGCGAATGCATTATTCATAGACAGAAACAACACCCGGCGCTTGCCACTGGTTGTGAGTGTCGAAATGTGAACGGCACGACATAAAATTAAAAAAACGATACATTTTTCGCAAAAATAACAATCGAACGTTTCTACTCAAATCGATGAAATACGAATTTATCTACTTAATCTACAAAAAGCGTTTTCCGATATTCGAGAAAAAAATCCAAGTTAAATTCTGCTTACTGTGAATGTAATAGATTATATCGAATTGAAAAGTTAAAACGACCACGTTTTAATTAAACTCATTATTTCGTTAACAAACAATTTTTTCCGCATGTAAGTACGTGGAATGTAAGCAGATAAGATTTCTTCACACTCACAATCAGCGAAGGCTTTGAGAAAAGCTGTTGGGGTTTCATAAATTGTGACGGTCGCGACAGACGGCGCGAGCGTTGCAGAGAAAAGCGTATTAATTAATTGCCAGATAAAATTGCCGTCTCGCGATACCATCTCACAATTCTCGCTTGAATCGTGCACTTCTATATTGCGGCGTGATATTAAATCACAGACTCCTCTTGCCAGTCGCCTTTTAACTCTTCTAATTGAGTGATTAACAGGCAGCTCCCTGTTTCTCGTCTTACGAAACCGAAACTGCAAATACGTGGTCTCGTTGAAAAACGTTTAACGTAGTCTCGTTCAAAATGTTGCGCAGTAATACCGACGATTTTCATGGCGTAAGGGCCAATGTATTTTACTTTCTATTGTAAATTCGCTGCTATCGCGATAATGGCGATGATTACACGCGGAATTCGAGTTTTCAAGGAAGCGGTTGTTAGATTCTGTTTTTCTTCGTCCATCTTCTCGCTGTTGATTTCCCTACAATTCGAATACTTATTATTAGATTACCACTCGTGTCGATAATATTGTGTTAAAAACGTAAGAACATTTCCGGAGATGAATCCCATACTAAAAATAATAATTCCGTTCTAGACCGGACTTATTTTACTGGCTTAAACGTTAATTAACATTCTTTAATGACTGCGCTTCGATTTAAAGCCGCGGACCAATTAGCTCTACCTCCGGACGTAACTAGCCTTATTAGCTTCTGTCTGTTCTCATTCACAAACGAGATAACAGATAATTGCGCTCTGCTTATAACTACTACAAGTTTTGCAACAACCACCTTGCGATATCGCGCTGATGCGCGCTCGTCGTGCCATCCATTGGAACAGAACTTCCGCGTGGCGTGTTAGGAAGAGAGAAAAAGAGAGGGTGACTTGAGCGAGACGAGAGTGATGAGAATGCGTATCTCAGGCCTTCGACAGGATATCGAGAAAGAAGTTCGCTTGACGATCATCGGTCGCTCCGGGCTGCTGCGTGGACCGAGATACGAAGGACACACCTGGTGTGCGAGGACGCGGAACGACTCACTCGGCGTCGTCGCCGCGCGCTGTATCTCGCTCGATTCTGTTGCGGGACACCATTTACGCTGGCATCACCCGCCGCGATTTTAATCCACGCGGATGCCCATTACGTAATTCCGCGCGGTTTTTCCTGGTCTGATTATTACCGCGCCTCTTCGGCAGCGTCGACCCCGTCCTCGTCCTCGTTGTAGTCGTCGTCGTTTGACCATAACTGCGAATACAGTTATTCCACGGAGATCGAGTAATCTATTCACCCGGACACGATCCATTTCCTGCACGAGGAACCGCGCGCGATCTAAATGGAATCGGTTTCGGTTGCTGGGGATATTAGATCTACGAGAAATGAGTTTTGATTATCTCTGAGAAAATGTTTATAAGAAAACGTTATTTTCATCAGTAGAGCCGAGTTTATTGTCTATGTAACTTATACTACGTAACTTATATTTATATAGAAACGTTTTTACAGAATCGATATAAAATCAATGTTTCGGAGTTTATTTGCTTAATTGCGAAACTGATATTATAATAATTTAAATTTTTGTAATATCTCTTAATCCATTTTTCTATCTTACGCGGTTGCTTGTATAATATGAATGTTTTATTGTTTTTTTTTTTATTGTAATCGATTGGTTAGACGTGAAAGGCAATTACGTAAGAAATTATTAATATTTCCAGTATAAATTATCGCGTTTACATTCATGTTAATGCAGAAATTACAAAAATGTTACGGCATATTGGTCTGCATAGCGTTTCATGTTAAAAGATATACATGAATACCTTTCGGGTTCGTGCGCGATAGATATTCAAAGCAGCATCCACGTGCTTATCAATATTTATAACGAATGAACAACCAGCCTTACATACTAAATAGTGGTTTATTAAAAATAATGAGGTTGCATCGATTATTGGCCGTGTGCCTGCAGTTGGATGCTTAAAAATATGCTATATAATTATACAGTATCAATTTTTGAGCGCATATACTTTTTAAAATATCTCGTTGTGAAATTAATAATTGTATTGTTTTAATTTCCATATGTTAGTTAACGTGTAAATTTACTTCTCCTTTATCAAAGTTACGTTAATATTAATGCTGATGCAAATTTTACGTAGGTTTAAATTAGTTCCGTTGGAAATCGTTCTAAAGTTTATTCAATTAGAATACTTTCGTACTGAAGAACGTACTTTCAGTTTACTTGAAATTTTAGGTTGCAGATCAATATAGCCAGATTTAGTGAGGCGAATCAAGACAGAAAGAGAAAGAGAGAGACCAATCAGGGCGGAACTATATTACATTTTTAAATCGTGCTCAAATATTGGTCGTGGCAAAAAAATACATGAGATCAGTATGAACCATTTATTCATTCGCATTTCGTTCTTTCGCTTCCAAAGTTAATCTCCCGGCGTATATAATCTCAAATTTTATATATCATTTTATTTTATCAAAAACGTGAACAGTTTTTTATGTAGATGCAATTCAGGAGAAATAAAAGTATCAACGTTATCTTGCTATAGACTTACAAGTCCGCCGTAATCGATACGAGCCTCTTTTTAATCCGTATTAAATTCTGTCGTGGACGCATGAATCTCGGGCGAGATCGCGTTCGAGGGAATGAAGGGATGGGAAGCTCGGAAAACGAGTCCCGCGCGATCGGGAAGAGGCAGGCGGCAGTAGGCATTCCTGCACGTCATCGTGTCCGCCCAGTGGCTCCGCCGAATCGCGGGGGACCCCTTATATAATTAACCATTAAATTATAAGTTTGGCTATCGAACCGCCGGCGAGGCTCAGCACCGGACTAGAAGTAATTACTTGCCCCCGGAGGACCCGCGATGGCAGCCCCGGGATCGAGATCCGCGGGGAGGGGGGGGCAGGCGAAGAGATGCTTTCGCAAGATGAAGGAGGGGGAGAAAGAGAGAGAAAGAGCGCAGGAAGCGCGTATGGGGGGTAGGGGGATAGGGGGAAATGAAAAGGCAGCTACCTTACTTTGGAGCGCGCGGAATCGCTAGCGCCGTCGGGCTCTTTCCACCGGGAGAGTATAATGATCGGAGGCGGTGCGTTTTGCCTTTTTAATCGGCATTAATCGCGCCGGGGGCTCTCCGTTCCTGGGGACGCGCCGTCGTTATTCGGTATCGCAACGACCCGCGGTGATCTGCATGCAGAGTGCGTATATGCATTTTTAATCACCGCGCCGACGTACGAGCGACGCGACACCGGCGGCTCGCAGCTGCGGCGTTTGCCGCAGCTTGGTGTTTATGTTACATCGGTGGCCGGTTATTACATGCGAGAACAGTATACGCGTATCTTCCACCAGTTATGTATTACAATCTTATTTTGTTAATCGTCTCCCGTAGCGCATGCCTCACGAAGCACGCGAATGTATGATTATTGAAATTCTATTTTTCTCGAAACGCTTGTTGGCGTTTTGTTCCTATAACATTGGCTGTATGTAGCAATTTATAAGAAAAACGGTATCTGATCCATTTAACCGACAACTCTTCCCGAAGCTCTCTAAGAAAAGAGAACGAAGAAGAAATTCATCAGATAATAAATCATAATTTGTTTCGCATAATTAATGGGACAAGGATTAAGTTGGTTTGTCGTGGAGAAAGAAGAATGTAATGTCAGCGATAAAGTAGCTGCCGCGAGAGAACGTGCTTCGAAATCATCGAATTAACAGTCGAGTATGTTAAGTAATGCGACGATACAATCGCGACTCGTAAAACTAATGGTGAGTTCGGGTCGGCGAGCGGCCGAGGCGCGGGGAAGCGAAACTGATTTACTTGAGGCACGCGGCAACCGCTTTAATTCCTGCTCCGATGGAGCTATTATTGTCTCTGATTAATCGAGATGTCTGCGCGATTGTTGCGGATGATTGTGCTACGGATAAGACAAACGTCACGCTGAAAACGTGAGGGACATGCCCGCCGCGCACTGTCGATATCGACCTGGTCTTGCGGTAATTGTTCCTTAAACGCCCAGAGGACAATTGTAAAACAAAAAAATTACGTTTGAAAAAGAGAACAGGAAGAGACGTTACGTTCCCTAGTACAATGGCGAGTGACGTGTCGCGGAATTGTCCAACACTTGGAGAGTAGCATTCTTTCGATGGAATTCTTTGTAGAATGCTTCGATTTGAATCGTACTTGATCGAACGAATATCGAGGATGCAATGCCGGGACATTCCTGACCTGGCAGGGTTTATATTGCATTAACCGTTCGATAGTTCAATCTTTTCTTTAGTCATGCAGAGAAAATTTGTCCTAGAATCTGTAATCGATTCTCTTTATTTTCTGCCGTTGTAATCTGCATACTTTGTTTTTTAGGACTACGGAAAAATGCGCGTTTCCCGCTTAAAGTTATTTAACTATGTAATTTTTAACTATATAGTTAAAAATAATTATTTTTATAATAATATACATTTTTAATTAATTTCTTGTTAGGAAACTTTATAGAAATAATAATACGAATAATATTATGCTATTTTTATCTAATGAGTGTCTTTCTTGTCTGTTTCAGGTAAGCGTTCTTTCATAACCACCAATATCACCGTCCAATTTTAATTACAAAACATGTCGTTGGTCTCCAAAAGGTATTTAAGATATTAATAATTAGAAACGGGTCTTTTTTAACGAGAGTAATATACATGAGAGTGAATAGTAATTCATTAAGATAAACGATTGCAGTTTTTCTTTATGTGGAAAGGCAAGATCTCTTACAAAGTATAAAATCCAAATGAAATCCATGTGAAATGCATTTGCATTAATCAGAATAGAATAAACGAGGTTTTAATTATGCTTAAAAGCTTACAAGAGCTTAATTAACGTTGTAAATATTATAATTATTCCGTTATCTTCTAATTGCGAACAAACTCGGCCTTCATAACTCTATTCAATTGCATTTACATTGATAGAGATCATTAGTGCTGCTATTGATACACTTAATTAACGCAGAGTGACGGTAAGCACATCGAACGTATAAGATAGAATCTCACATTAATGACCTGCGTCGACAGATCGCAGGAGAGAGTTTCCGCGCAATAAAACGCTTTTCAAGTTCGTGAATCGCGCGATTTAAGATTTAATCAATAACGTTATAATTATCCGTTCGGCTCAAGGCTTAATGAAAGTACGGCGACGGATATACTTCTCGTCCCTTTTTTCGCGTCGTAAAAACTAATAATCGAAGTCATTAGTTTGCACGTATGTGTGTGATCTTGTGTCTGGCGTTGATTTATTGTCACGATTCGTGGAACGCGCATTCAACAGAAATTCAAACGTGACAACTAAGAATTAGCGGCGGTTTCACGCCGTAATGCGCGAAAATTCTCAAAGAACATCTTTAATCGAGCTCCGGGAGGAATGTAAATCGTTCGGAGTAGCGGAGGAAGAAAAGCCTCGCGTCGGAGACTTGAACGGGATAACCTTTGGCACCGCCTACTTTTGCCGCTAGTGCAAAAATTAACGATGAAAGAAGCATCTGAATACGTCCGCGCCGCGGTAATGAAACAGTTCCATAGAGGCGGCGATAAAAACGCGTAATCGAAGAAATGTTCCGCTCTTCGGGGGGGATCATCTCTCGTATAGCGCGCGAGAGATAGTCGACGGAGATAAGGGAACATTGGCATCCCATGCTCGCGTGTCCGCCCATGTTCCATAGTGATTCACCTATCGCCTACTTTTCGGCTTCGGCAACGCGAATAATGCATTTATGACGAAAAGAACTAGTGATCATAGTCCCCGGGAAGGTGGGAAAGCCGATAAAATACACGCCGAGATAAGACGAGGCGGGCAGAAATCTGAAAGAGGTACAAGCGGGAATAAGAGATCGGCGCAAAAAGAATGTCATACTGCCGAATAAATAACGGCACGCCTTTTCGTTATCGCGCGATATTCACCGGCGTACACGCGTGAAGGATGATCGACCGCCGTCATTTATATCGATTCGAACAGGGCTGCGAGAGAGGAGGTAGTTAGTAATCTAAATACACGAGAGCCCCACACGTCTTATCGCCAACGACGCGGTGCTTAATTATGCGCATTAGCACGATCGTTACTCCTTCATCATTATGGTGTAGGTTCGTGTATACAAAATCATACGACCAGGATCGATATATCGTTAACAAGATTGTAGCGCATGTTCCGACAGTGTAACGCAATAATCCGCTGTAAACGTGCGACGGGATAGAGAAACTTCAGTAAATTTTAGTAAATTGTAGCCATGAACCGCTAATTCGTCTAAATAAAAAAGATTTGCTCGTTACTTGTTGGAAGCGAGAGACTTGGAGCTTGGAGTAACTCGTGCAAAACGAACGAGATGTGAAAGTATTTAAATGAATTATTAGAATACGCATTTTGTGATAACGTGTTGTTGCAGTATACATAAATAAAATTCCTTGCGCAATAATTAATCGCTTTGTAATTCTGTCGTCGCGTTTGTGATAGATCGCGACGAACCGGAGAAACTGAAATGGGCTAGCCAAGCGCGTTTTCCGCGCGCGTTGACGCAAGATAAATGTCACGTCGCCGCCGCGCCGCGCGGAGTTTACTTTCGTTGATTCTCACGCTAGGTAGAAGAAGGCAAGCGAGCATCGTTGCAATGATTCGCGGGTCTTAACCTCAATTCCGAAAGTCATCGTTAAAATTGTACCATAAAAGCGAGAGCCCGAGGGGGCGAGGAGGTCAATACGGTTTACCGTGGATGTGCACCGTCCGAGAAATCGCGCGGAGGCCGCTGCCGCCGCCGCGCCGTCGTCGTGTTCGCGTTGTCTGTTGCACAATACGGGTTCTCGTTTAGCCGCGCAATCGAAAATATTGCTGCTCTCGTCACGTCGGTTGATCGCGACCGATAATTAACCATATATCGTCCGGGCCGATCAAGAGCTATTCTTGTTGTCGGTGTTCCACTTTTCGCTCTGATTTCTAGCGAGTGATCGTGCTGCAAACGCTTGTTGTAGTCCATTTCTATATACGTTCATCGTTACTAAATTACCATTGATTTGTCTTAAGTACCAATCAAATCTCACTTATCAGCTCTATTGTGAAAATTTCGTAATATCGATACTTGTGTAATTTATTTGACAGCCATAAATGAGTATATAGTAATCTAGATATGAAAAGAATGTATTACATTCTTTTTATATTTATATGTATATTACTACTTATTTAAATATATATGCATTTGTGCGCAATTCTTTAAACGTCATAATAAAAATTAATATAATTTGAGTTTAAATTAAGTAGTTTCGCGAGTGCTTCCGCGAGAAAAATTGTACGAATGTGATAAAGACAGATACAAGTAACATCCGCGTGGAAACGTACACGCGTCTCTGAAATCGCTTCATTTATTTTGCCGCGAGTGCTCGGACGACATTACTGTAAATTCAGAAAGAGCAGCATACTCGAAATAATTACGGCCGATATATTTCGCCGAGGCAAGGTTCCCTTATCTTAATTACCCGTCGTGCCCCGTTCGCCGTAAACGGTCTCTCGCTAACCCTCGCCGTGAGGTTTTAAGCCTGTTGCCGGCGCGCGTTGCGGCGCTGTAAATTCGTGGGGGCTCGCTTGCGTGCCCTTTACGGGCCCGCGCGCGTCCGAGTTTTAACGTCCACGGCACCGCCGCGCCGCGGTCCGCGGACATGATTGCATTTGCATTATACATGCCGCGGCTCGCGTACACAGATTTATCTGACCCTGGGGTTTATTTATCTGGAGTTATGGCAAACACACACCACTGACCGGCCCGAAGCCCAGCCAATAACGTATGGTAATGGACGGGCCCGATTGACTTTTTTCCTTTCCCTCGCTCTCTCCCTTCCGCCCTTCTTCTCCGTCCCTCTCCCTCTCTTTCTCGTCGCGATCGTCTAATGCTCTTATTGCAGCTGGGAATCGCGGCCTATCACAACACGAACGATCCGTGAACCCTCGACCCCTTATGTTCTCCACCTTCTACCTTCCTCTAATACCGTGATCTCTCCTCTTCTTTCCTCGTCCGCTGTTTTCTCCGGTATTTCTGCACGCGCGCGCGTGTGTTTACTAGTCCCCCGAACTCTTTCGAAAGTCTCCTCGATCAGAATTGATCTACAGCATCATCGATAACTCTCTGAACTGCGGATATTCTGCGGTAAGCTATCTGATGATGCATCTCTCGGATTAATAAATTGGTATTACTTTTTCTTTAATCGACGAACCTTAATTCTAATCGTTTTTTAAGCTTCTTTCTTTTATTATTTTATCTCATAATTTTGAAATTCTCTTTCGTTGTTTACGCGAGGAGATTAAATTGGATTGGCGGAAGAGGTTACCAGGAGGAGAGCAAAGTTCTCTTCAGAGAGAACACAACGCGAAACCGCAGACTTCGCCTGCATTCCGCGGTTTAGGAATGTACGGATGATCGCGCCACAAACTGAAGCGGCACTGAAAGTACCTGTTTGAGTTTAAGCCACTGCTGTCGGCTACCGGATAATACACTGCAAGTATAGGGAGATACGCGTCTTAAGGTATCATGACATACCAGTGGATTCGTCTGTGTGTTTATAGACTTCTGACTAGAAGATAAATGAGAGAGTTTGTAAAACCCGATAAATCAGAATCGATAATGGTAAGAGAGATCACAATCAATGGGGATTGGAAATGAAAATTTACAGTTATCGATATCGATCTGTTTCAGCTGAGATCGGTACAGCGATCGATAGACATACCGAGTATATTTTATTAACCCAGATATAGAACGGCGTAACTACGTATTATCAACCGTTTCTTGTTGACCGTTCGTCTCAGTCTTGATCGAGCTTCCGATCGAGCCGTTCGCCGCGGTGATTGTTCGGACAATTACATACGAGACAGCTGAGCGATTTACCGCTTTATCATTTCTCGGCCTACCTTCCTGTTCTACGCGACCTCGCGCGAAGAGCGCGCGAGCGCTCTTTCGTACCTTCGACGTCGCTGCCATTAACGGCGCGATGTCGCGTAGGCCTTTATTACCCGCGAAATGACGATTCGCTTGGGGAAAAGGGCAGCTGTCTCATTACCGTGACGTATGCCGCTTTGTTGAAGGAACCGATACTCGACGAGCAGCCTGTGGGCGCATCATTGTCGTCTAATGAATCTTCTATACGAACGCGATGATGAATCTCCTATACAAAACACGCACGATGATGGTTTGCAGCACCGTGCGCGTAAACAAAAATGATTTTATCCTTACAATCATGTATTTAAATTTATTTGCTACATTGTGTTACGTAAACATTGTTATACAGCCGTGTAAAAATCCAACTAGAATAAAAAAAGATAGAACCGCAATTTTGCACAATTTCGCTGGATGCCATTGACGCGAGGTAAATAAGCTTCTCGCCGTTTAAAAAGTTTTCATTACCAAGCGCATTTGTTTCTCATTTACATTCGTGAGCGAAGACACGAGTAAAAACGTAGTACAATGCGGTATCACTTTCGAAACACGGTACAACGCGGAATAATGGACTAAACGCTAACACCTCTCCGACGGCGGTGATGAATGCGCCGTGACTTCTCGCTGCGACTTCTCATGCGGTCCCTGAGAGCCCGTGTTTGTTCGCGAAAGAGAAGAGGGTGCCACGGCCGATGTTCGCGACGGCACAACCGGCGCTTTACACGAATTCGCGTGTAAAGTATTTCGCAGGATCGGGGAACGGGACAGCTGCGCGCCGCGCGGCGCCGCGGCCTAGCCGTAGCGCTGGAGGCTGACGTAACGACCTGCTCCCACATATACGTTCATACATCACGCGCGCGACAGAGAGAGAGAGAGACCCGCAGTCGAGAAATGAATACATAAACCCACCTTTCCAATCCTTCGCGCGCGCAAGTCGAGACACGCCGAGCCGAGCCGTGCCACCGAAGTGAGATATTAACTGTCCAATCGGTATCGCGCTTCACGCTAGATCGAACGCGAACCTCGCGATCGGAGAGCGTTTTCTTCATCGCGAACGAGAACCGGCCGCTCGATCGGCTACCGAGAAGATTGTTTTGGTCGTCGATAGAGCACGACTCAGCTGACGAATTGAACCGCGTATCTTTCCGGTTCGTTGTCCGAATCAGATCTCGCGTCTCTTCTCGAAAATCCTACCGCGATATTTCTGTGACAACATACCTATACCATATCTCGTAAGTTACCACAACGCGGTTTCAAAAATCTCGGGAGTCACAAATTTTAAATCCAGTTGCCTCATTTCAAGATAACTGTAATTAAGAAAATTTCTCTCTCTGTTTAATTGTAACTACAGTCTGAAAAAAGAAATAGCGAATTACTAAGTACGAACTGTTTTACTCGAGCTCATTGGCATTTAGATTTCTTCTTTAATAATTGAAATATCCCGACACCTGTTAGAAATGGATATAAATTTATATTGGTTCTTCTCGTCCACACGCACGTGTGTGTCCATTATATTCGCCTTGCTCCGTGACATTTTCCCTCGACGTGGCGCCCGCCGCCACCCACGCCACGAAATGTCACTCGCTGAAAAAGACGTGTGATCGATGCTGCTCAGTGCTCGTTCCTCTCGTTTCAGTTCTTATAAAGTTCTTACGGCGTCTACGAAAGTGCGCGCGCTTGACGCTGGTGAATGCCTGTCAAAAGGATGAAAGGAGTACCGGTACACCTAATGTTACCGCACTCGCGACGTTAATGAAAGAATGGTATTTCCAGCCGGCTCGTCTTGTCTCTTTGTGAGGCAATTAGGAGCGTTATGCACCGCATACTTTCGCGGCTTATTCATAGCGCAATTGCAATAGTCACGAAGTTCTTGCGGTATTGCCTAACGCTACTCGAATATAAATTTCAAGGAGGAAAAAAAAGTGCGAGGGACTTACGGCGCGGAAAAGAATAATTTTCGTTTTTTTTCTTCCTCACGAAGCTACTTCGTAGATTTTAACGCGATCGCGATCGGGCTAATCGAGCTTGGCGCACGTACATATATGCGGCGTCTATACTTATTATAATTCACAACGGGCGAGCCGTTCCCTGCAGGAAGTACACGCGACTCAAAGAAAGCGTGTGTTTGACGTCAGTGAATGCTTGTCACGGGATGAAAGGGATGAATACTGGTATCCCTATAAATCGCCGTGGCTACAACGTTAGACGATAGAGGGGAATTTTACTTAGCGTATATCTCTCTCCGCAGGATATACCGGATAACATCGTATTAGGCTCAATTTCGCCATTCAGCAAAAAGCATACGCGTGTCACAGATCAAAATATTTGCTTTCAAATGCGATCGAAACTAAAGCAACCAAATGCGAAACGTCAAATCGTGCACGATAATTCAGTTCCACATTAAATATGTCTTCGTAGCACATTTATATCTGACAAATAAATTCGATTCAGTAAGAGGGAGAGATTTCACTTGGAGATTTCACTTAAATTCGATCTTCCTTTTAGCTCTCGAGCCTCTGAACTCGATGCACGAACCGTCGCATCTAGAGGGATCGGAATCAGCATATCAATATCTCGATACGTCGAGCGTAACCGCGAGAGAAGCGGGACGATAAAAAGACCGAAACGGCGGCTATCGCGACTCCTCCGCGCTTCGCCGAATATCTTAATTCCGGAATATCCGAACGCGCGGAATACCCGTCGCGGCAGTTTCTTTAAAATGCTGCTGGTGCTTCGAGCGAACGTCGGGCATTTGCATAATCTTAACAGGCATTTGCGAGAGGTATGCGCCGGTTTTATACGGGCGATATGCCGATGGCACCGCGCGATAGCGCGCAAGCGGTCGATCGGATATCGGACGGGGGAAGGGGGGGCCATTCACTTACGCACCGGTCGCGACCGGTCGCGAAGACGAGAAATTTAATCGGGGCGACGAAATAATGACAACTTGCCGGAGTAAGAGGAGAAAGCCGCGCGATGGTATTCAGCGACGGACGCTCTTTTCCCTCCGCCACCATGACCCATCGCGTGTCAAATTATTACGTATCGTACGCGTAATGAGCATGTGGCACTAATGGCGTAATAGAGGTATTGATGTTTTCACCTTTGACGTCTCCTCGGATATCTTACTTGACGTTTCTTATTTTATTGGTCGTTCTATTAATTAACGAACGACAGTTATATACAGTTAGCACGATAGCCAGTATTGAATTAAACTCTGGACATAAGCTGATTTACAAATTTCCTATCTGAAAATGCTAGAGAAGTCTACTACCAGTCTATTTGTAGACATCAAGAAATATTTTAACCCTCGATTTTCAAAGTTCAACTAGGTTGTTTTAAAGTTCTTTCATGGGCCTATTATGTCGGCGGTTATCGCAAATTTCTTATCCTCGCTAAACATTCAAATTCGCGAAAGATCCAAGATCGTGACATTTGTTCGCTGAGGAGCGCTGATGAAAGAGGAAGTTTCTTTTGGTCGCGAGCATATTTCTTGAAGTTCTAACGTGTCCGACCTTTACAAAAATTCGTCATTATCCTCGTGGCGCGACTTATCATCCCGTACACCCGTCGAATGCAATACCGCGTGGCGGGGGCGAGGAAACCCGTACGTTTCTTCTGGTGGCGAACAGCGTGTAACACGTGGCAGTATCTTGTATCGGGGCCGTGGTCCCCCGCTGGTAACCGCGGTGTTTTCCCCTATGCACGACCGCTGCCATTCGCTGCGAATGGCAGTGGTGGCCACGCCGAAGCCGAGCGGGGACACACCGAGGACGTCGTGGGGGCCTTACCGTGAGCTTCCCCTCGTACCCTCGTCTCGTGGCGTGCCTACGAGAGTAGATTTCCTGCAGATAACTCTCGGCCGCGTGGAGGTCCACCGTAGGCGCGCCCACCTTCATGTGTGTGTAATAATGCGGAAAATGTCGGGGTATTTTTAAGAATACGCAATGGAAATTCGCAATAAAAACAGCATAAAAATAAAAGTTCAAGGGAGACAGTCTCTTCAAATAAAATTTATTTACATTTTGGATCTTTCATTCTTCTTTTTATACATTGTAAGTTTCAAGATTTAATATAGTAATTTTGATATTTCTTGTATCGATGGACATCGAAAAATGTTTCATCGCATCAGCAGATAGTCGTTGCACGTACATACGGATGTATCGTGCGCGCCTGATACTCGGGTTCACGCGAGGCCATTGCAAGGTTACCTCGCGAAGATATTTCCTCCCCACTTTCTCTATTTTAAACGCTCCGGTGCACTCTTGAAACTGTTCACTTGGTGTGCTGTAAGATCGCTGTAGGTCTAAGAACTCATTGAAGCTCGTATTATTTACGTACGTAAGAATTTTCATGTAAACAGCCGAGATATCCTAAACAGTAGCTATTTCTCCGTTATAATTGTGATATAAATTGATAACATGATCAATCGTACCACTTTAACGGTGCGTTCAGAGATATCTGAATAATCGCTCATAACTCCCGAAATCGTGTTATTCTTAAAATTAAAATGCTGATTTCTGATAAAGTCTAAAATACAAGGCAAATCTGTCGAGATAAGAGAAATGGCTAACGCACCATGCGGGATACATACATAAATAAGACATCAAGACGATCATTTGTTTACCGAACGCACATAAATTTGACGACGAGTTTTGTCCAATGCCGTCTCGGGCGTGAAAAATATATGTATGGAATTAAATTAAGAGATTTGGCTAATGGGTGGGATGTATCTGTCAGTGAATTAACTGTTTTTAACAATCCGCATTTATCTTACAATAAAGATAAGATAATGTTATTTGAAATCGAATTTTGTAGCTATTACTTGCAGATTGCTTTATGATCCGCACTAATCAATTTTAATGTATTTATGATACAACAAAATGGATTACAGATTAATTAATTGCTATGTATAATTCTCATATTCCAACGTTAGTATCTCCCAGTTGGTATTATCTGTTTATTTTTTGCGGTAATGTAAAAATTAATTTATTTAGTAATCAAAATCGCGAATAAATCAACTTCCTGATGGGCTTAGCAATACATTTCCATTTACACATTGGCCGCAGCAAGCAGAAGTAAGAAGGCCCTGGCCCTTCGTATATTCTCGATATTAATTGCAAGCATGCCGAATCGGATGGATTTATCGGCGCCGCTTTATCGCGAGCGGTGCACTAATAGCAAGTTACCTGTGAAAAGGGACTTAGTGTGCCGCGGACAGGAATTTATCAGAAGTGTAGCCAATAACAGAAAGCGGTTGTGGGCAACGTACGGAGGCGGCAATTTGTACGCTGTCGATAATAATGTATAATCATCAACGTAATCCTTTTCTCGAACACGATATTTCTCGCTTCGTAGAAGTGAGATTGGTGTCGTAATGTAAGAAGAAATGGAAAGACATCTAGCTGCTTTTTCAAAACCATAAACCGTAATATACGATGATAACTCGAGAATGCTGTACGGCATCACAGTTTCAGAATTGCAGCTCACGCCAATTTAGAAAAGCCATTTCTCCATTGACTAATCGTTCGTACAGCTTTTTATTATTGTACTATACGTGAGCGCACACGCACGTACGCACATACGCACGTATCCGCTTGACCCTGAACTTTCTAAGCTAATTTGAATTCTTGGCTCGTGTTCGTAGGTGTGCTCGGACCTCTCGTAACGACCTCGCCTCGTTACTTCCGGTGAAAACTCGCGATTCGCACGCGACTCGAGAAAGTCGAATCTATCCTATTATAAGGTGGAAAATCGCACAATGGGGCTGGATGTCATTTTCTAAAATGTGAAAACCATGAGATTCTTGGCTTTGTTATTTGCAATACTGAATAGCATAATGTTGTTGTTTCGCTCTTCTCCGTAATACTGACCGAGGCATGAGAATTTTGGAATAACCTGAGGCCTCACACGTTCCGAGAAATCTCCGAGACGGCCCACGCGAACGGAATAAATTCCTGTCGAAGTAGTCTCGATCGCGAGCGGAACAATCGGAGAAAGTATCGCGTATACGGTTGCAAAAAAAAGGTACACGCGAAAGGTCGGTTCGATAACGAGATCGTGATACCACATTATGCAGTGCGGTCGCGTGGAGCATTGATATCACCAGACACTTTCTCTACGAGTGACAATCGTTAAATTGCGCCTTATTTTCAACGTATTCATACAGTGAATAGTTACAGTTAATCAATATATTTTTTATGATTAATTTGATTTCATGTTTCTATCTCAAAGCCACATTGATTAGGAAACGGAGCGAAACTAATTAAAAAAATCTCAGCGAAAATTACATTGTTACAGAACGACGGTCGAGTTGTTGCCGAACCGTTATCACGAGACCTGCACGCAAAATCTCGCGTTCCAAGGCAGGGCCAAGCACATTGCTCATACGCGCATCGAATTTTCTTAATCGTCTTTTCCGCGCGGCCAACGCGCCAAGTAGGATGGCGCCGCGCCGTTTCGGATCGTCCTCGTTATCCCCTCTTGATTTTCATCGCGGAAACGTCACCGCTCGCATCGGGGCGAGCTGGCTCCGAGTCGTTCTGTTCCACGTCGTTCCAGCTCGCTCGTTCCCTGGGATTCGCGCGAGGGAGGGTTCCGGGGGGAAGACGGGCGGCATAAAGACGAGCACCGTGGCCGTGAACGTGGCTTCATTACCGGGAAACCTGTTAGTTATGCTAATATCGTCTTACAAACCCTTCATTATCGTTGATGAGCAATTAATACGCCTGCCTGGTCCCCTCGCTTGGCAGTGCTAATGCACTCTGAATGTCTCTCAATTACACGGCGACGTTGTCCGCGAAGCCGATCGAGATTAACGCTCGAGATCCGCTTTTCCCCTGCTTTCTTTCTCTTTTTCTTTTTCTCCTTATCCCGTCCATGCGTCTCTGTATTGTCCAACGACGGTGACTCCGACATATACATCTTTAATCGTACGTTTCATGAATTCAATGAATTTCGATGCAGCCTAGGACGGGATGATACATTTTGCTCGCGTGATAAATGCGATCGAACATTGAACGTTGAAATTGACGACAGCAACGAGGAGAAAATTCGCGCGAGAAACACAAGGCGCCGATGTACGAGGTCATGCAATAAAATGGGTGTGGTTGGCGTTATTGCACAAGTGCTTCGATACGGTAAAGTGGAGAAAAGGGCACACTTGTTGCAGCCAGGAGCAAATTCAACGAATTCAAGAGAGGGACAATCGCAAGATCTTTTAGCGATTTGGCAATGCATGCGTCTATAATTCGCAAGGGATCGTCAAGCGAACCGTGCTGATACTGAAAGAAAGAGACGTCGCATTTCGGGTGCGCGCGAAGCAGAAACGGAGAAGAGACACGGCCAGCGATACTCTCTGGAATCGGAGCGAATTGAAGGCGTGACGTAGGTACCCGGCGCATCCGCGAAGACGAAGAAGGAAGGAAGAAAACGCCGCAGAGGAGGAACGAGGACGTGAGGCGCGATGGTCGGAGGGAGCCGCGCAACGGGGGGATGTTGATCTGGTTAGGTCGGTGCCAGCGAACGCGCCGGTCGCGTCGGTTAGGCTGACCGGTCGCCGTCGGCACGCCGCGCCGACCGGCCTGGCGCGGCCAGGCCGCGCTGGCGAGAGAGGCGCGCGACGACCTCGACAGGGCGTGGCGGGTCACCGTACAGTGGCGCAGAATGTCGGACGGGTTTTCTCCGGATCCTCGGCGCACGACTTTCGAAGACTCTATTATCCTTCGTGCGCAATTAATAACACTATTCTATACTGCGGCTCCTCGTCGAAATTTTCCAAGTTAAATCGAAGAAAAAGCAGAGTAGTACGTTGATTCTAGAAATAAAAAATTTGTTTTATTTCTGGAACAGGTTTTATTATTAAATGACAAATAGCATTCACATTTTATATTAAATAATTGAGAAGACTTATAATTGAGTAGAATTATGCTAATGTAATAATACATAATTATATACAATACTCTATGCAGAGTTGTATATTAAAAATCGTACAGTTTAATTTTGTAGATATATGTATATTTATTCTATTTTATTACGTTATATTTTTACAATTCAAAAATATTATATATATGGTAATCTTTTTCTCTCTTTATCTCTTTCACTTTCTCGTGTATAAAATCTTTGCCGATCATACTTCTGCTGCACGATCTTCCAACTACAGACGTGAACGGATTATGTAATGTATGTATATAACACCAGTCGATCCATGAACGTGTTCATCGCGGGAGACAATGTTCACGCTTGTTGATCCATTACGGCGTGTCGGTGCGGCGCGAATCGCCGATTCTTACGCGCGCACCTTGTTGGTACACCGGCGGCATCGCCCTTTCTCACGGAACAATTCCGCGCGAGGTCGCGCGGTGGAACGAAAACACGCGTGTGGAATTTCTAGCGCGAGCCCGCCGACGCAAATTCTCAACCTCGGGGTTCGTCCCCGTGTAGAATTCAGCGCGCGATTGAAGGCGGTGGCGCGCTCTGCCCTTCGCGCGAGCGCCGCTCTCCCATATAAGGGATCTCGAGAGCGAGCAACAACAGCCTGGGGATCTCCTTCGGTAGCGGCCAACAAAAGTTGCAGCGCGCTCGCTTTTATTGGTTAACGCTTCATTCCCCGTGCGACGGCTCGCCGCGGTCGCTCGGCATTCATTCGGCAGCAATGCAACGTAATGTTACGCCGGCGATGCGTAGGTGAGATACACGTGTAACGTATAATCCAACGCGTTAAAAGAATGGTGGGTTAGAGTTGAAACACAATGCGGTATACGGTATTGTTTCCGCAGGATCGTACAAAGGGAGGCGATGAGTAGACTGGAACAATAGCAACTACCAATCTGGTCCTAATTGTTAGCTGATTGTGAGCTTCTATTTCATGGGAGGAGGCAACGTCTCCCGATAAAAATCCTGCTTTTAATTTAAACGATAATTAACACTGATCAAACAAAGAACTTGGTTTACTAAACCAGTCCTTATTGCGGAACAATGTTCTTGAAAAATACATGTATTCGTAAAAGGAGTTGCGATAATTAGGAAAGGCAGTAACGTAAAAGTCATCCGCAGATGTTAGTTGCATATGCGACAGGACCGTTTGAAGTTATCCTGAAACGTCGCTCATATCTGCCTGCCATTTCGTAACACGACAGGTGTAATAATGACTGAGACAGTCAGAAGTAGCTATGAAACGGACGCGACTTTTAATGGCAGAGAACTGTTAGGAGCTTATGTCTTAGAGTGGTGTATTACGTGGTAACTTTACGCCGTTGAATAATTAAAAGAAAAAGGAAACATTTTATGCGCCATAAATATTGTTTCGCTGTGACGCTATCGACGGGCGACTTTTAAGAAATTTAAGGTTTCGTCCGCAAATAATAGCGCAAACGTCGTTGAAAATTGATTTATGCATGATTCATCGTGCAACGCATATATGCGCTAGTGCCGACCTGTGTCAACTTAATCGATAAATTAACAGCTGCGGAGATAAATGTGAGCCAAACAGGTGCAACAGATGTTACCTCAATATCTAGTGCTCCAGTTTATTATAATTCTATTGCTCGAACTTTCGAACCATGAATGATCTCTTTTACCGGTTAATTGAAAGACTACTAGGATTGCAATTTAAAATTACTATAATTGTTACAACTTGCTATAATTAAGCTAGGCCTAATTGCAGAGGCCTGATTTCGGGTCACTAATTCTTGTATTGCCTTCTACACCTGTGCCTCAGATAAAAAAAGAATTCGACGATCGACCGAGCGTCCAAGAACGAATTCTTTGAACTCACTGCGTGTAGTTTAACGTGACGTGGTTCCGACTGAGTGATCTCTTAAGGTTATAACCGCGAGATTCCTCAGGTCGAGGATTCGAGCTCGGCAAGAAAGAAGCCGTTATTTTTCGAGGATTCTCCGTCTTTTCCCAGGTCACGGTCGGATGCAACCTCGCGGATATTCCTGGCGAAGTCTCTTTATCTCGAGACGAACTGGCATTCGCTTGCGACAAATTTATGTCGTTTACCGTAGACAGCATGCTTTTCTAAGCTTATCTGCAGTGCGGTCATTCAAATTAACATGCAAAATTAAAGATTAAAATAATTAAGAAAGTATTATTGATCGCGATTATGGCGTACGTAAGTTACTAAGCAGTACTGCGGTTTCTAATGCGTTATCTACATTCACTTAAATGAATAGATTTTATTATATGTTATGGATACACAGCAGAGGGGCCCACGAGCCGCGATTTTAGCGAGGGGGCACGAGACGCACAATAAATATCGCAAATCGCAACGCGCATTTATATCGTACACGAACGTTTCCTATATGTTCGCCAATTTAAATTCCGCTTAACGCGCGTCTTGGCCCGCGGGCATATCTGATAAGTCTACGCGCATAATTTAAGAAGAGGGCAGTCCTCCCCCATTCCCCCTCGCGTTCACGAGACGCAGTGACGCGCGAATAATTTAATAACACATGCTCCTGGAGCCGGAGCGCATCTTCGCGAGCTCCGTACCATTGCACGTCGGCGCACGACGAGTACGCGAGGGGGACCTAACATCGTGTTTGTGGAAGGTATAATTGATGCAGGACCAGCCGGGAGATCGCGTTTGCCCTTAAGAGTTTGGAACTGGGTGGAGAAAATATAGGTTGTCTTCGTTACCCGGCCTTTGGTGCGCGCCCGGTCGCCCGCGGTGCAACACGAGGATGATATATTCGCTGCAACTGCAGCTGCGCCGTGCCACGCCGCGCCGCGCCGCGCCGCATCGCGCGAGTCGAACGGCCATGCCGCCTCGGTCGTTTCGTGAGATTTCAAAACTGTCTGCTCCACGCTACCTCGCGAAAACAATGAGGCATCTTCCTCGTCAAGCTGTAGGTGGACACGTTTTTTAATGTATGCAACTAGTACCAAAGTCATGTCGAATTCATAAGACAACTTTGTTCTCCCTTTGGAATGTGAAATCAATAAGTTGTCAAATAAGACGCTCAGAAGAAGCTATCTTTTTATAATATATAATTTGATTGTGAATCGAATTTACAATGCGTATTCAAATAATTTCATAATTTGGATTACAATTGTACAAGGTCAAAAGAATTGAGCGCGTGATGTGAGTATAGCATGATGGACGAACGGAAATGTGGAATTACTCTTTCTCTTAATAACTAGTTTCCAGTAACGTTTCGAAGGGGAATCCGAGATTTTTCTGCGCCAGGACAAAGACGGTCGTACGTAGCTCAGTTTCACGGCGTGAACAGTTTCTTGCGCGCGTCGTGTGAATGACTTAAACTAATTAGCGTTTTGCGCGAGGCGACCGTGAAGAGGCGGCTTTTCTCGCGCGTGGCTGACTCTTCGTACTCCGTACCGTTAGAACCGCGAATGCATCGAGAATCCGAAACAGTGTCGGGCCTATTTACCGTAATCAATGATTATGCGTTTTACTGTCGGCGATTATGCGAGCCTCATTGTTACCGCGAGATCTCCCTGGACTCGCGCCTAGCAATATAGATTCCCTGTTGCGCGATGAATTCCCTTGATATTTCTTCGCGCGATGCGCACGTAGATAAATCGTAGATTAGAAGTCGCTTGGCGAAACGGTCAGCGAGCACCTACATTCAGCCCAGCGGCATGAATGCAACACCTGTTAGATTCCAAGTTCACGACGCGTATTATTGCTAGTTGAACGATGATCAGTAAAAATAAGTTACTTAAAAGGAAACAATTAGTTGTGTGTGAAATTAGTACAATTCAATAATACAATTATACGAAACTCTGTGTAAACTTAATTTACTTAAGGCTTGATTAATCCAATTTTGCATATTGTTTAGGCTTAGCTTAAAGGATTTAAAAGATGAATCCTTCACTTACAATACATCCAATATTATTGAAATCGATCGTCGTGCAGTACGAAAGCACAAAGATCGACAGGCGCTTCCTTCGGTGACAAATAACCCTCGCACTTACGAGTACCCTCCGAAAGCCGGCCAATTAGACGCTATCTGTGCGAGAGGAAGGAGAGAGAAAGACAGGGAGGGAGAGAGAGAGAGAGAGAAAGAAAAGAGACCTGAATGCCCAGCGGCATGAATGCACGGCCTCGATCTCCGCGTCGATCCCGATCCCCCTTCTTCAACGAGGGAGCCCGACATGCGCGAAGGAAGGAGACCGGTCTGCCGTTGCGTGTGCGGCTCGCATTACGGCGCTGAATATTTCATTCATAAGCGGGCCCGAGCAATTACCGTATTCCACGAACGTGTGGTGCGCGCAAGGGACGTCCGCGATCGCGCTTACGTACACGCGCGTACCGCACGCTGCACCCCGCGGTCGTTGCAGCTGCAATTACGCGAGGCGCGGCCCCCCCAGCGCCAGTGAATGAAACACATCCGCGCTCCTATGCCTTTTTTCATCTCCTTCTCTTTTTCCTCTCTTTGCCCCCTTCCGTTTCGCGTTCCGCCTTCGCGGCCGTCTTCCTCCGCTCCTTTTCTTCCTCTTCTCCGATTTCCTCCCGACAGGCGGACCAATATTGACTTTTTGCACGCCGACGGAAATAGCGATCCCGCCTTCCCCATCCGATCGTGTCTCGCGTGAGACGAATTCGCGGGATTCCGCGCGACAGCGAGGTCGCAGCTGCCGCGAGGGAACGATCCTCGGCCGCGATTCGAGCCGGTCGGAGGTCGACGGTACATGCGTACGTGTCCCGATCCGCACGTGGAGGTATGCGTCGGAAACCGAGAAATATACAAAAGAGTAGCGTTAACGAACGGGCGTTCCGCACAACCAGAGTTTTAGATGCCGCGAATTCCAATAATATCCGTGTCTCCACTAGACCTTTGCTTACAAATTAACGATCATGAAATAAAGACTCGGAGATATCATTGACAAAAAATTAACGTTTATAATAATTAGCATATCATTATAGTAGAGCGCTATTGATATTTCTAATATAAATCTTCGGTATATATATTAGGAAACATAATTTTTTATCCAACAGTTTTCGACTCTGCGCTCTCAGGATAATTTAAAAGAGACCAACGAAAATCCTTTCGCTCGTCGCAGAGTGTATCGCTAATAACACGCTGTCACATTTCTGCTTGCAGAATTTCCGGGAGCACCGTATAGACGGTGCGGCACTGCCGCTACTCTCGGAGAACCACCTGACAGGCACGATGGGCATGAAGCTCGGTCCAGCCTTGAAGCTGCGCGTGATGTTGGCTCGGAAACTCGGTGCCTGCACGGTATGCTTGCACTGTGCCCACTGTCACCAAACGCCGCTACCGGCGTTGAGCGCAGCGGCCGCGGCGGTGACGCAACAGCAACAACAGCAGCAGCAGCAACAACAACAACAGACGCCGAGTCGGCGACCCAGCAGCACAGGGAACTGACAAACAATGGCGGAGACTCCCCTATTGAGGTCCGAGACAGCACCGGTCAGCGTGACCCTGGCGCCATCGTCTCCGGACCCGAACCGGGCCCTCAGGATAGAACGGCGCGTACCCCGCCCGGTACGCAAGCCGGAAGTCGTCTTCAAAAAGCCTATCAAGCAGTGACACGCGAACGGCGTGCTCAATCGGAAGAAGACGATTTCGTATATCATGGAGACTCCGCCATGTTGTCAGTAATTAAGCACCCGGAAGAACTTTTAGAGATAGAAACTCAGACCGAGAGAGTTTTAGCTGAGATTGGACTGCAAGATATGAAAGAGAGAGAGAAAAAGAGTGAGAGGGAGGGTTCGATTAACGTAGCGCGCATAGCATATAGAGCGTTGAATACTCGAGAATGGAAATATTTTTGAGTATTCGATCCTTGATTTCCATCGATCATCAGGATAATCTAAAGCCTAAACTGTAGAGACCTGAAGTACTGTATTTTAGCGAAACTGCAAGCTTCGACTGTATCGGCGGATTACGTAGAACTTAGACGCAGCATGACGAAGGTATGTTAATTAATAATTGCCCGGACATGAATGAAACTGAAGATTAAAGGATTGAGACAAACTCAGCTTCATTTTTGATTGCTTACTGAACGAGCAATATTTGGATAGAGAAACGGAGAAATATTTTTGAAAATTCTACATGTATAGCAATGATAGAGTGAAACCGTTGAATAGTTACAAGCGCGTGGAAAAACGGTCGGAGAAAGAATTTTAGCTGAATCACGATAGTGTACATACATTGCTGCGAGAATAGATCTACGTATGATAATTGAAGAATTAGTCAACTAACGATTTTTGCACTTGAATGTGTATTTATTTTATTTAAAACTATATTCTGATAAATCTATTAGATAATTTGGCTAAAGATTTAATCTTTATTTGCACCTAGGAGATTGTATCAAATTCAATAGAAGTCACAATCAACGGATAAAGGAATGATGAATATTAATTTCCGTTCGTATTTAAATAACAGAAATAATATCCATACAAAAATATGACGGCATAGATCTATGTGGAGATTTGTAAAAATATAGGTAATTTTAAAACTTGTTATGATCTCTATGGATTCAGTACTTAAATAGTATATTTTGCACTGTGAGAAATAGAAAATTAGGAATGCATGTTGAACATATAACATACATTGTTCACATTGCGTAATATACGATTATCTTCCATCGATGACAAATATATCAGGGATACATTTTTGTTTAAATTATTTATTTAAATATTTTATTAAACAAATATTAAATATAAATTTCCGCTTTCCAAGTCTATAAATAAGCAATTTTTGTTTTTTATTTTTTCTATACTAACATGTTTAAAAACTTTTCTAAAATGTTTGGTAAACTAAAAAATAGAAAAGGTACTTTCTCAAAATTACGTTGATCATTAAAATGGAATTAATATATTTGATTTTCTTTTTGAAGGCGAGAAACTAATAGATAATAAATCAAACGAGTGCCTATCTTCGTAAAGTCTTCCAAGACGACGTTGTCGAGTGATCGTTCGGATAAATTTCCGATGCGTGATGGGACATTATATATTATTTTTGATTACATGAAATCATCTTGATTGTCGATCGACAACTTTCTCGAACGGCCGAACTCGTATTTTTGTACGTCATGCGAAAAGTCGACGAAATGAGGAACCACTAACTCGATGTCGGAAAAGAGGAAGAAAAAAAATAAAGAGAGGAGGTGTGCGTGAGAGGTACCCGTATATGTGTACATATGTCGGAACGATTGCAATTACGTGCGAGTGTGTGAAGCGCAAGTAAGTATAGATATATTAAAAGAATACGATCTATATATGTATACATAATCAGCGAGAAGAATTACGTGCAATAACAATAAATATACGTTTCGACGCGATAACTTTTAACTACCGTAGGAGATACGTACTTGCTCAAATCGTTGTTTCTTTTATATATTTTAACGAAGTTTTTTATATGGATGAGAATTATTACGATAAATATACTAAATTATATTTTTGCTAATGTGCTCTATGTGCAGGAATAAGAATCCACGTGCGAGCACACACATACACGAAAGGGAAAAACATACACATACACACAGAGACATCGACACGCGCGATACATAGACGCGACGACGACAGTTTCACGCGCGACGGACCCGTGTAGCTCTTTAGGAATTGTACATTACAGCGCGCCTCTTTTATTTTGTGTCCCCCTTAATCTACAAGATTCATGCGACGTCAAACGTTTATTTATTTAGAGATGTAGTACCCGTTTTGCCTTATTGTATTCACGTAACGATTAGGATGTAAATGGTGGTAGGGCGACGACGTCAAACTGCGCTTACATGTACCATTCGCGGAAGAAAATTTGCGTGGCAAACGAATCGGTTCGTAAGATGAGCAGTATTTTTTAGATTTACACACACAGACAGACACACAAGACACGCATATACAAACATTTGTCTGAATTTACTGCAGACCATATAAACTTATAATTGTATATACATATACACATGATGCCTAAACAGCACGTTCCCACACGTGCGCCCGCGCTCCCGAGTTTGCGTTTCGCTGAAGAAAAAGAAAAAAAAGAAGACGCGAAAATACTAGAAACTGCAGCATTTCGAAATTTATCCAAGTGTGTTCTATTTAATCAGTAAGACCGATCAGAAGTCGCGGTGAAAGAAGGAAATTCTTTCGTATTTCCTGCGGCTGATTACACAAGCCCGTTACTACTCGTAGTACAAAATTATCAATGGTAATTAGACGCTGTAATCGCACGCGATATTACACTTGCTTCTACCTTACGCGGAATTGTAATTGTAGGTTGAGATTTGTTTACGTGCCTATTATTTATAATTAGCGATTACGCTAACTTTCGACATACATATGTATATATGAGAATGACGTAACGAAACATTTCTTCTCGTTTGACGTATTTAACAGACGCGCAACGCTCATTCGGCAACTTCTTATTTCGAACAAACGACATCACTTTTCTTCTATCGTATGACGAACTCGGGCGCGCTAACACTAATCGAGTTAGCGGCTTTTACTTAAACAAGACCACTGTACATAACGCTTAAGCATTTATTTATGTCGTGCTTCTACAAATACCCCGTAGTATTTTATTTAGTATCTTAGTCGCGAGATTCACGCTGTTAATGCGTAATTACGAGCGTTACGCATTAATCATTTCGTGCAGCATGTTCGTTCGATAAGGAAATAAGAACGGACGGGAGGAAGGAGTTAGAGCGATAAATGTGCTGACAGATTCTTTCAGCGAAGGATAATTTAACCGCACACATGGATTAGAAAGAGAGAGGTGGTAAAACACACCGACGATAAGGCAATTTTTTGTGATATTTCAAGATTTTCTATCCATCCTTCGGTATATCTCACTTCCTCAAAACCGATCGATTTTACGGTATGTGTCCACTCCATCTCACCCGATCTCCCTTCGACTTTTTTGTTTTTCCATCGCGAGTCTGTCGTGTATTACTTACGAATAACTGTCATATCATGTATAGTAGAAATTAATGGTGAAAAGAGGAAAAACAGTACATTGTTTCTGTTAAAATAAACATTGTTGAAAAATAACAGGTGTATTCCACTTAATTTTACCGATATATTCTCACAAACAGTGTGTTGCGTAATTATGGGATCTTCTTTGATAGTAAATATGAGTCAATCGAAATGGTTATTATCGGATTTGATAAAGTGACAAAAATAAATGAGAGTATTGTACTCTCTGGAATTCGATGAAATAATTGGATAAAAGAAAACAAAAGATTAGAGTACTGATATTCTAATCTATTGTGTGATACGCAAACACTCATATTTTATTCCTAACAAGTAAAAGTACACAAACAAATTATATTTTAAATAGTCGATCGTATAATTAATCCGAAGTGCAATTAAATTATATTAATCTTATACATTATGTAGCATTTTTTATTATACTTATATACTGTATCATAGCAAGCAATTTTTAATTCGTTCAATCAGATCTTTATGATTTCACCTTTGCCTGCAAAGAAATTAATCGTATTAAAAGTTTGTTATAAGTAATTGAGACGTATTATTACATTCGATTTAATTCCTTCAAACGTGATATTGAAAGTGCCATTAATATTCCAATTAATAATTTATTGCTATAAAAACCTTATTAATATAAACATTATTTAACGAGAGAATATTATTTAAACAAATTCTAAAATTAAGAAATTTATAATTCTAAAATTAAGAATACGAGTTATTCTTTAAAAAAGGCGCAATGTAGATACATTATCGTAAAATAAACGTAATAAAACATTTCATTTTGAAGGAACTAAACGAACGACAAACAAAACTACTTACCCCTCGATGAATAGCGAGCACACCGTCTTCCTGGTTCAAAGGGATTTCTATGTACGCCTTTCTATCTTGATCCACTGTTACGACTTTACCAGTACACTTGTTGTTCTCCAAGTTCCCGGATATGACGTCGCAGTAAGTGCCAGGTTCCACACAGGTAAAGAGAGTCTGCTTCAAATCATATTTGTCACCATTGATCGCGATGAAGCCCGCGTTTCCGCGACAGAAGGCGATCTGATTCTGGCCGTTGTCCCACCAGTTGTTGACGTCGGTATTATTCGCGGCATTTCGGAAGCGCACCATGTTGTAAATCTGACGCCATCGATGCTCGCAGACCCAGCCGTTGCCGCAGGTATCGTCAGGATTGATGGTTGGAGATAGGAGATTGCCGACGGAGTCCTGCGGCGGGTTGGCGTCGAAAGTATCAAACTTGAAGGAACTCATGATCCGCGCGGTCCCGTAGGGATGCGCCAGCATGAAAGCCACGGCCATCTGTAATGTCACTTGTTATTGATTCCACCCTCGGATAAAGATAAAGTAATTCAGTCTCCGTATTTCTATATGTTTTTAATTTCTCCAGTTTTTTCGAGAATCACTTGCCTTGTATAGCTTCGATGACTTGTAGGTGAGGATATTGGGGTTGCCACGTTGAGTATCGTGATTGTCGATAAATACCAGAGCATCTTGAGACGGTAACAGGCCCCAAGCTTCTCCCCAATTGACAAACCATTTCAACGGATTGTTTCCGTTCAAGGAGTTGCTGATCTCCATGCCGTATCGGAATTCCGTTACCGCGCCGAAAGAGTTGTATTCATATTTGCTGATTGCCTCGCCGCCGTAATCGATTACCTCTTGAACTATATAGGGCCGCGCGTCTGAAGGGAAATGATGCTCGGGATTGAGATTTTTCAACCGAGAGAAGATCGTTTTTAGATCTTCCGGCCACATGTGTTTAGCTGCGTCTACTCTAAAATCCAGAAATTAGTGGGATTTTTATCTCGATAAAATATGAATATGCATGTATCTTATTTAATTATGGCTTAACTGACTTAAGAATACTACTAAAAATTTTATCGGATAAGTTAAATTAGCATAATATTTAATTTCCTTCATCGAAAGATGCCACTTTGTCGCGGAGGATTGACTGGGAAATATCGCAACGGAACTGCAAAGATTCTGCTTACCGAAAACCAGCGACTCCAGCGTCGACGGCTTCGTTCAAGAAATTGACGATCTTCTCTCTGACATATTCCTTCGACTGATCGAGATCATGCAGACCGACTAATTCGCAATTCCGCACATTTGCCGGGTCTTGATAATTATTGATGGCGCAAGGAGGATAGTGAAAATCGTACTGGGAATACGGTACCCCCGGATAGCTGAAGCCATGAGTATCCGCTGTCGTACCGCCGGTACCTTTTGCGTTATCGTGATCACCGGTCATGTGATTGAACACCACGTCGACGTAAATTCTCACGCCGGCGTTGTTACACCTGCGAACCATCTCCCTGAATTCGTCCGGCGTGCCCGATCTCGTGTACCATTTATAGGATATAGGCTGGTAACGTTCCCACCATGGTCTACTGCCTACGATCACATTCTCTTGGATCGGAGAAACCTGCAACAATTTATTAGGATTCGTTCTAATCATCCGCTCGATAATACACGTGATTAACGGATTAACGGATTGTTCCGTTCTACTTAGTCGCGGAATTTAGGTAAATGTTTTTCGGAGCAGATCAAAACAAACCTTTGTCAATTAATTAACAATTTCCTTGTTAGTTTTAACTCTCAATCTAACATTTAAAAAAATATTATTTTACCAGATTTTTCATAAAATTTTCTGCGGACATATTTCGCGTCATTGTCTCCGCTAAATATTTCTTATCTACCTATCTCACCTGCACGCCACCGAATCCCATGGGACCGAGGAATCTTTCACATTCATCTGCGATATCGTGCCATTTCCATTCAAAAAGATGTACCATCCCATCATGACCGGGTACGTAGTGCAGCTCTTTCTGAGCGGCTACCGTTGACAGGATCGCTAACGCACACACTAGCACTCGCATCATGCTCGTTGATGACTGATGCGCGAAATACCAGTCTCGGAAATATATAACCACATCGGCTGCCTGCACGAAGGTCAGTATTGCTTTTCTGGCTACGAATGCGCGTGTCGTTTTAATGACCACTCTATATTATTTTGTGTCAACTGCGCCGGCAAAAACACATTTATCGCACAAATATCGATAAATACATCTTGCAAGTACTCTAATTAATTATTCTTTTATCTAAGAATTTTTATTGACGAATATTGAACAAGGTGGCAGCTGTAATAACAGTTAACAAAATTTGCATAAACAAGCGTTATCTGACTGCAGTTACTTTGGCAGAAAAGTGCGAAATCAAAAGAGTGAGAATTTATTTAAGAATTTTATCGCATTCACGAGAACAGGATTTTGTGGAAATATAACTGCATGAAACTTGATATTTTTTTCACGCGAAAATATTACTAAACTTCCTATTAAATTAATAATAATACTTAAAATATAGTTATTGAATATTATCATATATATTATTATGTTCCATAAAATTAATAGTATTACTATTCTCTAATTTAAAAAAGAGAAAAAATAGAGAAAAGTGTGAATGTGTAACACAATGTGACTTTTTACAACTTTTTGAAAGTTTTCATTGTTCAATCTTTAAATTCTCGTAATTTTGATAAACATGTCTGCACCATTATTATATTAATGATGGAATATATGTATGTAATTGGATTATATAATTGGCAAATATTTTTAAGCTGGAAATATCAGTTGATTCAGTGTTGATTCAGTCGGAAATTGCGTAACCATGAGTAATTCTTTTCATATCACGCTCTTTTCTAAAACTACGCTAATTGTCAGTTTCTCATTAACAAAACAAATCACGGACTTAAAACTTATCAGAGCCGCGATTCTGTAACTCGTTATGCAGTATCGTTATTGTTATATTGTCATTGCGCAGCTTTTTTACCATATAGCATACTTGCACAGCTACTGCACATAACGACAGCATAACGAGTTACAGAATCGCACTACAGACAGATTAGCTGAGGCAAGATTTTATTAATTCAAGAAATATTATGTTGAAGTTGATTGTCCTTACTCACTGAAGGAATGTGCAACATTCGATATAAGATCGTGATCTTGGTAACGTTTTTGAATGAAGTTTATATAAAAAAAAGCACTACGGTGAAACCTTCACAAATATAAACAAAGTCGTTTTTGTGAATTTTTTACACAAAAAAATGTTCACAGAATTAGATATTTCGGTAGAATTCTAGATATATTGAAGTATTTTTTTAACAATATATTGATGCAGATAATTAATAAGTAACGAAGAAATTTTATCTGTCTGTGGAGACTAGGTATTTTCTTGTCACTTAAATATTACATTTTTTACTTGCCTATTCCAAATCTTTAATAGATAAATTATTCGTGTAATATAAGAAAATATATAATATAATATAATATAATCGATAAAGTATTCGTGTTCGTAATATGTTAATTATGCCCGTGATTTATGGCACTTACGCACTCGCGTAAATAATAACACACTTTTTAAGAAAATGTTAACTTTAATGCGAAACACTATAGAGCGCTTTATAACTCGTGGACACTAAAGGGTACGGAAACGAGAAGTAAATAGATAAGTGGCAAAATTGTTAAGTCATACGTTCGAATCACAAACCGGATCCAAGCAGTCTCCAGATATCTACTTGTTGACATTTGACGAAACGATTTTTTTCTCTTTCTTCTTCTTCAATAGTTCCGTTATCGATCGGACACATTAGACAATAAATTACGAAACAAGACGCAGAGATGTAGTAAATATTATTACTCAAATGCAAAGAATGCAATTTTTTATTATTCAAGTGCAGTATTTAGACAACAGTGGTTACATAAGTTCATATTAGTCATATATAGATTCTTAAAATGTTGCGTATACAAGCTTATTATCCACACGTGCGTCATAGTTTCGCCTGCAAGCATACGAAAATTCAGATAATACTATCATATCTTTGTTATCTTTCTGTTTGTCGTTTTTTTTTATTGCACTGACCTGATTATGAAGAGCGAGCACACCTTCCGACTCGCTTGATAGAATCTCGACCGTAGCGGTGCCATCGTCGACAACTTGCACCGACTTTCCGCTGCATTTGCCGTCGACAACGTCTCCGGTTATGACATCACAATATGTCCCCGCTGGCAATCCGGTTTGTAACTTTTCGCGTAGATCACCCTCGACGTTAAAGGCGACGAAACCTTTGCCGCCGCGGGAGAAGGCGATCTGATTCTTCCCGTTGCTCCACCAATTCTCCAGCTTCTCGCCGTTTACTAGATTGCGGAATTTGACCATTTGCTGAATCTGCGGCCATCTGTGCTCGCAGACCCAACCGTTGACGCATTCACCGTTGACGATCTCAGGCGAAATGATGCTGCCATCCGAATTGGCCGGTGGGCCTTGACTGGGATCACTAAACGCGAAGGAGCTCATGACTCGAGCATGTCCGTAAGGATGAGCGAGCATAAAGGCTACTGCCATCTAAATAAGAAAAAAAAACAGGATATTTTAATATAGAGCAACTAAATCTCATTTATATTTATGATATTTTTCAAAGTATAAAAATCCACCTTGTACGGTTTCGGGTCCTTGTGCGTCAAAATGGAGGCTCCACCGGCACCGTGACCTCTCTGATTATCATGATTGTCAACCATGACTAACGCGTCTTTAGAGGGTATCAGTCTCCAAGCATTCTCGTCATCGAAATTTTGCAATCTCGCCAAATTGTCCTTACCGCGGAACATATTACCCAAAACAATGCCATACTGGAACTCAATGACACTTGCGATATCATTGTACTCGAACTTGCTGACTCCCTCGCCGCCGAGATCGATGACTTCCTGATAGATGTAACACTGCGCATTCTTCGGATACCCGTTCTTAGGGGATAGGTTCTTTATTTTTTTGTAAATAGCCTTAAGATCTTGTGGCCACATATGTTTGGCGGCGTCGATGCTGCAAAGATGTTAAAATACAATATTTAGGTATGCCTGTATCGAGAGATATGAATGTGACTACTTTACTATTCAGAATATACTATTTTAGTATATTTTTTTAGTGGAATGAGCAGAACAGCGCGATTAATAAAGAAATTATAATATTTTTATTTAATAACACAGAGAAAACCGATGACATTACGTGATACTACAAAACTACAACGTCGCGAATGAATTATTACTGTTCGAAAAATAAATCGTAATTAATTGATTAGTTTTATTAATAAAATCCCACGTGTCGTACAAAGTTGCACCGAGTAACTCGAGATTTTCCATGCATTTCGCCGCTCTTCCTGCACAGATATATCTTATTATAAATGACCGCCAATTCTGAATATCTTTTATTTCGTGTGCGGCACGCAGGCGGGATCGGTAGCTAACGCGGCTCCGGTCAGGGGTTCAACATCCCAAACAGTTATTTCCGCGCGCCGAATTATGTTCGTCGGCGGGAAGTCGGCTCGTTAATTAATTAACGCTATTCGGTCAATTAAGATTTTTACCGTTTGCTCGTGGATACCGCGAACTCCATTGAATTTAATCGTACATTCGCGATAACCACCTATGTGTATTTGCCAAAGGCACTTCTTGCGATGCAACACACGGTGGCTGACGCGCCGAAGGTCAGAGTTCATTGCAACTCGGAAAATGATGCGACCAGGTAGCGTTATTTATTTCCGTTTATTCATTCCGTAATTTACTTGTGGATAACACGCGATAGGATAGAAAATTATTTTACTTGTCGCAACTCCGTACTAACTGACCGAGTTATTTAGATTTAGGACATTTTTATTTGAATTGTTGCTGCATACTTATATTTGTCTTTTATTATAAATAAAATTTTATTAAGTACGGTATCATGCTGGAAATAAAGTTAGTTACTGCCATCATTATGAAAAGAATGCATGTGCCTTTAAAGAAACGAAAAAAAGAAAGAAATATGTATACGTGGAAGAAAGGTATGTCGCGATTCTCATTAAGAAACAAGATTACGGCCTTCTTGTTTTCGCTATAGCGTACCTACTGTTTCAAATAATGTCACGTAAAATTATCGTACGTGCAATACCGATAATTTGCAATCGCGTTAATTTTGACACGTAAGTAAATTACTGCAAGTGAAACGTCGCATATGAGAAAAAGAATTTAGATGTCGTAACAAAATCATTGTTGTTGCTGTAATATAAAAGCGAAATTTCGTAAATTGCTCAATATCTCTTTTGGTAGTAAAAAATATGTAGAAAAATCTTTCTGAGTAAATTTGATAATTTTAGAAATATTGCTGAAGCAGAACAATCTATTTGTTGTTGCAGCGAAATTGTGTAAATCACTACCTTATGACGGAGAGAGAATCATTCAGTTATTATAGCATGTTATAAATAATATTGTAGCAAAATTATTCTCTTAGCTTGTCACGTGCGTTCCTGCCGTCCATATAATAATTAACGGAACTTGCTATGGCAGAATGTAATATATTGTGCCATCAAACTTCCCCTTCCACGCGCGCACCGTGACTTTAGCGGCTGTCACGATTTCTTAATACGCGCCATCAACGCCACATTCCTTTTCTCGAAATATATGTAAAACATTCGCAATCCCGCGGACGCGATGCGTAGCGCAGTCTCCAAGACGGCAGCGCGCCCCGTTATCATTCCCGACGCGTGTATCGCTCTTCCGCTTGTAAAGCCACCGGTTCGGTACGAGATGGTACCGATTTCGCTGCGGGTTACAATTACGAGCGAGGCGCGTAATTAAAAGCTGATGTCCCTCATTTATTAATGCTACCAGACGAGCCGGCCTCAGTCAGTACCGCGCGGCACCGCTTCTCGTTCGGTTTAATGTTAAACATCATCAGTCTTCGGCGCATCCTTGATGCGAGAAAGAGAAAGAGAAAGAGAAAGAGAAAGAGAGAGAGAGAGAGAGAGAGAGAGACAGGGGTGGGGCCGCGGAGTGCAACTCACGAGTTTACACTTCGGATTTTATATCTCATTCGCATATTTTGCCGCGGAATGCGTATCGACCGTGCGCTGATGTTGCACGTAGATAGGGATTATCGGCGAAACGCGATCGCTGTTGCAAATGACTTAATTTTTTGTATTTTCTGCTTAGTTAAGTTCAATAGTAGAAATTACGGACGACGGAAATAGCGAACGGGAGAATTCGTTCTCATTAAATATATATCTCGAACAACTCTCTCCATAATATTCTGTAACTCTTTTAACATTAAAATTTTACTATATTCTATAAATTTTTAGTTCGCGTAAACAAAAATCAATCTATCACTTTTTCTTATAGATTCTCGATAAAAATGTCACGCGATAAGAGCAGATTAGTTGAGAATAATTACCGAAAGCCAGCAGCTCCAAGATCGATGACTTTGTTGAAATATTTAATTATTTTGTCTCGGACGTTCGTTTTGGTCTGATTAAGATCGTGAAGACCGGACAGCTCGCAGTCGCGAACTTCCGTAGCGTTGTTATAATTCTGGATGTCACATGGAGGGTTGAAATCTTTGGACGTGTACGGGACTCCCGGATAACTAAGCTCATCTGGTTTTGCTGTCGTGCCACCGGTTCCGTATGCAGGTTGTGCATTTCCTGACATGTGATTGATGACCGCGTCGACGTATATTCGCACGCCAACCTTGTTACATCTTTTCACCATATCCTTAAATTCGGCTTCGTTTCCAGATCGACTAATAATTTTGTAGGAGAGTGGCTGATATCTTTCGTACCATGGTCTGTTCTCTATCACGAGATTCTCGTTTATGGGAGAAACCTACGAAAGAGTACAAGAACTTATTTTGCATTATATTTTTTATATGCGACGGGCATTTAGCGCTGTACGGAATTGACAGATAATAACAGATTATATAAAAATACAGTGAAGGTACTTTTATATTTATCTTGAAACTGCGATAATTTAATAATATTAATTTGCAAAAACAAATTTGACAAAAATTATTTAATATATGCAGTAGCTTTTATTTTCTTATTTACTTGTCCTCTAACACAGCACTCCGGCTTATCCTTATTCCTTAGTTATTTTGTGATAAGGTTCATGTTTCGAGTACTTTTGATCTTATCATAGTAAAATTATTTTTCCATTCAAAATAAAGATGATGAAAGATTGAAAGAATGCATAGGAGAGTTGGGAAATTTTACACGGCTCAATATGTATATGAGATTTGGAGTATTATCAGATTTAGATTAGATATAAATTAGAGATAAGTTAGCCTAAATTAGGCTATGTTAATGTAGATGCAAGCAAATGTTGTTGTGCAAACGGAAGCAAAAGAGTGACAATCGAATCAATAAGGATTATACATATATCATACATATAGCAATAGTTAATGTAAATATACTATACAAGCGTTTACTGTACATACTTGTACACCACCGTAGCCCATCGGACCGAGAAAATCTTCGCATTCTTTGGCAATGTCGTTGAACTTCCATTCGAACAAGTGAACCATGGTAGTTCTATCGCCGACATAATGCGGATCGTTATGCAGGTCCGCAACTGCGAACGCCAACAAGGATATGAAGCCGAGGCTGAAGAACGACATCGTGACACCAAATCCGAAAATTGACTGTAATCGCTTTCCCGATATATCTGGACAATTTATAGGAAACTTCTTTGCTGATACGCGATGATTAATGAAACTATCTGACAAATGGTACGATACTCATGATAAATGTCACTAGTATTACTAGAGCAAACTGATAATCGTCATCTGCATTATATACTGCGCTACATTTGTCATTTCTTTCTGAGGTACACTGACGCTAATTGCTGATGGTCAAGGTAATTCCGTTGTAGATGGCAGCTGTTATGGTTCGATATGAAAAGCTATCAATTGTCACGCGACAAACAGACCATAAACGCAAATTATTCAGAAATTGTGTGGAAAAATACACACGTGTAAAACAGCACGTGTAAAATAAATTCCAAAAATTCCCTTTCATAGATGTTAGTAAAATTTAAACAGGATTTAATTGACTCTCTGTCTCGAGATTGCATATAATATAATTTTAAAAATTTAATTTAACTGGAAGTTCGTGAAAGAGTACAAAACATGAATACGCAAATTTTTCACTCATAATTTTTTGTGAACGCAGTTTCTGTGTCTTTATAATAAATATTTAAATAAATAACAATATGTTTATTTATATTATTGTATATCAATAAAAAGCGAGTTTTTGAATGCTAAATCGTAGTCAGACGTCATTTTTTTGTCGTAATACATCTAAAAACAAAGATAGATTATTTTTTGTATTATAAGCACGAGTTGTTTTAAATATCAAATTGGAAAAAAATACTGAAAAGCCGATATAGAATAATTTTATGCATTTTTATAACAGAATTCAAATATGAATTTTCCCTTGTCGCGCTTGTGATTGGTATTTCGTTGATGATCAAGCCTCTTCGAAAGGCCGTTAACATCGACGGGGCAACCTCAATGGCAGATGGCACGATTGATAGATCGGGACGGACTAAATCTCGCGATATCTTACGTCATAAACGTAGCCGAGATGCTGGAAGGATAATTATTTGTGATGCGCCTGCCATCTGACGCTCGTAACGAGTCGAGTCGATCGTGGGGAGAACAAGGTCGGCCGAGGCACGGGTGCGAAATGTCATGATAATATTCATCGATCTCTTTGGCGCGTAACACCTTTCGCTATTTATTTGGGATGATTTGTCTGCGATTTATCACCACGTTGACCACTCAGCATTTCCCGCACGGTAGAGCGAGTAACGTAATCCAGGTGTTGAACGTGCGCGATATTCATATTTATTATTTATGCAAAAAAGAAAGAAAAGGATCAACGTCAAAGTAAAACGCGTACGCGTTGATACTGTCTTTTGTATTCTCGGAGAATTGAATTACCTTTTCCTACCATCTGGGTAATAGTGTAATACCTATTACGATCTCTCGCGGACACTTCAAAATTGTGAGGTAAAATGAAGAACTCCGCTTTGACATCACATTATTCTTTTATTTATAGTTGGACTGATTTGGCTACGGTATATCACAGTAAATAGATCGAACTTTTAGGTAGAGTTATACCGATCGCCAGCGAATTAACGGCGTGAACTTTATGCATTTCCATAAGACCGTCTGTCTTCCTTCCTTTCTGTTATAGCTTCATCTTCGAACGGAAGAAATGCGCTGTACGCTTTATCATATAGAATATGTCCTACTCAGGAAGAGGGATATGTATAAAATCAGGCGCATAAATGCCATAAATATTACTTAATTAGCAAGGAAAACTTAAACTAAAGTTGCAACGATTATTATGTATCTATATATTAAATCGAAAAAATTATTCTTATGTGCATTTTATCGCAAAGTAAGAATAAATGGAAGACTAACGGATGCTGTCATAATATAAAATTTGTTAAAATACGCAGTAGAGCCGAAATAATCGCAAATTGCTAAAGAACTCATTTTGAGAATTAACATCGTTTACTGTCACTAATTATTCAAACAAGCCGCATAAAACTTTCGGCGCTTAAAATTTCGAGCGCTTAAAAACAGAGACACAAGCGCAAATCATAGTTGGACGCGCCTGCACGTCGGTGATAATAAACATGTTAATTAATTTGAACTGATGCCATTTTAAACGAGAAGAAATAATCTCATGATACTTTATGCCATACTTTATCCATACATTCAGCTCGATCGCACTGATTGCTCAATATAATAAGGAGTTCGCGCCGTTTAGGCTGCTCAACGATGCTCAATGTTAATAGTTTTTGTACATACATCTCTTACGTAAAAAACAATAAAAATGTCGCTGCATACAAACAGACAACGGTCCATAGACAAGTAAATATATTCACATATATAAACATATCTTTGACACATCTACGCAAATAAGCTGCACATGCGACAGTAATAAAACATTATCAGAGGCGACAGCTGCGTTTTTTTTAGTTTCACGTTCAGATGTGGCTTGTGTTTTGTGTTTTGATCCATGCGTTAAGTTTTGCTTATAAATTAAACTGCTTCTATGATCTCTACCGGACTTGATATCTAACGTTACTAAGGGACGCGCGCGTGCGTGTCTTAACTTTAGTGCATGTTCTTTATTTGTAACGGACTGAAGTATAACTTATTTTATAGCTGCATGCACATCGATTACACCTCTAGTTAAAAACTATGGCGATAACATTCGTTTCAGAAATTTATCTGGCGAGTATTCAGACTTTTTTTTTTACTACCCGAACCGTAACTTCACTGTGATTTTTGGGTTTTCTGATAGTCGATGGTGCAACTGAATGGAAAAATAAATTTGTCTTGCGTCGGGTATAATAATGTCCAGGGAAGTGCCTATGGCAAGACATCAGACTCTCCAACAGTCATCTGTTACTGTCAAATCGCCGCCACGTTGCCCAGAAACGATATAGAATATACATTCCGCATCTCTCTTGGCTATAATATAACATCAGATTTTCAACAAGCGTATATAATATTTCTCTTATTATCACATATTTCTCTTATTATAACCATACACATTTCATAGTAAAAGTTTAACAATAATGCAATTTTGTTGATTAATAACGAAAATGGTTTAATAAAAATAATATGAAGATCATAATAGGTAAAATTTATGATAAATTAGAAATTATAAAAAATAACATTTGTACGAGGTAAATTATGGAATAGAGGCTAACAATCATAAAAATGCAAATAATAAATATTACGAGTATATAAGAAATTGCATTTTTAGACGCACGTATTAATTCATGTTAATTATCTGCCCGCAATGGTGCATCCATTTGACTGAACTGTACTGTGTGCCTGTACGAACGAGAAATAGAGAAAGCATGATGAACGAAGCGACGGATGCGTTTTTGTTTACATGCACATATTTACATTTGCACAAATTTTACGTTTAACAAATACGTATTTTCTCTTGCAACAATAACACGAGTACGATTGTCTTCTTCCACGATCATGAACAATCGAGCCTAACGGAATCCTCGGATTTATTATACGTAGAAGTGGCATATCAAGATTACCGAGATTGCTCGATGCACCGTTAAAGCTTCGCTTGCGCCGTGGAGAAGATGATTACATGCACCAATTGACGTTCTGACGCGTTACTTGAGCGCGTCGACATTAGAACGTTAAAGGAAATGCCGATGCTCTCTCTCTCTCTCTCTCTCTCTCTCTCTCTCTCTTAAGACATTAAATAACCCCGAGATGTGCGGAGCGCAGTGACTGTATCTTAATGGCAAAACGCATTGCGTCTCGCATTCACGCGGTATCTTTCAACATGGATGGATAAAGTCGTAGAGCCGTATAGCCACTAGGTCGCTCGAGACATTCAGACGGAAGCGACGAGGCGAATTATCGGAGTTTAGAATATATGCGTTTTGTATAGCCAGACCAGATTCGCGCGACCCTCGTGTCTCAGCACTATCCTAATGTAAAGTCCACCGACCCCCTCGAGCGGTCGGATTCCCGGCTGCTCTTGACGCGGCTGCGGCTGCTGCGATTGCTCAGGCTGCTGCAACTGCGGCTTCTCCTTTCGTCGCTGTGCCTTTTCATCTTCTTGCTGCGCTGTTATCTCCATCTTTTGCTGTTGCATAAGCGACTCTTGGCGCGACACCTCCGCGAGTTGTGCTTTCTCACCTTGCTTGCGCAGTTTTGCTCGCTCGTTTTTATCCAGCGGTTCTTGCAACTGCTTGCGTTTCTGTTGCTGTTCGTCTGCTTTCTGCAGTTGCGGCTGCTTACCGTCCACTTTTTGCTGTTGTTCTTTCGACGAACGTTTTGTTTCCTCTTTCTTTATCTGCTCCATTTCCTTTTTCGACCGCGTAATTTGCTGCTGTTCCTCTTTCCCTTTCTCCAGTTTTCCTCGTGTTTCATGCTCCAATTTTGGCTGCAACGGTTTCTCCTCTTGTTCTAGTTTTTTCTGCAACATTTCCTCATCTCGTTCAAATTTGCGTCGCAGCTGCTCCACCAATTCCGCTTTACGCTGCAACAGCTGTTGTTCTTGTTGAAGTTTCCGTGTCTCTCTGTCCTTCTCTATCTTCTGACGGACTTGCTGCTGTAAGTGACCTGGCTCCTTTTGTGGGCTCTTTCTTTGCGGCTGCATATCTTCTCGCTTCTGCTGTTCCTGCGGTTGACGCTGCGATAGTTGATGCGCCTCCTGCTCTGCATGAGCACTGACATAAATCTGAACTTGAGATTCCTGTTCTTGCTGTTGCTCCTGCTGCTGCTGCTGCTGCTGCTGCTGCGGTCGCTGTCGTTCTTTCTGTTCCCTTTCCTGCGCGATAACATCGTCTGCCGGCGTCGCTTTTTCGTCGGGGCCACAAATATCCTCGGTTCGTCGAGGCTCGTCCGAAACGGCCGCGGTCTGTGCGGCCGTGGCCTGAGGTTAGTTGCTACCATAATTTTGTTTCTGATCCCATCCAGAATTTTGTTTCTGATCCGATTCAGAATTTTGTTTATGATCCGATCCAACGTCGGAGCCGCTCGAGCTCAAGGTCGTAATACTGCCTCCCGGATACGGATCCAACGACGACTGGACCGACATGCTGCGACCCTGTTTCTTCAGTCTGTGGGGAGAGAATCTTCTGGGGTCGACACTGGTTGGGTCTGCCTGCAACAAATTTTTTCATAAAGAAACTGATGGCGCAGTCACACCAAATCGTGTAAGACGTTTCATAATGCAGTTAACTGTGCCAACGGCATTTTTTTTTGCGCTTTGAAACGAAATATATGGAAAAGCAACGCGCACCTGATAAGCCAATGCATTCATGATAATCTCCGGTGGCACTAATCCTAACGGATTCACTTCTTGCATCAACACGGTGGCCGGGATTTTGTGAAACTGGATGTACTCGACGAAATTACCAATTACATCTTTCAACGGTGTAAGTTGCTGGTTGTCGCAATACTTTTTACTCCACATTAGTGCGGCCTAAAAGTGAGAGAAAATAGTTTGCGGAAATATCGTGTGAGAAAATGTCGAATAAATGTTGTTGACATATTTATATCAGGCTTACTTGAAATTTCGTAAATTCATCTGCGCGTAGTTCTTCTCTGGCAAGGATCAAGCGAACGACGTGTTGCGGCAGTAATGTGAAAGATCCTAAATTCAGTACTTCATTTCCGTGCTCATCGACGAATTCCAGTACCTTTGCAAAGAATTCCGTATTAATTTTAGATTAATTAGTTATAAAATTAAGCATTAAAGCTGATATCATAGAGAGAAGGAGCCTCTCTTTCTCTTTCTTTACAGTTAGATGCGAATTTACCTTTTGAACCAAAGTTTTTGTGCATTTATACTGAATATAACGCTCTGCTGATGCTAACAAAGCGCAGACCGTATCGACGGTTATACAACATTGAACAAAGCCCGAGCAGGCTCGTTTAAGCTCTTCCAATCCATAATAATCGGCAGCGTTCATTACTCCTGCGGAAAGAAATTATTATCAACTATCGAAATCAAATTTCTTCAATCGTTTATTACATTCAAAGATAAAATATCTAATGAGTACATAAAATTATCTTACAAACTTCTTCTTTATATGTGTTTAGATCGTGAAAATATCAGATAAGATATAATGACAGGAAATACTCGTCAGTAATGATTAATTCACGCGGCAAATAATAGACATTCTAATTGGCTTGTTAGAGATATACATGTGCTATATAACGAATTGATTACCAAGCAAGGTCCTAGGCTGCAAAGTCACACATCCCGTATGAATGTACTCGATCAGCTGCCGGAAGACATCGGGCTCGAATTCCTCGATAATCAGCGTATGATGCTGATGTGATTGTGGCTACGATACAAAAGTGAAATCTAAATATCTAAACGAGAAAACGGAGATGTTCAGATTCAAGCTTAAATGGAATACCCGTGCTAAGCGACTTGCATGGGAATCCAAGTAAAAGACTAGCGCAATAGTAAATCAAATTCACTAATTATGAAATAAGAAATTATATATTAGACAAGAGAAATATAATATATGGGTATTATAATATTTTTTTAATTAAGTGCAAAATTTTAGCTATTGTGCATCTAACATATTAAATAGAATAAATACTGGTATATTGCCTAACTAAAATAACCCAGCGAACATATTCAAGCGCTACGTCTGTTAATATCTTTTAAAGAAACTTGTATTTTCTACGTTCTGTTGAACATTCTATTGTGTAACTTGTCTTTAAGATTTACGTGTTAATATCAATAATTACAACTCGTTCGCTTGGTTGAATTACGTGAATCAATATGATAGCTGAAATCGCTAAGTGAATACCGTAATCGTGCCAATCTACAACTATAATGGATTTGGCGACTACGAAAGAGAGTGTATAATTGAATCGATCATGCAGAAGTCCAAATATGGAATTAGCGCACAGTCCAGTCCATAATCGTATGAGTTACATCTGTTTGAGTATACGACTCTCGAGAATCGTTCATCTCTCTTCGACGAGCAAAGGAACAATCAAGATAAAAGAACGCTTATCCAAGTAAAAAGTCAAGGCAACGAAGAAACATCGACTTGTCAATACACAAATTTCAAGTGGTCTCCTATACGAGAGCTCCTCTAAATGGTTTCGTGAGGCGAAATCGCAGTGCAGTGTACAGAAAAAAAATCAATGAAGAGAAAAAGAGGAGTAATCAATTAGAAACATAGGGGGGCAAGATATATATGGGATGGAAAACGATTTTGATCTGTATGTAAAATTGTACGTTCAAAGTACCTCTTGGATGGGGGCCAGTTGCTGCGTGAACCCTGACCGCTACACGACACATACAAACGCACACTTACTATTTCTATCCTGATAAAAGTGGAAGATTCGTTTCAGCGACGGCCACGATAAATATGCAACGTATCCCAAAAGGAACGATAACATTGTCGCTTCAACAAAGCGTTTGTATTTCGGCTAACTGAGATAGATATAACTTTCCTACTTCATATATTAATTAACAAAATAATGGAATCCAGTTGCAATATGTTTCCCTTAAATTAAAATTGCTCGATACAATGTAAGATTGACACGAACGATCGTTGGGCTTTGCATATCGAACGTGTTCGCCTTTTAATCTGAGAAATTGTCCATATCGATTTTATGTATGTGCTATTTACATAATAATTATTGTCTCTTTCTGTCTTGCATTGCAAATATATACACGCATATATTGACTTGAAGGAAAATTGGAATATAGGAGCTGCTATCTGATATCTTCTTCATTGCAATTTGATATATTGTGAATATTGCGCCATACTTATTTCTTTTTTGTTTTTCATTAGTCAATGTAAGCTATAAGTTCGTTAGTGATAAATTCTATATTGACTTTTGTGCTAAGTACCTGTTGCGCAGCATTCTGTAAATTCAACAGCGGTTCGGAGCTGCGTTTAAGAAAGAGCCGTATCTTGTTTTCTCGCGCCGGCGGTTCTTTTTTGCGTTGCGGGCTCGGAGTTTGATACAGCATTTTATGGAAGACTCTGTAAATTGAAAAAAGATAAAAATCTCTATTGTACTCGTTTGTCCCATGCGTATATTAACTGGAAGATATTTTCTACACAAACTTGCTTCTGGCTGCAAGTACAGCTTTCACAGCGCAAACTGGCTCCCTGGTGTCACCGACGAGGAACGTCACGTCGCAGAGTTCCGGCATACTCGCCAAAAACTTCATGTCCTCGGCCAGGCCGGTTTTATTCTCGAAAGTCGAGTAATCGTCATCGTCGGTCATCCCGGATCCTGAAGCCTCCGGCATCGGGCCCATGTCTTCCTGTTGTTTATTTCACGTTAAAAATAACGCTGAATCATCATAATTCCATTTTGGAATGTTTTTTCTTGTCTTACTTAACTTCGATTTAATTATCTAATTCCGCTTACATAATGAATATGAAGATTGTTCTCACCGCGATAAGTATTTTAGAGTGTGCAATATTATTTACATTTATATATTTGTCATAAAACTGACATAAAAAAATTGCTCAATAAAATTATTATGTACACAAGTAGTGCGCAGGCTTCGATAAAAATATCATGGCCTTTTAATACGCAGTATACGAGGGGATTGTATAAAAAAAAAGCGACGCTCTCATCCATAAACTATTATTATTTAAAAGATAATTTTTGCCCTCCCTCCCCCGCTTTCCTCTATCGTTATGAGGTAATCTATAGTTCCAATACTTTTATTCAAGGCTAACTACGTGCACTATCAACAACTTGAAATAAACACTTCTCTTAGAAATTTTGCTTACGCTGTGGAGTGCAGGCGGTTTTATCGAGGACAGAAAAATCTGCAAGCTCTGTTGTCGACAAAGCGTTTCTCCACTAAAGGACGTACTTTTCCTTATAACGCGTTTTCTACCTACAATGTAATTAACCTACTTGCTAAATAAAAAATTCGTTATCAAACTTAGAAAAGTAACGCGGATATGCTTCAATTTCACTCATTAATCCTGTCAATAATGCTTCGTAGTTAATTACTGCCGTCTATTGTCGTTACTTTTCAAATAACCGAGACAAATAATGAACATTTGTGAGAAACATACGCATTACAGAAAGAATTATTCAGATCCTGTAACTTCTTTTCAATCTGGTCTTTGTTATACTATATAGATACAGAATTTTTTTAGAATTAATTTTTGTATGTTTGTATGTTTGTATGTTTGTTTAAAAATATATGGCTATAAATAACTTATTATATTACTAAAAGAAATATCAGAATTAATTCTTTTTATAAATAAAGACTTCTTTCCAATAACTTTGATAATTAATTGATTAATTAATTATCTTACGTTTTGAAGTTTTATTAAATTTGCAATAATTGCCAAAAATATTCAAGCGATAAAATATTTAATTCGTGTTCTTCTCGCTTTTAATAATAGCCAGATTATTTGATGTAAGTAACAGGCAAATGTTCTAAATAATTATCCACAAGAAGATGTAATTATGTAACAGAGGATGAAAAAAAGAGAATAGCAAAGAGGGTTGGAGAGAAGTAAATGGTAAAAGAGTCTCAATAATGAAACGAAGTGTTACCTGTTGCTTTGATCCCGGAGCCTCTTCGCTTGCCGGGCTGCTTTGGCCCCGAAAAAACACTTTTAACTCCCTTCTTCAATGTCGTCGGAAAAATCGACCGTTCGCTGAATCGAATGCACAAGAGAAAAACGGAAGATTAACTAATGTAAGAATGTAAGAATCGTGGAAGCACGCATTTGCAAAGACAAATGAGGCAATAAGAGCTGAATTGTCACGCGCAGATTAAACATTTTTTTCTCTCTCAATTAATATATACGTAATATCAATTAATATATACGTAATATATTGATTGAGCACATCACACACAACATAATTTGGCATACAAATCGAAAGTACAGTCACAAATACAGTTGTCAAGAATTCAAATGCAGAATATAGATAAGGTGATTATACTTGGCAACGTCAAGCTAACGTGTAAAGTAGAAATTAATGCAAATTGCGAGGCGAAATTTATTAGACACTTTGACCGTAAGGCAAGTACCTAGAGACCCGCGGTAACGAACTCGGGGAGCGATCGACGTCGCGGGATTGATCGCGGTGGTTTCCAGCACGCGTTTCCAACGAAACTGCCCGGACGAACGCCGCCCCTTTTCGCCGCGGAAGAGACTGGTGGTGATTTTGCCGCAGAGAACGACGCGCGTGAAATGTCTGTCCTGGCTGCCGTCCTCGTGAAGACTCGAGGGATACCGGACGCGTTGGGGGTTGCTGCCGTGAATGGATATACAGTCGGAGAGAGAGCGCACACAGGGCGAAGGCTCTAGGCGAGCAAAGAGCTGGACAGACCCAGAGCTTCCCGTCGACGAGACGTCGGAAAGGCATCGCGGCGCCTGCGTCATGTGGGACGTCGACGCCACCCGCTTCTACGCCGGCTCGACCCGGAGGACTTTTTCCTCCTATCGGACGGGATAGTTTCAAGTGAAACGAATATCCTTGGACCGGGCGATTGAATATCGGTCGAGAATTTTTAGTTCGTTTCGAGATGTTGCGTCACATACTTGTACTTTCGTTAATTCATGTCATTAGTCTCAATGTTTCGACAATACACTTTAATAAATTGTGATTAGCTTTCAGAAATTTCAATCTTGGACTTTTTACAATCTTATGTATTATAAAATGTATAATCTTATATTTTGTCTTTTGGTTTAAAACATATATGACTTTTATCTTACATTTAGTAACTTTGTTTCTAATTTTTCTGAGGGATAAAAGTTTTCATAATTCATTGAGCATGGACAATTTTATAATATAACGATATAGTTACGTAAAGATCCTATATATATATATAAAACACCTTCAATAAAAAGATTTATTAATTCCCATTGCTCCGTGAAACTTTCAGATGTGATTCTCAAATATCGATATTTTCAAGATATTGTGTATCACGATATTGTTTCCTTTAATGACCAATCAATAATGCGCGAATAAAAAGTGAAGATAATGCGAACTCCACCGTGATGTTTCGGCTCAATCTAGCAACATGGACTGGAATCATTCATGTTGTTGAAAAAGCTTCGTCTCACTTCGAGGCATTCCGCTATTCTTCTCTTCTAATCAATACGACTGGGCACCGCAACAAGTTGCAATGCGGCCGGAAGACGCGAAAAAAACAGCCTGGATTTGAGATTCAATATATATTTATAGCTAGATATTTATAAATATTCTTAACTTGATTTAAAATATTGCATGGCATGTAATAAAATTATATATATTATATGAGCAGACTTTATACACACACTGAATAATAATTGCTTTTAAAAATGTAAACGATAATGTAATTACAAACTTATGCATTTTAATTAATCTGATGTACTTTCCACTTTTCATTATATTTTTTACGTTAACTAAAGAGTAGAAATACTCTGAAATTTTTTCACAAAGGGGTAGTTTACCATAAGTTGATTAATTCTAAAAAAATTAATTTTCTTCATGAAAAAATTGCAATTTAAAAACTCAGAATTAAATCATTTCTGAGCATGTGCATTTCTAAAAATGTAATTCGAGACATTCGGGCTTCAAATCGCGCCGAAGCGACCCTCGCAGGACTTTTCCACCCCCGTTGCCCCCGAGTGGAGTCTCTCGGACAACGACGTGCGACGCCGACGACGCTTGCGCGAGAATAACGAGCGATTTCATTCTCGCTCGCGTAGCAGCCCCTCGATAATTGGTAAACGGTTCGATAAATAGGAGCGGCTGGTCGTAATGAGTCGGGAGCTTCATTAGCGGAGAAAATGTTCCGATGTTGGTTGGATCTAAAACATAAAGATACGCGCTTAGCCGCTGCCGCCTCTGTCCTAAAATTGCCAGGTCCGGTCGGAACGGCGCGGACGATGTCTCGTCCTGCGATTCCGTCACGAGATTTTTCCGGTGTCGTTATTGATCCTTGGCGGGACCGCCGCGCCGTTTTACCTTGCCCCTCGAAACAGCAAAACTCGTGGGTGGCTGGAATTGGGTCAGGGCTAAGCGAAAGCGTGTCACGTTCCATTTTCGCGCAGCGTTCTAAGCCCCATAACGGAGTCCTATTTATACTCCCTCTTTCGAAAATATATCGCTTGGTACATTCGCTTCCATTACTGCAAAGATATTTCGTCGTATACTTGAAGATCACATATTCTCCTGGTATACTACGACAGAAATATTATGACGTAATAAAACTTAATTTTGGACATCAAGATTAGAATAGAAAAAAAGCACGAGGCAGGGTATTTTTAAAAACTATTAGTAACATAAAACAACATCGATTTATTCAACACAAATACTTGCACGTTATGATAGAGGTTTGTATTAATGATATAATAATGATAATAATATTCATATATACACGAAATAAGGCACGTCTGATATTATATTAATTAAATTGTGCGACGAGAGAGCGCCGTGCGCAGAGAACATGCGTCTTTCCTCTCCGGCGGTCGCGCGTTAGTCACGTTTATAATTACTATCAATCGTCTTCGTCCCTTACGATATGCAACGTCCTTACCAAATGTAGAAAATGTCGTATATATAATCTGTATAAACGATTCTGTCGATCTGCATTCGCGCTCGCGCGTCTGCTCGCGTCGGACCATTATAGGAACGAATCGCGAGGCGGATTCTCGCATTCATGCGAGATTATCCACGACTTGCACAATCACACTCCCTAAGCTATTCAACCGTGTCTCGTGTCTCGCATTGGCAAAACTGCGGCTTCGAGAACCTCGATTAATTCTAAAATGAGAATCGCTAGTTAGTCGTGTCTCTAATTAAGCACGCACTCGTACGCGGGCCAGCGCTCGCTGCTCTCCCTTTCTCTCTTCCTCTGCGAATTCTTTTCCGCAATTAAACGTATTTAACGCATTCACACGTCCGCGGCTAATTATTACGCGAAATCGCAAACCCGGTTCGCGTCGTCGCATGAAAATTACAGCCGCGTAAATCCCTCAATTTTTAATACGACTCTTGAACATCTTATTCGGCTGATTTAACAGAGCTATGTACGCTTTTTCATAATTTTCGTCAAGAAAAAGATCCATTTGTGATATTTAAATTTCCTTCGCTACATTTCTTCACATATAAAATTTACAATTATATATATATATATCAATGTAACGAAGAGAGAAAAAAGGGAATAAAGTTGTATCACATGATCAGATTCGTAGAAGAATTAATGATAATACGAGTCAGTGCTTTTACAATTGTTAATTTCACTTTTTCATTACGCATTTCTGCATATAGCGGTACTTATGATTTTGTTGGCACGCAAAAATCATTTTGAAATATAAATATCTAAATAATTTCAATAAAATTATTGAACCACATGCCCCTAATTTTAAATTAGACCTTTCTCAGGCGAACACGTTATAAATTTTTAAACACGTAACTAACAGGTAAAGATTCGTTAATGTATTTTAGATTTAAACCTTATTTTTATACGAAGACTGTATTATTCGCGACGATTCTTAATCGCGCTCGTATAGTGATATGTAGCTAAAATTATAAGAAACGATTCGTGTTTCCTTATGAAAGTGTACTTTTCACGACGTGTCCGCTAGCAAATTTACACGGTCAAATTAATCGCTGATTCACGATCGCGAGTCGTTCGCAGCTGTCGAAAGCGAAGATGATCCGCTTACGATCAATAACTCATACATGTTCGCACACTTAGTAACACTCTCTTAGATCTACTTAGGCGGTACTTACGTTCTCTGAACTGGCATCAAGATATTGTATCTTACACGAATGTATTATACAAATAGAATCAAAAAATTCGTCTCTGGAATGTTTTTGCCGCTCTTTTCCTCTGCGCGTCCCTAATTAAACCTACGCGAGTTATCTAAATTAAAAACTAAAAAGAAAATATAATTCTCTTTTTGTTACGCGAAACGTCGCCGTCTTCGTCTCGGCGAGTCTGGAATGTAGAATTTATCTCCGAAGAGACAGCAAGAGACTATAAGCGATTGACAAATGCCATCGCGGATAATCGAATCGTCGATTAGAGATACGACGTCTGACGATTTCTTTAACGTGAGGAATGTGACGCTAGAGAGTGATTGATTGAAATTATTGCATTCGTCTTCGAAATACTTCTCGAATACCGAGAGATGCGTGATTAAGAATAACTTGAAAGTAAACCATCTCTGATGGTTATAAGATGCATGCTATCTTGTGAGCCGTTGCGTGAGAACAATGCAAATTATTCAAACGCAATTTGCGTTAAGGGAGTTATAATTCTCCTCGCGTTTTTCCCTCGAACTCGCACATGGCACTCCAAGAGTTAGCAGAAGGGTACGACTGCGCGGATATCGTCTAATGCGATCTCCTGAAATCATTCGGTACACGCAACTACATGTTTTCATTAACGGCGGTGCGTGTTCGTCATCTTAACTGCACTGGAGTTCGTCCCCGGTTACAGCGACCTTAGGATGGGAGTATTTTAAATTTGGCACTTGACCTTCCTAAAGGATAAGCTACGCTCAGACTCGTCGAAGACATTCTGCGGTTCGTTCTCGAAAATTGCCGGCGCCGTAACACAGTGGGAGAAAGAAAAATAATTCGCTATTCGTTATTCAGACGAATAATCGACGATTCGCCCGCAGGGATCGACACGACGCGTCGTTCCTGTGATAGCATCGAGCATCCCGCTTCCCCTTTGATCCTCGTGGAAGCGCAAATGATCAGCGAACGAAAGTGACGATCGAGAGCTAATTCGATGGTCGATACGATCACGTTCGTCCACGACCACGTCCGGGCCAATCTCTCGTAATACTCTTAATACTTAGGGCTACAACATCCCAGGCAACGACTCAAATCATAATCGGTTCGAGTGATGCTCGGAAATTATTCTAATTAAATGCAGTTTCTCGAGTACAAAATTTTCTAAGTATATTATTCTCGCAAACATTCCGTTGCGTCGACCAATCTTCCGCTTTGTATTATACACTTCGAGTTCGCCGATAAGAGGTCGATGGATCCTTTCGTCCTTGACAGTCGTTTCACGACGAATATCGAGGAAACGCGTGGAGTTTGAGTCGGTCCACCAAGCGATCCCGAACGGTTTTCCGCAGGAATCATTTTTTGCGATTTCTTGCGGAATCCGCGGGATTTATCTGCCAAAGCGGGTCTTGGCGATCGAGTACCGTTTCCCTGGCAGCCAAGATCCGCCGCGCTCGGGACCGTGACCGCGATTGTGCGAATGACGACGCGAGAAGGCGCGGTATCACAGCTTCGACGGGTCATAATTCTCGAAGGACCATCTCTGTCTCGGGGCATTGGTCGAGCATTCCTCCATCACCAGTTGCTGCTTGTTCTCCGTGATCGCCAGACACTTGTCGCTGCTACCGTGCCTGATATGATTAGTCTGGAAACAAAAGAACGAGGCGACTTGAGTTTCTCTTCGAAGAGCAATTTAAGGCAGAGCAATTTCACAGTTAGATTTTATATATACGATCGTCTTGAGTTTATCTTTAGATACGCCAATGCATGAAACGAGTCATACGGCATCTAAAGATAAACTCGAGACGATTTTAAATATAAGATCTGACTACATGAATACCGTCCTAAATCAAGGATCAAGGATTAACTTTATAAACTATTTGCTAGCTGAATTATTTGATTTAATCTTGAGATTTGCTCATGGATTAGCAAGAGAATGTTTCGAGGACGATTCATCACCTGAGGATTGTAGATCCATTGTTGATTCCCTTTACTTCCGTGGCAAGGATAGAGAATAACGTCGCTGCCGCTGTAGTCCAGGCACGACTCGTCTCGGCGGATTTCGCCCGTCTTGCTGAGCATCCAGTACTGCGACAAACGATCTCGATTAATATCTCCTAGGAATCACGGACTTGTTTGCGGCCTACGCGCGATTCTGACAGACGCCATTACGAAAAAAAAGAACAAAAAACAAAATTTTGCCCGAACGATCGTTCGAAAAAAGAGAGAGAATTTAATAAAATTCATATTAACACACGGGGATATTTCGTTATTGCAAAAATGTAAAAAAAAACTCGAATCAAAAGGTAGTTAATATGTATAAATTTCTCTCGATGTGTTTTACAAAGCACTCGCGCCCGTATTATCGCAATCCGCCGCCGAAACAATGATATTCACGAAATCGGGAAATATCGGCGAAACGTAAATCGCGGCAAATGCAAAAAACGTAAAATCGTTCGATCCGCACGTTTAATCTGTCGCAATGCGTGCTCGCGGGCTGTGAAAATAAGCGTGACGTATCCCACCGGTGTGTATTATCATGAGCGCCGCGGTGACCGCGGACGCGGACGCGGATTTTCGCGTTACAGGACCGGCGTCCCCGATCGATTGCACGCGCCGCTTGTAAAATAACTTGTCCCGCGGGCGATCGTGTAACATGATCGAGCGCGTGTGGTGCGACCAACAGTTATTTACCGCGGCGATGCGCCGCGCCGGTCAGCACGAAGGCGAACACGCGCGGCGGAGGCGCGTCAAAGCGATCCGGTGCGCGTAATGAGCGCCGGTCGACCGATAATTGAATCCGATGGCCCTCGAAATTGCGCTTATCTGACCGGACGCCACGCCGCGCCGGTCGTTGCTGTTTGGGCAATTCCAGCTGCCTGGAGTGGCCAGCGCGCGCGCCGAACCCGCGTGTGTCGCCCATAAAATCCCACCCCAGACAGCGCCGGGTCCAAAATCGAAATATAATCTTTAAGACATCTTTATAAGACGCCTTATGTCCTGATTTTGGACATGCGTGCTGTCTAGGACAGAAATTTGACGTACTGATCGCCGAAGCGAGATTCAGAAACGCGAATCCGTGCCGGCCGGTCCGTTGAAGCCGCGAGAGTTCATTTCAGGAAAAACATTTAGAAAAAAAAAAAAAACACAAGAGACGGATGGATAACGCGATAAACGAACGCATTATAATTCGCGCGGTCATAATTATCACTAATTTAATACGGCGAGCGGGCGCGGAATTGGGACTGCGGCTGTCAGAACCTGTCCGGTCGACAATATAGTTGTTTCGAAGTGCTTTACAAGTATAATTAGGGGATAGTGGGTATACGGGGGATAACGAGAAGCAAGCATTCACCGCACACATGTATCATCAAGCATCGTTAGCCATATGGACGACCCGCGTTCCATTCTGCCTGAAACTCTCACTCAAATCAGAGTATATTATGTCGCGCTGTCTGAAGTATAATACAAGGGTGTTACGTGTTATCTGACGCGCATCGCTTTGTTATGTCTCGCATGCTTGTCTGTATGGTGTAACCGCGTTACTTCTTGCACGTTGTAGAAAAAAAAAAGAGACCGAGATTCGAAAGTGACCGACGGCGATTGAGATGAAGCCTCGCGAGGAACGCGCGTTTATCGGTGCACGTTATGTACAGCTTCGTACGATTACAACGTGACATGACGCGACGGTTTATATGATGATCTCCGAGCACGATAATAATTCTATGTATACAGCAGAGAGAGAGATAGCGAGGGTCCAGGCATACGCATTGTAGTGTCCCTGTAAACCGACCAGCCGGCGACCGCAACGGCTATCTCTCGCGATGCACTTGCCACTCCATCCGATGATACGATTATTCATCTTCCATCATCCGCGATCACCGACCGATCCCGAATTCACCGATGCGCGGTATCCCCGGCGCTGCGTCTCTTCCTCCCCGCCCGGCCCCCCATGATCGCGACTTTATCAGTGTCACGCGGGCGATGACCGAAAGCGTAATTGCCGTGAAACCGCGGCTTAATTGCGAGGGCAAACAGCTAAATTAAAGCGGCGCTTTACCGGGCTAAGCAAGCACCGCCCGACTGATTGTGTTTTTGGTTGTAACCGGTCGCCACGGTTGTTAAACGCCGGCATTTCGGTATTTGGCGCGTCCGTGCGCGTTGTTTGTACGTGAAAGACAGGAAAACGCACGTGTGTGTGTGTGGACGCGCGCTCCGGTTCGTGTGAGGCTTTAATAACAGACCGGGCAATCGACCGAATGAGTGCAAGAAACAAGATAAAGCGCGGATTTACACGGTACGCTCGAGTTCTGTCGAGTGGCGAGCGTAAGCTCGCTAATAAATGAACGGAGGTCGCTGCTGATGAAATTGCCGCCGTTGTTTGCCGCGCGTGTAATCGCTGCATTGTCATCGACGTAGGTAAAAGAGATGCAAAAAAGACGCTGGACGGTTATATCTGTATTCGTGTGCCACATCTATTTGCGTCATTTTATCGAACCAATTACCAAGTTTTCGTTTGGAGAGTTAAAATTGTACGATAAAATGTAATGTACAAAAGATAAAGTTTACATTGCGAAAAGATAAAAAAAAAAATGGATAGAAATGGATAAAAATGTTTAATGTGCATGCGTTTAGGATATTTGCGTCTAGATGCTCTCACTCTTGTTCGTGGGAGTTACGGGGGCCCAAATCGGTGATTAAAATCTAAGCCTACTATATCAATGTGAGAAATGATGATAACACAGTAAGAAACCGTGCCAAAAGGCAGCGATTGGGGTCATCTCACAGAAGGGGCAGTAGAGACATGGATTGATGAGCACCTGCACCAGATTAGCGACGCCACTAATCGCGGTCGAAACGCAGGGCGATTAGTGCCGAGTTAGCGTGCACGCGAGCGCACATGCGTTCCAAGGATCAGCTTTTACAAGTCGCGTAGGATTTACGACCCCGTAACCAGATATTAGATCAGAGATACGCCTGTCACCCATCTATCGAACGATTAGGAAAGCCTCGAAAGATTTAATAAGTATGAATGTCCATTAGTTGAACGATTTAAAAATTGTTTTTAGTTATGAAAAGTTGTTGAAAATTCAATCAGGCTTCGCGGATGTACCTGATTGCCGCCTTGAAGGTGACAGGGATACAAGCCCACCGGCTGATGCAGGTCTTCGGTTTTCCCTGATGAATCTATACACATTCTGCTAGCGATTTGCCGTATCTGCGTTAGAATTCAAGAGAAATGTACACGGTTACTCTCGGTAGGCAGGTGAAAGACTCGCCGTCGCGTCGCTCGTCCAACGGCATTTCGTGCGAGAGCGCACGATTTTATCTTTCTTCGCCGTCTATTCGAGAATATCCAAGCAGCCGGAAGCGCGAACACACATGGCATGGCACGAGCGCGAGTACGATTAGGCACTCGGTCGTCATTGGGGAAACGATAACAGGTAGATATCACCGATGAGACGGAAACTCGATTTTCTAGTAATTTGGTATGTAGCTTCGATTAGCTTTGCAATGGAATTACGGGACGCACATTTCGAAACGAACGATCCATGTACGTTGTTTATTCACGCAGGATTATACGATAATAATTAGGCTAGATACCGGCGATCTGCAGCGACTAACAAGCGCTGTCGCTGTAATGTGGCCGAAGGCCAAAACGGTCGCTCTTTATATAGGACAATCGTAAATTTTACAGAAATAAATAGCTTTTAATAAAAAAGTAAAAGCGAATGGGATGAATTAAACAATATACTGTAGAAGAAACCCATTTTTATTAGCACGTAGTGTAAAAGGAATATATATATTCCACTAACATATATAAATTTAAAAAAAGCAACAATTCGTCTAATTGCATCAGTTGACATATATTTTCGAACTAATTATCATTCAGACATGCATAATAATTGCTTTGGAAAACTATCAAATACACTTTTTAATTTTAATAATTGTTCCTTTGAAGAATTTTAGCTAAATTTCTCTCATAGCTGAGATCTTCTGAATATTTATATATCACTGAGCTATGCAATCAGCCAAATTTTCGATCTTTTTATCAGATAAATTTAGAAATGTACATTTCTTTTGCATAAAATAACAGACCTTTTAGAGTAATATTTGATTCATTTCATTCCGTCCATTTGCTAACAAAATAAAAGCTATCTAGTTTCAGCAATTTTCCGATTGTCATCTTGTATGTACCTATATCGAGCGGGATATGTTGCAAATATAAATAATTGGTCGTTTTCACACCGCATTAAATTCTGTACTACTTAATTTCTTAATTTATGCTTTATAATTCAATTTATAAATCGTATTAATCGAAATTTGATTACTTACAAAATCTTCTATTTCTATCGCGCATATTAATTTTGACACCGCGATGTAATAAAGCACGCTACTCTGCAGTGAATATACTGCCGTAGCAAGCATTCGATGTCTCGAAATATAGAGGCAAACACGTAGTTCCAAACGCGAGCGCTAGCGAGGAGAACTTTGAAGCCGAACGTAAAAATCAAACCAAATTCAACAAAAATCGTGTTTCCGTTTTCAACTTTGAGCACGTACAACAGTTTCACACATCAAGCACGAACAGGCGTTTTCACAGGACAATGTGTTTTGTGGTCAAGGAAATTTTTTCGGGGCGGATGTCTATTGTACCTGATTTCCACCCTGTCGATGACAGGGATATAGTCCACATGGTTTGTGCAAATCGGCCTTGCGAGCGGGCGAGTCCAGACAGGTGTTGCCGCCCTCGCCGAGATTTCGGACCTGTTTGTTGTTAGTAATTTTTTCGGACATTAGCGTGTATCCATTGCACCGTTAGTAATACCCAAGAATATATGTACATATTAATAAACAGATTACTGAAACAACGTCAGCGGCGTGGCATTTAGACATTTCTGTTTCACATTATTATTTCCTTTCGACTTGACATTTCATCACGGAACTTTGGAATAAAGATGAAAAATTATTCTCGATCGAATTAATTAAACGCGAATGAGTATTCAGTTCGAAATGTCAATGCAAAGTCGCTGACGCTCCGTTCTATTTTAAGATCAAAGTACATGAAACTACACAAGATGACATCGCCTTTGTACCTGTAAGATAAGATAATTAGATTAATAATCTAAATATAATAATAGAGATTGTGATTTATGAATCGGGCACCTCTGGTAACGAGATTCGTTGATTTGACCTCTCGCGAGAATTCTGAAACAGAGTATAAAAAGGCGAAAAAGTTACGCCCCTCGTTGCACAATGATTCTTTTTTTTTATGCACAGATTCTGCGGCATGCCTGGAAAAGCGGGGACCGCACAGACCGCGGATTGCGTTCTCCATTTTTCAAATAGACGGAAACAAATTGAAAATGAGGTCTGCTCGTATTTCGTTCGGTCCGACGCGTGTGTTCGCGACCGAACCATACGGCGTACGTGTTTGCATGTGTGGACGTGCACGTGTGTGTGTGTGTGTGTGTGTGTGTTTGGGTGTTTGGAAATGTATGTACGTATGTACATATATGCGCACATGTGCCTGCGTATAACAGCAGGTGCATTCAGTTACGGCGCTCGGTCAGCAGTCCTGATTTCGCTGCATGCAAGAATTCTGTGGTCGTTGCAGTTTCAACGTGAACATCTTTATTCCCTCCCTTCCCCCGTCCCCCTTCACCCCTTTTCCGCCCCTACCCTGTACCCTCGTCTTCATCCTCGCAGGAGTCGTCCTCGTTGTCGGCGTCCGACTCGTCGGCCGACTGGAATAAAAACTCGTGATTTATAACCGGGTATCCTGGAGGTCGATAAAATTTCCAAAGCTCCTGCTCCGCCGGCATTATTAAAGGCGGCTCGAAGGCTCTTAGTGAACTCGATGAGAAATGTGATCTAGTATTTAGACAACTTTACGATCCGAACTCAGAGAGTTGGAGAGTCGGTGTAATATAATACCAGCGGAGGAGTCACGTATTTCGGACATTTTCTGAATTTCATACCTCGTTAATCTATAATCCGAAAAGAAGAACGCGTCCTCCTTCAGTTTTACTCCTGTAAATCCTACCTTCATCCATACGTGGGGAAAAAAAAAATAAATCTTACTGACGTTAACAACGATTTTTCAAGAATATTTCCAGGAAGATTTTACGAGCGCAGCGTGCAGAGATGTATTATGAATGCCTTATTAAAAATCATATCGCGGGATGTGGGATCGATGCGAGATTGCAAGGGTTAACAAAACCGCGGCGACCGCGTCGCCTTTTTTATTATTCCACGCGGTTTTGCATAGGAAATCCATGCAGTTCGTGTAGAACGCGCGCTCAAAAATCGCGCGGTATATACCCCCCGGAGAAATATATACATTCCTCCCCGTGCACGTACGTAGAAACACGTGCACATCCGAAATTATTCACGTCGTGTACGATTTCTGGACCGTCGTAGAGCCGTGTGAACTATAAATCCAGTCATCCCTCTTCCTCCCGTACGATAGGGAGGCCGAGCGTGATTTAGCCGGTTGTCCGGGAGCAAATAAAAAGTAAAGAGGCGAGAGGAAGACACACGGTAAAGAACGACAAAGGTGAGAAATCCGGACGAGGGACAGCATGAGAACATAAGTTTCGTCCCGACGCGTACGGACGGAATTGTTGTTTTGTGTGCAGTACGTCGATGAAGTCTGAAATCCTCATCGCACACAGATTGCGAAACTGTCGATGGTATTTCGATGGCGTTAGCGAAAACCGGCGATAGCGCAGTAAAAAATACGAATTCCGAAATTCTTGCTTTAAAAAACCTACAGAATTTTTTAAATAAGCCGAATTATGTTGCTCGAGATTTGTGCATTATTCAGAAGTGCTGGTTCTATGCAGCACGAGTATTGATTATACTTGGTAGCGTTACAAGTAAGTTTTGATACAATTTTCAGGCATCTTAGTACATCAAAATTTCAGAAATTACCGAAAATCCTGGTACCTAAAAATTCATATCAGATTAATAATAGATAATTAAATGATTCAGGCGAATCGAGAGTAACTGCGAGATCTATTCGAGTCTGTGAATGATCTATTCAAGTCTGTCTGTGTAATGAAATAAAGATAGTAATGGGGGCTGCTATAATTGTACGGGAAAATGAGCTTACGTGCGAATGCGTGCTCCTTATTTTCCGACGGTCTCGACAATAACGTAGCCTAGGAGAGCCTAGGAGAACGAATGGTTGCGTGCGGATAATCCGGGATCGGCAAAAACGATTCAGCTCCACCGACACGCCGTGCAACTTAAGCGGCGAAATTGTTATTTCGTGTGTGGCACGAACCGCATTCCAAAGTGCGCGGCCGCGTAAATGCTACTTCGCGAAAATGCGCGCCCATCCTTTATACATTCCTCCTTTTTCCGTCGCTTTTTTCCGACGATGCTTCCTCTTAGTTTCCCTATTCCCGCCCACTCGTGAATACCGGTGTCAGTGCACTTGGACAGAGAAAGAAAAGGAGGGAGGGGAGGGTGGGGTGAAAAAAAGAAAAGAAAAGAAAAAGAGTGAAATGCATTCCTTGCCTTATCCCGGGGAAAACGTGAGTGGATCGCAACAAACGACAAGGCAGGCATTGGACGGTATAGGACGAAGTAAAAAACGGCGGGGAAGGAGGAAAGATTGGTCGATAGTATCCGAGCTCCCCGAACCATTTCGGATTCTGTTGCTTTTTATTATCATGTTCGATCGGAATATTGCCTTCGCGCGGCAGAACGCGTGTACATACCGTGTGTCATGTCAGCAACACCGTGAAATTGTGATTCGCGAGAACCGTATGGTGTGCCATGACCAGCGGCTTTTGTCTCGCGAACAACGCGACGGAGTGCCACAATTTGTGCGCGTGAATACATGCGTGCGAAACACTACGCGGAGCATATATCTCAATGCCGTTCTGTCCTTCTCAACAAACACATCGTGCGCGAAATGAAACGTAATGAAATACAGGAATGCATAAAACCGGGCTCTTAATTCCTCGATAAAACACGTTATATTGAAAATTATAGCGAGGGAAAATAATAAATCGCATAACCGGTTTTTATTTTATGTATTATTTTCGTAAGCAAAACCAAGAATTATATGTCAAATTGCACTCCATTTTTTCAAATAAGAGAAGTAGAGGAATGGAAATCTAATGAGCTAAATCTGCTAAATCATTTTTTGAACATTATCTTCTTTTACAAAAATATACCAAGTATAAATACCGAGTATAAAGACGTATTAATTTTGTGTAGAATGTAATATATTTTATTCTATAAAAATAAAAATTAAATATATTCTCACTTTTGTATACAAGAGCTAATCTTTGCTCGAATTGTAGTTGTCAGTAAACTGATCATTTCGCGAATTATGTATTCTGTGTAAATCCTTATCTATCAAAGCCTATCGAACAAAGTATTTGTCACCGGACGACATATGTTAGTAGCTTTAGGTAAACTACTGTTTTAGCTTTTATTAAAAGCTAAAATATTCCCTGGATAAGGAAGTAACGAAACGCGCGCTCGAAACTTACCCAGAATTTCCGGTACAGCGAACTTTAGTGCGCGCCCGGTTATCTTGTACGGCGCGCGCGGAGATAGACGCGGAGGACGAAGATGATCCTGATACGAGAAATTCAAGTGAAGTGTGAAGATAACGAGACGGGCCCCGAGACTGTGCACGGGTGTGAAAAAGAGATGGCCGGGTGAGAAAGAGCGCGCGCGGAGGGTAGACAGAGATAAATGAGAGTAAGGGGGATGGGCACGAGCACGAAATATTTGAGTCGCGTGACACTGTGACGCCTGTAATGCAAGCCGAGGTTTAACCCCGGCCGGGGAACACTACGATTCTCTACACGGCCACGGGGTTGAAAATGGGCGGGGATGGATGATAGAATGCATTATTCAATGCGATTAATCGACGACATAACCGAATGTCGTATCAGGAAACGCAACGAAGTATCTGTGTGCAACGTGGAATGTTAAAGTAATATACGAATACGTACATGCATATACATATATAACATATACACATATTATACATAGTAACGTAAATAAAGAGAGAAATGATCAGAATTATATAATCGATTTAACGAAACTGGACTTTATAACGGCAAGAATGACTAACGCATTGTTCAGTCATAAACGATATATCATCGCGGAGGTAAATAAGTTAAAATCTCACATTTTTGCTGAGATCCTGAAGTGACACGTCCTACTTGAGGTCCGCATTTTCTCCGAGTAAAAACTTGAAGGGGGAAAAAAGGCTTTGTGCTACAAGCGTTTTACTTTCTTCGCGACTGCGTTGAACATTGTGTTAAACACCGGTGCACCGGTTGCCGGGTTAATGCACTGTTGGCTTATGATAAAATTAAAGGAACAAAAGGAAATTGGGAGGAAAGTGAGAGAGGAAGAATGATGAAGTATGAAATATTCGTGTCGCGTGACGCTGCAATTTATCCGTCGGTGCAACGTCGTTAATACCGGTGCCTACGTACCGTGACTTTGTCACGGAGCGGCACGCTGCATGTGAAGAGAGTAACGTGTAACGATCCGCGCGGAAACGCAAGGTGTACACAAGCCGAGAAGGCGGATTTATCCCCCCGACAACGTTTGCAATCATTTCGCAATTACGAATGCAGCGGAACAGCGAAGTGACACGGGCTGGCTAACGCGATGAAAATAAATTGTGAAATAACTAACAGTCTGCGCCCCTTTCCCCCCCTCCCCCGAATCGCGTACATATCGAAACGAATTGATTAATAAAACACGTCAACAATATCGGCGGCGACGAGACGCCGATAAAAGATTGATTAAATGCGCGAAAGCGATTACTGGGACTGGAAACAGCCGTGAATAAATCACACGTGGATAAATGGCGTGGATATCGCGAATAAATTTCTATATCTACGACGAGACGAGATCGATTATGCGATAATAAATAAATTGTATAAATTGTCGCCAGCATTAAATCTAATAAAATAACGAAGAACTTCGGTGTCCTATCCTCCCCGTTCCTCTCACATATCTCGCGACCGAACAATTACCTGTACTTCTGTATCGGCGACAATATCGCCATGGGCAGCCCCGACGAGATCCGACCATCGTTCCACAATTACGGATGCACCAAGACGGAATACAGCGAAAGGAGGAACGAGGAAGCGGGGAAGGAGAGGGAGGGACAACACGACGGAAATAAATCTCCGCGTGATTGATCGTTCGCCATGAATCGCGCGTCCGAGCGATATTAATGCACTATCAGTCGTGACGGGTTTGCGCGGATGGCTCGCGTGTACCGCACGTGTAGCTTTGACGAGTCTGTCGCTCGTCGCCTCCGCCCGATATTTATGCGCTCGTTTTTTCGCAGCAAAACGAGGGTTACGAAAAAAAGAGCAGCCGGCTCCGCCTGAAATTTCACGCGCGTCGGGATATAACCGCACGTTTGCTACTGCGTTTCCCGTTTCTTCTTCTTCTTCATTCGTTCGTTCGTTCTCTTGCTCCACTTTCCTAGTGTGTCGATGAGTCCGGGAAAATGAAGCACGACAGCCGGCACCATCGTGAAACCTGGCGTAGCGGCGTAGCATAAAGAACGATCTGGTTCCCAATTGATTAATAAAGTTTCGCAACTAGATATTTTATCTATCCTTGTCTGCATTTAAAAAAAAGTTGAGGTGTAATCGGAATCATAATACTGATATCTTTCCTTCTGTTTTGAAAAACAAAATTGCTCACAATAGTCAGATATTTCTTATGAGTAAAACAATTTTTAATTATATTTCAAGATAATAGAGAAATAATTACTTTTACCGATGAAAAGGTATATAAATGTTCGAATAAACTCAAATGTCTGATTATTTCCTGTTCTACTTTTAGTGTGGTTATATTCGACTTTTAATTGTATTTTATATTTCAAGATAAAAGAGGGGATATAATTACTTTTACGGATGAAAAGGTATATAAATGTTTGATTAGACTCAAATGTCTGATTATTTCCTGTTTGTTCTACTTTTAGTGTGGTTATATTCGACTCTGAATTCTATTTTTCTAAAAGAAACATTACGTTTAACATCAATGTGAGACGGAGGATCAGGTGTAATGGAGATGTTCGAAGAAAAATTCCCGGATTGCTTTTATAGAGAAGCGAAAGACAACTTCCTCTGTAAGAGGGTTTGCTTTGTAATCAAGTTACATTAGCAAAACCGACCACGCTGCGTAGTCTAAGAATTCATAATACTGATCTGCGGGAATCGATTTCCGATTGGATATCGGACAAGCCTCCATCCGCGATCCGATCGCGATTGCCCCGACCACGATTCACATTGTTTCGCAATCAAAGCGGCATGCTTCCAGTGTCGCGAGCTTGTCGACATCGATCAACGCCTCTTGCTGCTAATATTCAAGCCCAAGGAAATGTATAATTAACCGAAGTGCAAGATTTTTAACGCTTTGCGACACTGAAATTTAATTTACCGAAACTGCTTTGTATTTAAACATTTTTTAGTAAAAAATTAACTAAGGTGTAATAAAGTGAAGAAAATATTACTTTTCATCATGTATCAAAAATATTATCTACTGCAAATATCACGATGAAAAAGATCCTCGTGACCTATATAGAAAACAATATAAAAGAAGAATAATTCGACTCTCTTTTTCGGTGACTCTCTATCTATCTAACTGACTACATTTCCTCTCACGAAGAGCCTTCGAATATCGTAATCCGACACCTTGATGGATCAAAGCCATGACAACGTCGTTAAAGGAGGAAGGAACTGGCGGTTCCCTCGTCGTTTCCGCTTCTCCTTCCTTTATTCCGGTTGGTGGTATTTCTCGAGCAGCGTAATGTCAGCAACCGCTAAAAAAAGCGTTCAAGAGAAGAATGTGGAGTAGTCTTACCTCTCCAGAGGCGACCGCCTCGCCCGGAATGAAGAGTTCCGGGTAAACGTTGTCCAGGTACCACTTGAACGACTTGCATCCCAGTTTCTTCCTAAGAGCCTTTCGCTCCGATACGTCGCCGAAGTTCCCCTACAAAAGTGCAGTCCGATCATACTCACAATGAGACAAAGATGAAAAATATGGAAATCATGTAGATATTAAAATAAAAATAAAAATTTAAAAACAAAAATAGCAATTTAAAAATTTATAAAATAAAAATTAGTATGAAAAAGACAGTTAAAAATAATTATCAATTAAAAATAAAACAAGATACAGTAAATTTATAATTCATAGAATTTTTAGATCCTCCAGAGTGAGAGAAGATATTCTTTAAGAATTTTTTTCAGTTATGTTTCAAATTAAATTATAGAAAAAAAATCGATAATACAAAGTATATTGTAAAGAGACGTTGTTTCTATATAATAACTATGACTATTTGTCTACGCAATAAAATGTAAAATGTTGTATTCAACATTAGACCGTTTTGGGATCTCGTGTCTAACCCAACCGTTGATATTACTACTGCGAACGTTTACTTGTGCCTAAGGAGGTAAACAGATAGCGATTTATCTCATTATATTATGAAGCCATCTATGAGGACGACATCTTCGATAGATTCGATCATTACATAGAGCGACGTGCTTACGAAAGCGATTTATTCTCTACGCTTCGATTTATCTCGCCGATTGGATCTCGGCAGGAGAGCAGGGGCGGACAAGCATCAAGGATAAATGACAGATCGTTATAGAGGGGAACGAAAGAAACGTCCTTCAGGAGAGCGAGGACATGTGCGCGAGCCTTAAGGGCACTTGGCGCGTTTATGGCCCTTTTTTACGACGAGTCTTGGTCTATGATCCTCTCCATCATCGGCCACCTTTATCGTTATCCTTCATCCTATCCCAACCAACCCATTCAATGTTTACGAGAAACTTGGATTAAAGAAATATAGTCTATGGGTTATCAACACGCCGTGGCAAAAAAAAAAAACGGAATCCATAGCTCACGTCAAAAAATAATTTATCATTAATTATCTATTAGCTGTGACAGAAAGGGCGTGTGTTAAAACTCGACATATCATATCTCTCATAAATTGTCCGTTGTAATCGTTGCACTTCTACGTTATAAGGATGTTCTGTACATTTACCTGAATATTGTAATGCTGAACATACTATATTTTTCTAATTTCATCCGCATATAAAATCCTTCTCTTATTTTACTTTCCAACCCGAATTCTACGTTGAGCTCCCTGCAATAACGCGCTACCTTGATTGTTCCCCCCCGTTGGATTTTCATGAGGGGTCGTGTACGAAAGGAAACTTATGCATGCGACAATGCACAAGTACTCACCTTGTCGTGACCTATCCTCTGATAGTAGTACTTGGCGTACTCATCCAGCCATACTTCGCTCAGCCTTATGCTGTTCCTCTTGAGCACGTTCACGCCGCTGCGCCACTTGTAAGGCGAGCGTTTCCTGAAGATGTGACCCACGTGCGAGCACGGCACGATTTCCAGGGTGCCTGCGAGGGCGTCGGGTTTATTGGATTAACGTTTTCGGCTGTATTACGTTTGTACGCTCTCGGTTAATTTTGAAAATCGCGTAAATGCAAAATGCGAGCAAAGCATGAAAACAAACATGGAATATTTGTATGAAAATATTGATGCACTTTTTGCAAAACAGAGGAAAATAAAAATATAATACATAATAAATTTGAAACAATTCGCGTCGAGAGCAAAATAAAAAAAAAGATGATGAATTTTTCCGTATTATAGAAAGAGAATGCAATGGTTTGAAACATTAGTTTCTTAAATTGGGGAAATAAGGGATATTGGGGGGGGGGACTCTTTTTTTTAACATAACTCATCGTTCTTACCTCCGCACATCCAGGTTTTAAATGATAATTCAAGATTCTCGCCGCCCCAGATGTCGAAGCCGCTGTCGTACGTGCCGATCCGTTCGAAGAAGGCTCGATCTATCGAAAAGAGGCCGCCAGCCATCGTTGGCGACCAAACGGGTTCGGCCGGGTTTTTGTGCCTCTTTCTCTCCCTCTCTGGCACCGCGTGCCAATTGAACTTGTTAACAAATGTTGATATATGTCAGAAATATTCGCCCGTAAAATGAGCTGTCGTAACTTTTTAATTAGAAATTACTAAGTTGATGTAGCTTTATAAAATAAGAGCATTTAGAAAGTCATAATGCTGTCAATCATATTTTTCAGTTTTAATTAGTTCATTTTTTAGTCGGCTTTTGTGCATTCAGTGCATTCTTTTAAATAACGATACATATATCAATTTTTGCCGCGTAAATAATTAGTCCCACATCACGCTGTCGCGCGCGACAATCAATTGCATTCCACCAAGACAGACGTATTCTCTGCTATCGTTTCCCGATGCTCGCAAGAGAGCAGCAAGAAGATTTCGTTTACCTGGAGATTCCAATCGAATCCACCGACATTTACGCCGCCCGAGTCGCGCCAGTGGTATTCCAGAGTGGTGTCGTCTATAACATCGATCACCGGACAAACTACCGTTGTCGGATCGCGCGCGATGCGATCCAGAAGAGGTTCCAGCCAGCCCTCCGTACATTCGCAGTGGCTATCCAGATACGTGAGTACCGGAGCTTTGGCTGCCGCGGCGCCTAACAAGCGCGCCCTGATAAGACCCTCTCGTTTACTCGCCCTGATAATTCTCACTTTCGGATAATTCATCATATAGTCCTCCAACTGGCGCTTGAGATGAGCTGCGGAATGATTGATTTTCTTGTCATTCGCCATTTTGTGTGAAGAAGCATCGAAATAACAAAATAATGTTATTAAAATACTTAAAAAGATATATATTTTATCTTGTTAACTTAAATATTTCTATACATATTTATTTATTCTATTTTATATATTATATATCCTCCGTTGTTATAATTAAATAAACGCAGTATTTGTCACATCGTGTTAATATTTTGCATACTTTTTATAGAGAATGTCGGCATTTAATATTAAACGGTTGCATAATTCATAGCATAATCTCGTAATATATGACGCAGCGTTATTGACGGGACTTGTCGTCTTTAATATCAGGATTTGCTCGAATATTAATCTCGCGGGACTTGCAGGTTTTGTCTCAATACCGTTGTTTGCTAGACCTCCGCCGATTTGGAATATAAGTTACCCGCAGGATCTATGCTTCAGCGAAGGATAAATGTAACAATAAAGTGAATCTACCAGTTTCCCCTGCAAGGTTTCTCTAACGTCGATTACGTCCTAAATGTCAGCTTACGGTTTATTTACGATGTCATTCGCAAGCTGTTGTGGCAACAGCAATCACCCGTTGTAGATTCATTCCCTATTTGCAATCAATTTAATCGTATTAAATAGAAATAACGATAATCTTGTATAATGACGTTTTCCCCTATGTACGTACATATGTATAGATATATTCTTATATACGGATTATTAACATTTTATCGTCGACTTGGTAAAAAGTAGCCACGATAGCTGCTTATAGTTCTAATAAGGATTATGTACGCCCGACTAACCCTTAATCCGCCATTAAAGTATCCTAACGATCGACTACAAAATGAGGATGTAGTTTACAAATTTTATATTTGAAGACTTGTTTAGCAGGAAAATAATAGATAGCTTTATCAAATCGTAATAGGTATTAGAATTGCTGTTGGATTAAAAAGAAATTTATCGCTACAGCATTTTATCATTTTCATCATTTAATCTTTGTCTCATTCGAATATAAATCTTGATTAAAGGAAAGAATGATATCCGACACTGAAAGGTTTTAATGCCACTTTTGAGCGGATATTACGAGGCCTCGATTTGTTATCTCGCGTTATTTCTGACAATCGTAAGCGAGATGTAGATTTACGACGTGTATCCGCCTATAGTTACGAATCGCCGGGCAGCAATTAGCAGATATTCGTGATTTATTCTCCGTTAGGATGGCTTTATGAGGGACCGTGCCACTAATCCTAAGCCTCTGCCCTGTAAGCTCGCTTAACTATGGATAGTATAATGGGATTCCACGGATCAGCGTGTTTCGTGCAAGCGCAATGATTACCGGACGAGACGCCCGCGCCGGCTTGATTTTATGCATCCTTTGGTTGGGCTGCGCGCCTGATGAGCTTTAATAAAATCGTCATGCTCGACGTACTTTTGTTTCCATCTCGCTATCTCCAACTACTCCGTACTTATATTCCGTATCGATTCACGGGAAGAATTTTCTCGTGCCGAGATAGGAAAAATATAGATATCGCGGTACGAATCTTGCCGATAGTCGCGAATTGAGAAAATGTTTCTCTGGAAGTACGCTGTAGTGTGTCGAACGAGGCTCGCTACATCATACTCGTTAGCTTGCACTCGAACGAAAGATAGACCGTAAGAAATCAGAAAAGTCAGACATTTAATGTACAAGCAACCGAAGCGGTGCGCGCGTACGCGTGGAATTTGCGCGCGCGGATTCCACGCACATTCCAAACCGAATTAATTTCTAATGAGTGCCTCGAACACACAGAGGCACGCATAAACTGGCTGTGGCCATTATTGCAGATTTCATTATGACTTTGCTGAGTGCACTATATGAGGCGTAGATAATGGAAACGCTCAAAGAGCGCCCAGTCTGTCGCCGTCGAGAGCGCTCATAATTAACTCTGTAATCCCCGTCCCTTATATAAAAGCTAATTATCGTACGTGCGTTTTGTCGAGGGGGGGCTAAAGTCCACATTATAACAATTATTACAACTTTCTTGCGGGCTTAATTAATCATTGAATTCATTTTAATCCACGTCTGCACGTTTTGGTGGACGAAGTAATAATTCTTTAAAATATACTAAAAAGAATAATCACGATACTATATAACATGTATATAATCTATATCGTTGAAAAGAAATATACCGTGATAATGAGAAAATAATTATAGACATTAAGATTCTCATGAATTATAATACCTAGGTTGCAATCGTAAATTAAAAGCATGCAAAAATTCGTTTACCGTTCGCATTTTTTTTTATTAGGTATCTTCGTAAAGGAAGAAGGAAAAACACGTATTAGGCACAGTGTTATAATCTCCTTCTGTGATAAAGCAATCAGCTGTCTATAAATAACACATACAAAGCTCGCCAGGAGATCACCGAAGCAAGTGATTATGTTTATAGGTTTAACTTTCAATCGGGACGAGGGCTTATCTTGAGCTTTTAATAAAGATTGCAGCAGCCATCCTAGCTGTACTGTTTTCTCGAACCCAGCTTAATCTCGGACACCTTTTCTCTCAGGATTTTTATGTTCATCCGCCTGTACTATATGCGGTAGGATTCCACGCGATTACCGATTGCTCTTTTCATTCGACGATGCGACGATTTAACCGAAAAGTAATACGATATTTTTAACGCGGAAATGTGTCGCAAAATTTCATCTATTTCGAAATTGATATTTTTTGTGTATCGGTGATGCATATTTTTTAAATATAACTGACGTTTATATAAGTATAGAGGTCTTTTTTTTTGCTGACAGACATTTAATTGTTAGTTCTACTAGTTTCGTAATTTAGATTTCGATTTAGTGGTTCGTTGCATGAACGTCAGTTTATTCGAAAACATGCAGATACGTTGGAGCTATAATTGCCTTTTTGCATCCAAACAATGCGTACGGGCGTACATATTTGTTTCGCCCGCATTTACGAAATTGCGTGTTTGATATATTTCTATCAACTTCACGTACATGCCTTTAGGCGAGAAACCGACAGATAAACACGAATAATCACATATATACAGTTTTTCAAGTTAATAAAAGTATCAAAACTTGTATAAATGACGCATATTTTTCTAGGGTAAATATGTGTATAGTTCTTCGTTTCGTCAAACGGCATTTACCCTATCTTTATCGTCGAAAAATATAGGAACAATTTCAAATACTTTTTCTTCTTCCAACAAGGAAAGTTCGACAACCCAAAAATTTCTAAAAATCTAAAAAATTGCAGAAATAAAGTACATGTGGAACCTAACTATCACTTATATATTTTCTGTTTTGTTTGACAAACTATTTTAAAAATGAAAATATCCCTCAAGGATAAAAAAGTAAAAAAGTAAAAAAAAATCTGATTTTCTATATTTCTGTTAATATCTCGGATACACTAAGAAATATTGAAAATTCAAATTCTCTTTGAAGGAGTGCTTTGACCCTTAGAATTGTTTATCAAACAGAAAATTGCTATATAATCGAGTTGACGAATCTTTCTTGTAAGTATATCCCGAACATGTAATTTTCGACATAACGTATTCACGCCTGATTTCGGGAAACGAGAACAAGGGAGGACGTTAAACTTATATAGAGAGGCGAGCGGAGTTTGTATGAACCTCTCGTAATTTTCAGAGTGTCTGTAAAGCAGGCTGAGAGTTTCTCTTCTATTCACGTCGCGGCGACACAGTGGAGAGATGGATCGCAATTAATCGATCTATCGCGAAACTACGAAACACTGTCGCGATAACGAATCACCGTTCTGAATGGAGACACGGTTGCACGAGCAAGTACGCGAATATAATGGCTCGCGGTTTCCGTTCGCGTTTCTGTGCTTACGAGTTTCCCCTCTCGGCGTTCTATCGAGGATTTTTCATCGCACGGCGATGAGAGCTGCACGAGGATTTATGACGCTACGGAAACGATATGCTATTCCGCTTCGATCGCGCATAGAAGATATTTCGTTTTGAATCCAAAGTACGTGTGCAGTTCGAGCGATAACGCGAAAGTAACTCGTCTACTTTTCGTTTTTATACGAAAGAAATACTTTAAATATATTATATCGCGCTATGCGTTAGAGACGCAATTTACGTATCAATTTTCAATTTTTTCCCGATAAACGCATGGATTATTTCGCGCAATTTTTCAATAAAAAAAAAACAGATGAAACCTGTTTTGAACCACGTATAAATAAAATGAAGGCTATTTTATTCGTCTATTGCGTGTTGTTATAAAATTCAACGATTTAAGGAAAATAATAACGACAATTTATTAACTTTTCTGTTACTAGTTAGAAAAAGAACTTACGCATGTCGGAGAAATCATCGACCAGAATAATTTCTTGTATGAGATGCTCCGGCGATCTATCCAGCACGGAATGCACTGTACGTAACAATACGGACCAAGCTTCGTTGTGGAAGCAGATAATTACCGCTGTAGGCGGGAGGTCCTTCAAGTATCTACCAGATTCCTTACACCTATAACACAAAGGCATCAAAACGATCATTAAATAAACTGTTAACAATCTGCAGATAAAAGTCATATTATTGTTAAAAATATATGTATATCTTGTACAAATTATCAATAGTACGAACTATCGCTGCACTTTATTTAAAATGTAGATCTTGTTCACATTCCGCTAATGATATTAACGATAGGGAGTTGCGCGATATTGTTTTGCAGAACGAGGGCGTGCACTGTAGATCAGTAGTGCGGCCAAATCGAGTTCTTGATTTGCAGACCGCAACAGGGATGATTACGAGAAACCAATAATATGTACGAGAAGATATGTCAGGAAAATACGGTAATACGATTAAGGGAGGGAATGTTCGCAAACTAAACGCTCACGAGGTGTACGCTCGCCCGAAGCTCGCCGCAAAATGAATTCCAGGGATGCAGGGATTGCGACTTCCAGACCTAGTTAATGCATATACGAACACACAGCTGGTCGCCGACAACACGTCGTGGTTTATGGATACGGCAAATAAAATGTGTGCTTTCTTCGTTTCTTCGGAATATTCGCGAGAGCTCGCGTATTTCTACGTATTAACGTGTACCTACTCATTAAATTTTATATGCGCGCGTCGTATTTATCCAATATTTATTCTGATGCACCTCTATTCGCGATTTCATAGTCTCGTAATGCATTCATTACGTAAATACATTTCTATTCACAATGAATGTCTTCGTAATTAGCTTTCCTATAAATACGTACGTTTCCACCCATGAGATAATTATCATATATTAATTCAAAGTATTCGTTCGTAATTAGCGTATTATACCGCAGCCGAGAATAAGTACATTGTACGCGTTACGTTTGTGCGCGTTGCGTGCTAATGAAGCGATTACGAGAAGTGCCATTCAATAACGGCCATAACTATGATTACCATCTGTGAATAATTTCAATTAACAGCTGCCAGCACGCGCATCGCTCACGAAATGTACTGTTTGCCAAATTTCCGATTTATCCTTCCTGATGTACCGAAGCGAATATCTACTCGTGAATGAGATCCCTTTCATAATCAGTTTCCATGTCAAATTGGAGGCGTTTGTATCAGATAAAATGTAAAATTGAATCTACATCTATACGTGTATATTTTATCATCGGCGTGTGACAAAAACAGCGCGGAGTATGCAAACATAACAAACATCAGTTAACATGAAGAGAGGTTAAGAAAATGAGACGAGGTAAAATAGTTAAACAATAGAATTACGAACAATAATCAGCTAAATAGAAAAGAAAAAGAAAAACTTCTTGAAAACAGTAGTCAATATCATCATTTTGCAGATTGGAGTATAAACGTGGATATACGAGAAGAAGATTACTGAAATATAATATCTATATTTTGTAGCTCTGCAGTAGAAATTGCAAGATAAAACAATATCATTGATTGAAAGTCGATAATATAATATACAGCGGTAACGTAGAGAATAAGTATTTTACATTTCCGTCGCTGTGTAGTTTCACATTCACCCGAAATAAATGCTTAACAAATATAAAGAATAATAAACGATATCACGTTGAATTCCACATAAATTGTCGCGGATATTTATACGTAATTCGTTTTTATCTACGTACATGATAAATTTAACTGCGCTGAAACTTAAATTGTAAATTGTAAGACATGTATCACATGAGATGTAATTAAAATTTTTTACATTGTGCGGGGTAGAAAGGTAGAACTACGATACTACAATAAAATAGCAAAGACAGTCTTCCACTTATAAAAAAGAGAGGTTTAATTCTTCTGTCTCAAATGAATGCTATATCTGACCATAAATTCGTAAAGATAACGATGCACGTCATATTAAAAAATTAATAAGATTAATAAAATTGAGACGGAAATAAAGGTTTTATTCCAGGCTAGAAGAGAGGCCAGAAATGTCTGTCTCAAGAAATTTGATTCGCTTAATTTTACCACAGATAACTGATTCAATATTAACATCATCTTTTTACATCTATTTTATTATTTAATAAACATTAATCTCCTTTTTCTATCTATAATGTACACGACGCTCAAGGAAGTTTTAATCTCTGGGTCTATTATTAAGCAATCTTCTCTGATATATTCGGTGACTGTATTATAGATACAATTGTATAATTTATTAAATAGCAAAGTATAAATAAATATGGAAGTCCGAATATATTATGCAATCTGCTTATTATTTGCCTAGTATTTAATTTTTATTAATACTTGTTTTAATTAAACTTCTATTAAAAGTTAATGAAGTTCGAGAATATATAATCTATTTCTAAAAGTTTTTAAAGAAAATATTTTATAGTAGCATTTATTGATTTGCAGAATATTATATGTACGCGTGTATATATAAAGTTTTCATGATGATAACAGAAACGTAATATGATATTAATTGAAAAGACTAGAGTTTGTTTTCATATATATTCCTCTAAACTAACATTTTATCAGCGTAAAACGTACGCTTCCTATGTTATCGTTGATTGCGTATCTGATGCGCCTTAACCATACATCAGATAAGCTTTTGACTAGAAAAGCAAAAGAGGCTCGCAAACGCTCGAGCTGAATCAACGCTATTTGCATTTGCATTCCTCTCATCCCGCATTAGTTTGTGTACTCAATTTTAGCAGTAAAGCCGGCGAAATTCTCATTTTCAAATGCGGAGCACTTGCGTTTTTAATTTCCAACATTGTCGGTGATAAATCCCGCAGTAATAACGGCTTCCACGGAGAAAATTCTGGTCGCGGTTTGTCATTATTATCGCACATAATTCTTGCAGCAATAACAGGTTTCTTAATCTCCTTTTCTATAAGTCATTTTTAATTATATGAGCAATGGTACTCTTTACGTTATACCATTAATAATTTGATATAATTTATGTAATTTTTATGAAAATTATAATGATACATCGACTATTTGATATATCAACTACTCGCACATGACTGATCAATGTAAGATTTTTCCAGTTTGTTAAAAAAATCTCTAACAAATTCGCACGTGTGATTTATTAATTCATAATGGTGCATTGTTAAATATTAAAGGATAAAATTTAAATCAATACCTTGAGTTAAATAATATTTTGTTATTTTTAACTGCCATGTGTGTCGAAATTTATCATTTTAACACAAAACAATATTATTTTAACTCCATTGATTTAGTTAAATTAACAACATATTGAGCAGGAGCAATGGCGACTTATAGGAATAATTGAAAATAATTAAAATCGAGTACAATTTGATATTACGAATTTAACAGTGTATCCGGTTAAATAAACCTAAAATCGCAATCTTCCGTTTAAATATTATACCAACGTTCAATTTATATAACAGAATAAATCATTCTATTAGCCGGACGTGGGGGAGAATTTGCCTATCAATGCGTATTTATGCTGCTCGCGCAGTTTGAAAGTAAATCATGGCAATATCGTCACAATCATATTAATATCGCGAGAACGCGCGGCCGCGAATATAAATCGCGCGGGCGGCACGGCTCGAACAAAGTGGGAAATCGCTTAAGCCAGTAAACGCATCGATCGTTTCCAGTCGATTGACGTTCAACAGCGATATCCTCTTTCCCGTCGACAAAAGAGACTCCATTGTTGGACGGCGCACGGCGCGCGACGCGCGGCGCTCGGGACGGGTACCTCGAAATCAGCCACGGATATCGAATGAGAAGCGGCTTCTTCGCGCGTTCAGCACATTCGGCGATCACCCTTACCACCCCCTCATCGTTCCCATCCCCTGTCATCCCAATCGCCTAAACCCCGCGAGGCGTTGCACTCGATCAAACGCGTCACGTTTCATGCTGCATCCCTCCATCGCCATCGCGTCGCGTCGCCCGGCCCGCATCCCGGATGCGTGGAATTCTATTTGCAAGTCTCTTCGCCGTAGGCATCTCGCCTGCGGGGGATCTTGACTTGTCTTCGTACGCGGGAAATTGAAGAAATAGGCGTGCGCGAACTGAATGAAAGTCAAATACCGTGGAAGTGAGTGCACGAGCACCGAGCTACGGGGAAACGACGTTGCGCTGTGCGAGAAGAGAATCGATTTCTCGTGCTCAAATTCTTCCTTTGTTGGCCGCGCGCGAGTTTTCGTTTCCAATAAATCGTAATGAGAACATTCTCAGCGATTGCGTGTCCAGGTGGAGTCGATATATTTTGTCCAATTAAAATTCAAATGTGATAAATTATGGCGACCTTTCCGATGAACCACTATTAAAAGTTAATAAAGCTTGGGAAAATGTAATCTGTTTCTCAAAAGTTTCAAAGGAAAGCGCCTTATAATGGAATTTATTGATTTGCAGTATATCCAAGTTTTCATCTCATCCCTTTCGCCCGATACCGCAATAAAATGCGAGGAAAACGTCTTAAAACTCGCAAGGCTATCAGAAAATGCAGAATGAGATGTACAATCTAATTTAGTTTCCCGACGTAATTATATATCTTTAAAGAAAAACTTTCGCAAGGGTAGCATTGCAAAATATCTGTTTCAGCGTTTCGCAGAAAGATAAATGAAAGTTTCGTGAAGCTAATTGCGGCTTTTACGAGGCATCTTTCTTGCCGTTCAAGAATCGTTTGTCTACGGATCTCTAGATTATGTTGCAACATCCGACGTCGACATTCCTTACAAATGTTTTTCTTGTCTTCTTAATTGTACTCGTACACGTTATTCAATCCAAAAATTAATTAATCTATTAGCATAAACAATCAATAACAGTGAAACGATTAACGAATTAATGACATTTTGTATGTCGTGATAACGATGCTCGTGTGGCGTCCGAAAAAGTAATTCGAAAAGTAATCCGAACCTTAGAAATCGTAAAGCGGAAAAAATTGAATACTTCGCGTTATCCCTTGTAAGTTACGCTACATTTGGCTACATCCTTGGAGAATGGCTTCGAAGAGCATCTATATAGATATCCGGATATTCCCGTCATAACCGATGGATAAGGGCGCTGTTCTCGTACGAGATTATAGGACCATCCGGGGGAGAATAGATCCACATTTCTAAGAAAAATGACGCAGATAGTTCGAAATAGCCATCAGAACGACGCGATCAAAATGCACGATCCACGTAAACTCGAATCCCGAACGATTTTTCATCGTTATGAAGGTCGCGCAAGGTTTCTCGTTGAAAACGCTCAGACCTTCTCATACATGTAATAATAATAAAATATAATGTTGTAAGTGCAATATACATATTTTTTAGCGACTGACGGTTATTCAACTAATGAGACGCTTCTCGAGCGTGAAAAATCGAGCGCGGAGAAAGACGCGCGTTGCAATTTTCGGAATGTATACTTTTTCGTGCATTCTCGTTTATTGTTTCGCATCGAGGGTAATCTGGCAAGGTGGAAAAAATACAGGTGCGGTTTCAATTAGCCCTCCGCGACGAGAATATCGCAACTCGCGAGCTCTCGCACCCGCTCCGCGGAGTATCGTAAAGATCCGTAATGGCCCGGTGGGGGCACGGACTTTCGGCTGTGGGAGTAAACGAGGATATCCGTGATGAAGTGTTTCTCACCTTTCCTCGTGTGCCTCGCGGGAAGTTACTTTGTACACGCGCGTGCACATATACGCGCGGGAGACCGCCGTTAAGTTACGAGGGCTTTTGCACGCGGGCGTGAGCGGAATGCATTATAGCTGTATACACGTTCCGAACGTGTCCGCAGTTAACCCGCGAATTATTGTCTCGTTTATATCGTCGTATTTAATTTTGCGGGATTTCCGTGAGTCTGCACGAGCGCGGTTCCCGCAACATACAACGTTTACGTCGAAGCTCCATTCGCTGCTGGCGGGAATAAAAAAGAGCGTACGTCGTTCTGACACGCAAGCTATTTTCTTATGCCCCCGGTATTACTTAATAACATGGATTTATCTGTGCCATCGATTCTACTACTGCTTTCAAAGTGACGCGACGCTAAGTTAATAGCGACTTGTAGCTAATAAATGAGCAATATCGCGAATTTCCAATATGTTTTTCATACAAGCGCAAATATTCTGTAGAAAATCCTTCCGCAGCTCTCATATATGTTAATTTTAATTTTCATATAACGAGATAAGCGTGGTAAAAGTATAAAAAGAGTGTGTGCAAATCTCGTTTGTTTAATGCGGATAAAACGAAATGTAGAGAGTGAAATAGACGAAAACGAGTCGAAATCTGAGAGAGAAAGAGAGTTTGCAAAATTGTGATCGTTTAAGTATAAAGGTTCCCCCGGCACGCGAGAATGCGCGTGAATCAAAGCAATCGCGTGGCACTCATCTGTTCATCGATTGCTTCACGAGGGAACTGATTGAAATTCAATCTTAACGAGACGCGCTTGACGGCGCTTTGACAGGCGCGCGAAAACGAGTATGCTCTGCCAAAATGTAGGAGCACTTGCCGCCGGTAACAATTGTTGCGAGACCGCGCAGGAAGTTGTACGGAAAGCGCGAAATACGCCAGCATGGAGATTCCATATATGCGCGTGTCATAAAATCCCAAGTGAGCTTGGCTGCGCGACGACAGCTTTGTATCCCGATATGGCGCCAGCGACACACACTGGCATATGCCCTAGTGGGATGCGAAAGGAAGAACAGAGCGTCCTTGATACGTGATGGTTTCCAGAATTCTCGACTTCCGTATTCATATCAGATTTTAGCGCTAAACGTAACATGCCTGAGTCTCATGAGTGACAAGTCTTACAAAGACACACGAGAAATGCATCTGTTATATAAATCACTTTTTCTAAATATATTAATAGAAATTATGATTTCATGATCTCTCTTATTGTCAGATAATACGTTGTCAACTGGCTCTGACAAAACCGTCGACCACAAATCTAAAAGAAAAATTATTATTTCAAAGAAAAACAGACCGGAAAATTTAAGCTACGCTTTGAATGCTATATTACTGCATGAAATTTCACAAAGAACAGGTTAGAATTTAATTCGTTATTGCAGATTCTCCAGGTAATGTCTGTATAAAATAAAATGCCTGTCTCGCATCTAAAAGTATATTTCTTTTTTCCCCTTTGGATTCTGCAATCTATTAAAATTTCTGCACTTTATATAATTTACACAAGTTTTCATCCAGAATACATATCTCTTAAGTGATTGTGGAGAAGAAAATTACGTTAGAACGAGTAACGTTTCACCGGGAGCAATTGAAGCATTTTGCGCGAGCGTTCAACATTACCTAGAATATTCTTTCTAAACGTCTCAATGAAGTGGCGTGAGACTTTAATTCGACAATGTAACATACGGCTTTACGAGCGTCGCCGCTCGCAGTTTCATGTACATACCTCGTAAAATTTCACACACAACAGTTGACAGCGTTAACATGACAGCTTTGTGTCTCGAGGCAGCAGTGAAGATAGTCTAAGAGACATAACGCGAGAGACGCCTACCATTTCGGTTCCGTGGATGCTCCTGTTCCAGCTCTCGCTGGTAACTCGCATATTGTAGTTGCGATCGTATATACCCCTCTCCGGATTTATGTTATACTGTGGGATTTCTGTTGCAGAAGGAAAATTCCGCGCATACAGTCCAATCCTGGTTTTTCAGTTTATCACCGCCGGTTCTCCGTTCTGTACTATATAATTTTACGTATATATACCGCGCGATAGCGGAGTTTACGCGGTTGTTTCCACTTGCAGCGTCGGACCCGTAATGCCGGTCACTACTACGCGAAATACAATTTGGTCAACTGTAAGTAATTAGTGGCTTGACAAATGCTTCGGTCTTGTTTAAAATGCGTTATATTTAGCTTGACATTAAATTACAATAACAATATGCACACAAAATTTCAGTGCATTAAATTAAATTTAACGTAATTCTCATGTATTATTTTACTTTCCTGTTATACGAGTGAAAATATTTATCGGAGGAATAATGCGAGCTCTGCATGTGAGTTTAGAATAAATCACGGCGGCCATTGGCTGACGGCTAGTGCGTTTCAATTAACCGGCCTTTTATAATTGTTAATAACAGTCAAGCGCGAAGCACTTTGCCGTTGGCAAATTATATATATTTCGCTTTATTAATTGAGGAAATAATTTCAAATGACAAAAAAAAAAATGGAAATGATGTGAATACAAACGAAATTAAATGTGACAAAATATATTACCGCTACGCGCATATTCGAGACAAAAGGCAAAAGCAGAAATAATATATTGAACAGTTTTTGTATTAATACTTTCGTATTAATCATCTCCCTTCGAACACACTCAAATTATTTCAATTGCAATAGTTATTCTGATAACACATGGTTGTGACAATTATTCATTGCAATTATCGCGGAACGCGCGTCTCTCGCACGGGAAAAAAGTGTGCAACAAGCGGGCGGGTGAAAAAAAATGACGACGCCGCGAACAACTAATTCAACGTCGCCGCGCGTCCGAATTTTTGCGTCGCATCGTCGGACGCGATCGCGACCTGAAAGCCTTGGAAGGGGATGATGGATAGTGTTTACCTGTAATGAGTAAACATCCTCACCCGGCATCGCTCGACGGTGAGCTCGAGGGAGCGAGAACGCGTTCGTGCCGGCGCGACTGGCTCGCTAACAAGCGTCCTCGTTTGCATCCCATTTCTATACCTTTCGCAAAATCTCCTTGCACGCGCGTTACCGTCAGCGCCGGCGGAGTTAGCAGTCATTGAATTCGCGTTCGTGGAGGTGCATCGGCGTGGAGGTATACGCGACCCTCCACCTCCACGTTTGTATGCGCGCACGGGCGGGAGGAAAACACACATAGGTGCAGTGTAGTAACAACAGCGGCACAGCGCGAATTGACGTTGAATAAGCGATGCGGTACTCGCGCTTTACGAGATACGTTTGCGATCTATGATTAAAGAATATTTACATGCAACAGTTACACAGCGCATATCGTCCAAATAAGTATCTGAAACATTAAACGATCTGAATTTTTTAAACGCCCAATCCGCTTTAAATATTTTAGATTTTTGGTAAAAACAAAATACAAAAATAAAGCAACAAATTCATATTTGTTTATTCATATTTTATCTTGTCACACGCACGAGCTATTTTAGAGTTACTGCAGCATATTAACTCGGCGGCTCTGTGCGACGCCTACGCGCATAAACGCTTATTTCACGCATTTGTGTACACAACCGGCAGAGTAGGTTTACGTCGGGGATTATCTGTGAGCTTAACTACTGCTGTTTTCAGAGACAATAGAGGGAGAGATGTGGCCGGAGCGTAGCGGGCTTTATGAGCCTGATGCATCAGTAATACCGGTCGAAATTCGGCTGCTGATATTCCCATCTCCAGGCGGTATATGGTAATTATCGTATTGTGCAAATAATGCCGCCGTTATGTATTCAAATTGAAACATCGTCCGAATGTAATTAAAGCGGACCACTGCCGAGGAACGGGCGGGCCCGGCTGAGTTTCGCGTGGCGCCGTTACAGGTGCGCATAAAGCCCCGGACGGACAACGGCTGCCCGTGCATACATCTCTCATCACGTCTCGTTACATACGCAATTGTTAGCCGACGTTTCGGTAATTGCGGCGTCGATGAAATACCCAGGCGCGAAAAGCGCTGAGATAAGATCGAGGCTGCTCCGTGTGATACTATTTACAATTGACAATTTATTTATGCGCCATCACGCATCTGCATGATTAATTGTTGATTCACATGAGCCGGCCGCATTATGCCCCCGGCACAATACCCCACGCTGCAATATTAATATTATTTTGTTTTCCGCTTACGGCGTTCGCGCTAATTTGATCGCGCGTTAAAGCTTATTACGTAATTACGCTCCAAATCTACAAAATTTATATCAGTAATAAATATTACAATTTATAGTAGTAATAAATATATTATATATTATCTTTATTAATACAATTATTACTATTTTAATGTAATATTTGGTAATTGCTTTCAAAAGGTATGCGGAGCAAACAAGCATAATGTCAGTTATAAAAAGTTTGTAATCGAATTTAATAACAATTCGTCATCACCTAATTAGTACGCCTTTAATTAATAACGGCCAGAAGCGTTGTATTCAACGAGTTATTGCTCGCAGTATGGTGCGTACCAATTGTATACGTTACGTGATCAATTTCGGTATCTCACGGTCTTTCAAAGAGGGAGATAGAGAGAGAGAAAGGGTGGAGAGCGGAGAAGAGAGCTCTCGTTATCCGTTGTCCGAAACTGTCACCGGACTGGACAAGCTCACATAATTATCGGCATCTCCAGACAATGCCGCTCGTTAGCCACTGTGAAACTATTGCCCAAGACAGGTTCTCGTTCGCCGAAGGCACCACTAACCTTCGCGAAAACCAGTATTTCCTTGCTGGACGTGGTCCAAGTTTCTTGATTGTTTAGTGGACAAGCAACCTTCTCGCTTACCTACTTTTCCAGCTCTGTAGTTTTTTGTCTACTCTCTTCGCTGTCCGGAAGATGACATCGTGATCATTACGTAAACAATTAATAGAACATTCTTTAATATTATATTAAAATTTTAATTTATTAGATATATGAAAATCGCTGCTAATAAACTAGCTGCAACGTTTTCGATTAATTAAGCGGGACAAATATAAAAATATTGAGATCGAGAGATTTTTCATAAGGTATCAAGCGCAGAATCGTAGGATTTAGATTCTCTTCAAAGGAATTTTCTCCGTGCAATGTATACGTAGTAACGCATACTCAAGTAGACTCAAATTTTTCTTTTGTACACAGTTACATTGCAAAATTTGTCCCGCAGCATTTGAATCCATCTGACGAATCCTCGGTGTGAGCCGAGGTGTGTCTCTTCGTTGGGAATCCAACGCATTGTTTCGGCAACGAAAATAAAATAATATAACGGAAGGCGGGGGAACAACATCGCGAGGCCCAAGATTTAAGTGCGAGGATTTGTAACGCGGGAGAAAAAGCTCCCCCGAATGCCGGTGTACACATCGTCCGTTACTACTGCGAGCTGCTGCTGCCGCCGCCGCCGTTTCACATCCATCTCGCTCTCAGCCGCAATATAGCCGCGAATTAATTGGTCTTGCCCCATGATTAGTAGGTCCCACGGAATTACCGCGATGCCCCGCTGTGATTAATATCCTGGTGTTGCCAACTTTCGCGCGCGGAAGATTAATAACGGCGAAAACAGGAGTGGGAGAGGGGTTCCGAGCGGGAACCGACGCGGACAGAAGGGGGGGCCCTCTCATACGGAGAGTTTTAATACAGCGACGACGGTTTGTCACCGCAGAATTTCGCCGTCCAAATTCCCCGCGTTTCCTTGCCTCTCTATCGCGCTCGCAGCCGGCATCCGCCTGTGTGCCCTGTCACGCGCAGGTGTATAATCCTTTTTCAAAAAGTTCGCAGCCGCGCTTCAAGTGGAACCAGCGATGTGTTTCGAGTTTCGATCGGGCGCGACGTTTATGTGCGACCGAGAAATCGAGACTCTCCCGAGATTGTAACATTCTCTGGCATTACGGCTAGACTGACGTATTTCTGCATCCTTATGCAGAACATAAAAAAAGATATCGAGAAAGATATGCATAAAAAAAACGAACTTTGACATTATCTTGACTTGAAATTAGTACACGTGCGATCGCCAACTTGTTCGTTAAATATAGAAAATCTACCTATGTTAAATGTGAATGAAATGTGAGATAATGAAAAAAAAATTAAGGTCACATAAAATATGCTATTACGGCTCATTGGACATTATATTCACGGCTTGCGACATTTTCAAGATGTTAAATATCCTCGCAATCTTCGATGATGACTATTAGAAATGTAAAGCTGAAGTTAAGCTAAACGGTTTTCTGGATATAAATTAAAGTCCGTTTGATTTTCATGAGAGAAAGTACGAATGGCAGAACTTTCGCACGTTTCGCGAACTTTCACGGATCTAAGAATATTTACGCATTAGTGCACTTAAAAACATGATAGTAAGTAAAACACGAATAAAAAAAAAATATTACCGGATTCTGAAGCCAATTTTACACCAAAGTTTCATTTTTATAAAAAAGTAAAAATTACATTACGAAATAATGCAACTTAATTAACGCGGTTACAGCAGTAATTTAACAATGACAGCATTGTATTAATGTATTTTTCACTGTATTATTATTTCCTTACACAACCTTCAGCTTCCCTTTAAAGTTTGATGAATGTCGGAAAAAGCTCATTTTAAAGGTTGAAGCAGGTTGAAGCGTGCAGTATCGATTTCCGATTGAATTTAAATATCCTTCGCTCATACTTTATAATCGCAAAATTATCGGATATTAATTTAAATATGCAAATGACTTTTGATATTTTCTAGTCCTTTTATTTAAAAGTAACTTCTATTAATAAATTACCTCTCGGTCAAATTGTGTAATACATCTGATAAAAGCTTTAAAACCTACTTTTTGTAATTAATTACGATTTTTTTCTTAAATATTTTAACAAATGTAATATACATGTATATATATAATATTTTGTATAAATCTGCCAATAACATCTCCATGTCATTTCTCTATGTAGCTCTCTAACTGCCTAAATAAAATAAAAAAAAACGGGAAAAACATATCGTTAATTGTTTTCCCTGTTAAACAACGTGCATTGCCACGGTTTCAGCGGTTTTCGGATCGCCAACGGCGCGAAATTTACATTAAATATCCTTTAAAATTGAAGCTGCGAACAAGTTCTAAATTCACGTCGGCCAGCCACGCGCGTTCTGGCCAAACACGCAGATGAATGAATCCACGTCGCGGAGGCCGACGCAGCCGGTATTCAGACACACGTAAATTATTTCGTGTCGTTAACGCAGCCAGTTCTCCCCAATGACGTTTCGTAGAAGTGCGGTCAACGGTGCAAGCGGTAGCGTTTAATTAACGTATGCATTATACCGTTGTAGAACGTAGCGACCGCGCCGGTATCTGCAGACTAGAAACATAGCATATTAATCATAAATGTGGGGAGATTCCGATGCGTATCCCCGACACGCGTCACACGGCGCCGGACTAACTCCGCAACGCGCGAAATTCATTCGCGTACTTAAATATGCATATACGATTGGATTAATGCGGATTCCAACAGAAGTTTATAAATTGCATCGCATCGGGACCGCGGTATGTACGATGTATCGTCAATATATGTACGCATAATTCACATAATTCATGTTTGTATTGCTAATAAAGCTCTCATCAGAGCGTATTATGGCCGTGGATGAATTTGTACGGACAAATAACTATACACACATATAATATACATATGTATATGTATATAGCAGTCAAAATGAAGAATTTCCTAACAGGACACGTCATTTTGGGACATATTGTTTATATAACTTTCGAGTGCATCGTACCGTAAAAACAATACGTAGTGTTAACATTTGCATCTTGTAAATCTCCATATATCGGAAGTATCAATCTTTTCCGTTTTAATATGCTATCCATGTTTCCAAAATAATCAGACGAATGTCGCTAAATCAATGTCGGCACGTTAATTAATTCCTCGACAGTGAGAAAAATAAATAACGTCAGCAACATCCGGTGGCGGTAATCGATACTGGCATTTCCAAGTATTGTACCGTGCAATATGTTGCAGCAGAACGACAGTTGAAATAAAAAAAAAAAAAAGGTAAAATTAATTAAAGACAGGCCATGCTTACAGCATGCTCATTTTACAATACGGACGACAGCAAATATCAATGAAGATTTCGAAGCTTTGCTGTATAATAAACTATATGACATTAAATTGATAAATATGGAGGCAGGAAACATTATATTATACATGCGGCAGAATTTCGGGAATGTTATTTCATAATCGCAAGATAAAAATTCATACTCGCAAGATAAAAATTCCGATAGAATCATCTATATGAAAAAAAATTCTGTATTATTATGCTATTATTTTATAACATGCATACATTATAACTTGCAAAATTCCAGTAATTATTCACCGATAAAATTCTTCTATCTGCATCAACTTTTATTATCTCTGATCGTTGTTTTACATTTTCTGAAATCATTTTATCAGTCTTTTATCTTGACTTGCTCGACAATTATTCCTACATAATTAAGTTTTAAAAGATATCTTTATATTGAGAAAAAAAGTCGAAACATCGATAAATACTCTCAAAAAGAAGTAGTGAATTAAGAATGTTAATTTCCATCAGGCATACTCGCATTGCATATTCACTTCTACGTATACACGCCAGTTTATTCAAGCGTCTATAGCGACAGCAGATCAGTTGGCTTAATGCTAAGCGTCGATGTATCACTGTCTCCTGAGGAAACCTGTTAATTACCAACGACGGCTCATTAATAGCGTCTGTACCATTTCTATTCGATATCCAGAAACGTCGATAAGGTATGTCTTTCGTCTGCACATATGTGTGTGTATGCGTACGGTGTACGCGCACGAGAAGCGTGTCCAATGCAATTTCCAGTTTGATAAAAGCGCAACGCCAAGAAAACGCGGTCAACGACCGTGGCATTTTTCGCTGCATCTGCTTCGACATTTCCGATAGCAAAAGCTGCGATGGGCATTGTTCGGTCAAATTTCTTCTTACAGTTAGTTCGTATGTTCTCATTTGCGAGCGATATTATTTATCGCCGATATTGTTCGTCATTTGTGTTCTGGTGAGACATATAGGTATCGCGTATTGAGAAACGAGGAAGCGGAACTCATGGAAGTGATCGATGAGAAGAGAAGAGACATTAGTTCTAAAGTTCAGATATCTTTCTCCGTTTAGTCCCCCGGGGGGAAGGGGGGGAAGACCGGAAGATCAAAAGATTACAATATATCGACATCATCGTAAGGAGACAGAAGATACAGACTCAAAGGTACAGTCGTAGACACGTAATAAGACTCGCGACGATCCCGAGCCGAAGTGAAACTTACTTCTGGATTCTACTCGAAGAGGACTCATATTTTCCGGGCAGCTTGATAGCGGCTTTTGGATGAATCGGTCACATTATACACGATACTTTTTGTTCCACCGCGAAACTCTTTATGTCGCAAATACGTGTTCGGCTTAGCAATACGGAAATTTGAGAAATCCGATTTCGTGATATTTCTAAACGTCACTTCTTTTTGTACCGTTTTGTACCTGGCTCGCTGTGCCACAACTCCACGCAATCTAGAGATCACATTTCTATTCGATTTTTGACAAATCCGGTACTTGCGTAGCATATCCGAACAATGCGTTCGTGCATGAAGCTTGTGAGATCGATTTTGCTGAGTCGACATCGCTGGCGGATTTGCGAAAGTAAGAAATGACTCTATTCCACCCTTCTTTCCAAACTCTGTTATCTGTTCGCGTGTTCCAGGATGAAGGCTAGCTTATACGCGTTTACAGATTTAGTAAGCAACTATAATTAGAAAGATCATTCAGCTCAGCACATGCTTGTAATATAAATAATGCTGTTATTAGTAAGTTAATGCATAAGCAAAAATTCAAATATACTCAATAATAAGTAACATGTAAAATAAACGCGAGTGTATAGATAAAAGTATATAAATTAATATACTAATCATTTATGGTACTTTAGTATTATTAATAATTTAATTATACACGTTACTTATAGTATCACAGTAATATTATCACAGTAATAGTTTAAAAACAATTATTGCTTAGAAAGTTCTTCATCAGAATAATATCAGAAAAATATTAAAAAATGTCGCATTTAAAAAGACTACTTCAAACAGGAGAAATATATACATGTCACAAATAGTGTTATTTAATAAAATATAATTTGTATGTTATATTGTTCATAATTTAAGCCGCATTTCCAACTTACATTTACAGACATTTCCGGTTCACGGATCAATGCTTGCACGAGCATAATTACGTTATTAATTCAAGCGGAACGCAGGAAGGAATAAAGGGCAGAGAGGGAATTACGAACACTAAATCCGGATCAACAAGCTGCGCGATCCCTTCGGTATCGACTTACCGCTCGACTCACGATCTCTCGGCGGCCACGCCATGTACAAACATGTGCGAAACTGTTTCGGTAAAGACAAGGTGTACATCCGTGCGGTGCGCGCCGCGACAAGTTCGAACGAACGTTAACGAACTTACGAAATTGCGCGGGTGGATCTGATGGTTGTATATTAGAAGCATGTCATCGTAGTCGCTTACCACGGCTACGAAACGTCGTCGTACGCCGATGTATGGAAATTGTTCGTGCTCGTTAAGCGCGTTGACTTACGGACGGAACTTAACGTCGTCGCGCAGGACTACGCGACGGAATTTCGAAACGAAATTACTTCCCCTCCGACTCGCCCATAGCCCACGTTAAACTTGTACAACTGCGGCTCGAGGCTCAAAAGCGTGTGACGCCGGGAACTTTCAATGAGATTTACCGGAGTGCGTAAAATTCAAGCGAGTGCGGTCCTCATTCTCCATCGTCTACTGAGTCTACTCGACATTGAGCCGTCTTATCGAAACTATTTTCTCATTTTCAAGATTCTATGATATTACGGTATACGCGTGGTATATATACTCGTTTCAAAATGTCGATACAATTAGAAAAGTTTCGAAAAAAACTCCGGAAACAGAAAAAAGCTCCAAACACGAGAAGAAAACCAATACACAAACTCGGCGAGTTTAATTATTGCCGTTGTAAACATGAGAAATGTATTACGTCCCAGTTATGTTTCTATTATCACGTACAAACATATAAACTACTACTCCAGTGCAAAACTCACGGATTATTTGCAATCCTCGACTCCAAAAAGAAAATTCTATACAGAGATACGAAAAAGCAAAAAAAATACAAAAAATATTAATATACTTAGAAACGTCGCGACACTTAAATGAAAGTCCTCGACCTCCGAAGTATCCCCTATTTCATGATTAATCTCCAAGCAATTACGAACAAGTGCGGTATTATCCAGAGAAAACTGCTTGCTTTTTATTTATCTACATCGGGGCAATTCGCTCTTTTTATATTTCCTCTTTTATTCCCCCTTTTCCCCTTTCCTTCCCCAGCATCCTCTCGCGGTCCAATTTCATTGTAGCTGAATTATTCTCTCCGAATGCGAGACGATGAAAAGGGGGTGGCCAAATGCGCGATGGCCTCGTTTATTCTAGAAAATAAATAAAAAGGGAACAGTCAGCTGCATATTTGCCATATATGCCGGCCATCGTTCTTCTTCTTTCCCCTCTTTGTCCCTCCAGACAAAATGGAGTCCATTTTTGTTGCGCAATTTTCTTTGAGATTGGCATAGCGCGATACGAGGAACGTATGGCGGTGGACCACCACAATGAAAAAAAATTCCCCTGTTTCATGGTTTATGATGTGTTGCTGCCGAGCATGGGAAAGGAATGAACTCCGCACACATGCGCGAAAGAACCTTTTTCATCGTCACAAAAGAAGTAAATGACGCGTTTTTGACATACGTCCTCTTTTTTGTTTAAAATACTATCTAGCCAACAAATACACGACATATAATAATTATTATAATTAATATAATAGCATTAGCAAATATCGAAGAAACTGATATACCTATCATGTGTAATACGAATAAATGTTATAAGTGTGCACATTAGTAAAAATGCACTGTAAATTAATAAAAGTACACTTTGCATACAAATTCGCAATTCTACACATGTATGCATGTAAAGTTATAAAATAAAATTGCATACGGAATGTAGTGTTTTTTTTGTGCGCAACTAAATGAACCCGAATAACAGACTACATTTCAGTTTTGAACAATATACCTAAAACCTTTTGCGGATGAAGGAGTTTATGGTTTCAATCGCGCCGGATGCATGTTATAATCAAGCGTCTGGCGCTAATAGACGCAAGAGTGCCTCGAGCAAGATAATTCGCAAATTGTTCCTCCTTGTCAGCGAATATCGCGATTTAATTTTCTCGCGAGCGTGCTTTATCTTCGGGCTTTATTGTCGGGAGGGATGCTCTCGGCTGCGTGCGTTGCTTACACGACGTTACGGCGCGCCGGACGGGAGCGGCGCGGCGTTTCGTCCGTGATTTTTCCGCGAGGCTGCTTCATAAAATCGTCGACGGAGTGATCGGTCAAAGGGGAACAAACGAGCGCAGAGTACACAGCGCGCGCTGGTTGGAATACAGAATAAAAATACGGCGGTCCTTTGAATCGCGCCATCGCTCGGTAATCGGGGGGAAAAGGTCAATGGCACTCGTTATCAGATAACCCGAAACTCCTCTCGATGTCCTCTTCGATGACAACCAGGAAATACGAGCGTTCGTGTTGCCATGAGTCGTGATTTAAAAATCTGATCTCTCTCCACGAGAAGAGAGAGAGGAAGAGAGAGCGAGAGAGACAGGGAGAAAGGGGAGAGACAGGGAAAAGGGGGAGAGAAAGAGAGAATGACTGTGATTTCTCGCTTTCGTTCGTTTGTGTTGAGAGCGAATTCCAGTGAAGTTGCGCGTCTCGATTAAGCGAAACGATCGTTCCGCTTGCGCATCGTCGATGAGTTCCAATAAAAATCAGTCGGCCAAAGTAACGATGATAGTGTACAAGTTGTAATTACACGCGTAACAGCCTCGAGAGCTTCGAAAAATAGAACGCGAAATAAAAGCAACTCCTCGCCACTGGTGAAGTTATTAGTCCAGTTACTGAATTCCTATATATCGATGTTGATTATATTAAGTTGCCAGTTAAAAAATTTTTCAAATTCTTCCGCATTATAATGTTCCGCATGTTATGGAATATATTTAACACAAACGTAACTTAATCGGAGATCAATCGTACATCATAAGAAGCAATTTGATATCAGGTAATAGAATATATACTCAATATCGATACATTTCATTTGTGATAATCAATCAAGCGTTATCAAACGGATGGAAGAATCTATCAAGCAAGCACTTTGCATCATAGGCATCAATCCTATCGCTTCGCAAGAGCTAATTTGATTGCTTGATACATCTTCGCTGCATTTCCACGATACTTCTATGTGGAATGCTGCAGATCTATTTAAAAAGATTTTAAAGAAACTCTCGAGTTGGTCTTCTTGTAGCGGAAATTTTCAAGGAAACTTAATTACGAACAGATTTTATACTGTATATAAAAAAGATTTTATATCGATATTCTGCGACAATTCTGTTAAAAAACTTCTCGTCCAACTTTCCTTCCAACGTTAAATATGTGATGCATGTATGTAAACGGTTTTTAGCATCCATTATAAGTTGATACGTTATAGGAAGAGGGAAGGAAAAAATAGAAAGAGAAAGAGAAAGAGACAGAGAGAGAGAGAGAGAGAGAGAGAGAGAGAGAGAAGGAAAGAGACAGGAGCAGGTCTCGTAGTTTTTAACGAGATTGCTGTTTCTCACGACAGAGAAAAGTTTATTTTTCTACTCTCTTCGCATGCACGTTATAATATATAGCATCTTCTATAGCTCTGCAATATTCATCGATATGATTGACGGAAACTTTAAGTAAAATGTAATCGGTACCCACGTTTTATTCGAGTCCAGTATTAAACAAAATTAAGAAAAAATTTTTAATATTAATTTTTTTTTAATTTTTAATATTGCGGAATTGAATGTATCCGAGGATTTTTTATAATTTTAAGTTGTTAAATATATATGTTCAATTTCGGAGATGTTAGCGTGTTTGGCCAGCCGCTAATTAATATATGATCCGCTCACATAAATTCTGCAGCAATTCAAATTACCAATTTTACTAAAAAAGACTCGTGTGCTAATTAAACGTAAACTCCATTGACCTAATTAGAATGTAACATTCGCAACGCGTTACGAGGTCGCATCTCGTTACACGGAGCATCATTGATGACGGATTAAAGCAAATTCCATATTTGGGACAATTAGTCACATAATCGTGTTCCCTTCCTGAACGTCGCCGCCTGTATTGCTCAAATCCGAAGTTAATTAATCCGCGCCCTTTGACGATGATCGCATATACTGCTGCGTTTTGACACGCAAGTTAACGGATCTAGGAACATTTCACCAACTCTCGATGAGCTTTTAAAGCCAAACAGTACATGAGCTTTCGACGAATTTATCTCTCTATAGTGCTCTCTCACTTTAACAACTTCCTACACAACGCATTATACAAGATATTTGACTAGAAAGTAATTAAGATCGAATTAATATAATATTAGTATCTCTCAGAAAACAAAAAAAAAGAACAAGCAAAAATGGAGAAGAAATCGACGCGTAAAAGAACGATCTTGACTGTCTTAATTGATATTATCATAATTAAAATCGTCAATCGCTGTTCGTTACAACTCGCAATTTGTAATTAGTAAAGAATTTCTCTATTCCGCTCGTCGTATCTCGATTAATACGTTAGACATTCTTCTTGATTATTCTTGATTGAGTCTCTCTTTTGTACATTCCACATGATGCACGAGTACACATATACACACACATATATACATCACGGTATCCTGTAATTAGAGCGACACGTGCTCAAAGACTTTGCTTCAGCTTCATTGATGAAGTCCGTCGAGTGTTCGTCGCTTTCCGTTTGATCAGCAAAGTACGTGAGCCATGACCGGGATACGAGAGTACGATCATTCTACTAACCACTACAGGAAATGTAATATAACTATTGCGAACACGATGCACCGTACACTAAAAAATATAGAAATATAATTATACCTGTTCGAACATTTTACCTTACTTTAAATTTTTCGCTCGATAAAAGTTTCATTCTTTTACTCTACTTTATTAACGATACGATATATTGCATTAAAAATTTTTGCACATAGTTATGCACAACATGCTAACGGTACATCATTAATCAAATTAGAAAAAAAAACTTTATAGGTATCTCGCATTCCACCAATATTTTACATAATTTTTAAAAAATTAACACATTGCTGCAATATATTCTGATATAAAATACGATATATTTCCCGATGAAAAATTTTACAAGTTACAAGTTACGAAACGTCTGAAATTCTACAACATGAAACAAAAACGATATCCTACGTGGTTGTAAAATTCGTCCTTATCAGAAGATTCAGAAAATACGATCACGAGCGTAACCATCGTAGTTCCGGAAACTTTCGCTACTCCCGATTGAGTTGTAAAATCCGCTGCGATAAAATTGTCCATTTTGCCGGAAAATATCGTTCCCTTCCTCTCGTAGCCACCGTGTTCTCGCGCCCCCTTTTTTTTATCGCCAAGAAAAATAATTTTTCGTTCCTTCGTAAAAAGGAAAAGTCAGCTGGTACAATTGGCGAACATTGTCTAAGTTTTGCGCGAGTTTCGCTCATACTATAGACGGAATACTTACGCGTATCGTTCGCAAAATGAAGAAAACCGTTAATCAGAAGATCGTTAAAAGTTCGACGAGAGAGTTTACGTGCTCACCCTTAATAAGGCGTTACTTGCGATGTCTGGCATCGTGATTGGCCGGCAACTGCTAGTGGAAACAATATCAGCGAGATGCCTCGACTGTAATTCTCCTTTCTTATCTGTGAGAAATTCGATACTGTTCGAGAGCGGATATAAGCTATCGTTTTAGACTTTACTACGCGATTGTGAGACATTCGCGGTATATGGTTTTCTAACTAAGTAAATAATATATCGTATTAAAAATGTAGTTTCGACACACGGAATTCACTGTTGACGTTGAAACTAAATTTTATAAATTTGTTGGATCACACAGATAGAAAATATTCGGACAAATCATTTCATTTTCCTATTAAATATGACATATGTATCATCTCGTTTAACATTGCTGCCAAATGTCATACCGCGTTCGTAACTTGAGAAAGTATTCTAAGGGTTCAGCCGCGGAAAGTTTCTTCCGTGTCTGCGATATTTCTCCGCGAAATAAAGGAAATTTGTAATAAGGGGGTCGTTAAAACTTCAACGAGACTCTTCTTACACTCTTGTAACGAGTCGTGAAACTTAGTATCGTAACATTTAGTTGGAGTATCGCAATTGAGGTAACCACGATCTGTATATTAAGCATCCTCTGTACAATTCCGTGAAAATAGATTTCGCTCATCTTCGAGAAAACTACAATATAAAACATTTTTTAAAAATTGTTATATCGAATGTAAGGTATATACGAAAATCCGGAAGAGACATTCTGTATTCAAGAATCAATCGCAAGAGAAAAAGAAAAATATTATCTCCTTTTATTATGTTTTAATATGAGAACGTTTATGAAAGAATTAAACTTTTTATTTTCCAAAACTGTTCTGAGAAAATATTGTCTAGGGAATTAAAAATATGAAGTAGCTGATTATACTTTAGAAAATGCAAAAAGACAAATTCTACGTAAAGAGTTTTATTATTTTCATCGAACATAAAGACATTAGCTTGAGAAAAAGATTGATTATAAGTATCATCGATGCGCATTAAGCATTCTACGATAAGCTGAGATTCGTTCAGTCGATGATCCACGTGACACCTATACATCGACGGCATCCACAATAGCGTCTGTTTTTCCCGCTAAGACGGGTAGGATGCATCTAGCTTACAGAATACGTTTTTCCACGATGTATGTTGAATAATGGAAGGATGTCAAGAGGTTGTACCAGCAACGAGAAACCGGGAGTTAAAGTCGAAGAGACGAACGAGAAGAGACGGCGGAATATCGAACCGGCGAATTTTACTATTTATTTATGTCAACGTTTCAAGCACTATATTATTATATAGAATTTCGCGAATCTGCGATAAATGGATAGTCTGTGCCAGACTAGAGTCAAGCTCAACAGGGTCTTCTTTCCCCGCTAATTTTTCCAAGCCCGTTCCCTTGGCAGTGGTTTCGCTAGATAGTAGATAGGGACAGTGGGAATCTCGTTAATCCATTCATGCGCGTCACTAATTAGATGACGAGGCATTTGGCTACCTTAAGAGAGTCATAGTTACTCCCGCCGTTTACCCGCGCTTGCTTGAATTTCTTCACGTTGACATTCAGAGCACTGGGCAGAAATCACATAAATCTTCATATAAAAAAAAAAATTTGTTCTCAAATTCTCCCAACTGTAGACTAATTTAAAAAGTTACATTATACGTACATGAGACGTTCCTGCGTATACACAAAATGTAAAAATGTGAATATATGTTCTAACTTTTGAAATATTGCGTAGGTAATATTAAACTTATTACATATTCTGATGCATTTTTGCGCGTATAATCTTCATTTTTTTTTTAAGAATCATGTCTCAATTTGTGTAAAAATAAATAGTTTTTATTTGTTCTCTTTACATAGCGCTACGCATTTTCCATATTCTATTCTGTTCAATGATCCCTATCGCCAATCAACCGGAAATACGATAAAATTTGTCGCATAAATGGAGGACTTAATGAATACGGATATGCATGCGTATACACACACACATTAATTGGGGCACCTCATAAATCGCTCATTTACCTTGCAAATCGTGTTATTAACGCGGCCACCGATTTGTCGCCGCGGGCTCATCAGTTGCAATCTGTTTCCCCTGACCGTTGAAGCGGAATCGGTGCATTTTTAATTACTCCCGTTGGATCATTAGAAAACGTGACATTGCAAATAATATAATGTACCCTGTTAACTAGCAGACGTCAAACAACAGGTGCACCAAATTAACGACGTATAATTATATTGTATATTGTCAATGAAAATGAGAGAGAGAAAGAGAGAGAGAAAGAGAGAGAGAGAGATTGCGCGCCATCATTTACGTACGTAACGAATTGCAAATATAGCAAAGTCATGAAATATTTTCATGAAGGTTGATGTTCAATCAGCGATAGTTGAAGTCGCGAATTTATCATAAAATTGTACGAACTACCACTTTTCGTGCTGAACGTTGAACGATATGATAAATGGACATCGCAATGTTTCAGCATATTGAAAAATAATAACCATTATGTTCCCCTCTCCACATAGAACAAAAATATTAAACATTATTCCAGCACTGTTTATTTTCAGATAAATTTCGATCATTAATTCGAAAAAACATTCAGCATTAGTTTCGACACAGTGTAGAGAAAATATCAATAACTGCCTGTAATTCCTCAAAGCTCGAAATCTTTGCGTGTGCGTAAATTGCGATCAATTAAATATTCGTGTCAAATTATCGATGCAATTTTTATTTAATTCGCGATATGTTACGTCTGTCGATTTGTTAAAAAATATAATATTCTCTTTTCGATTATTTTTACAACTTGTTAATATAATTGGCGAAAATGTTTAATCAGCGAATTGCAAAAATAATCGAAAATACATAGTTCACGCTGATATGAACTCACATTGTAAATCATTTTTTTCACGCGTCGTATCGTTTCAATAACGTAACAGCACTTTATAAAACTCACTTTAGACAATCTGTACTAGTCAGACTTCAAAACAGAATTTTTCTATATATGTGTACTTGCACTACGTGTACTTTTAATACATATATTTTAGAAATGCGTGTATTTTTAATTTTTGTATTATCTATCAATAAGTCAAATGTTTGTATTATACAACACATAAAAGCATAAGAAGAATTCTGTTCCAAATGCAGAATAATTTTTATGTGAATTGCAGATCATCTTTAATTTATAATCCGCAAATTACCTTACATAAATTCTACAGCGGGCAGTCTCGACGACCAGTAATCATGCATAATATAAACTCGGGAATATTTTGACTTTACGCGATCAAAACATCTGTATTAAATGCGTTAAATGCGCTTTTACGGCTTCGTTTGCGCTCCATAATTTTCTGAATCAAGAGTTAGCGGAGTTAGTGCAGGAAAAGAGTCACTGACTCACTGTGGATTAACTCCGCCGAGACGGAAACGGACAATTCTTTTTCAAGCATCATTGGAAGTGGTGTATAACGATGGACCTGGCGGTGGAGAGATACAGAAAAATAATCAGCACGGAGAGAGAAAGGAGACAAAGGATGGGGGAGATGAAAAGGACCGTGAAGATGGTATATGCCCTAAGTAATTAGCTAATTAGGGATATGCATTGGAACTGTAATCGGAATAACATATTCAAATCAAAGGATCTAGTACACGTCGTAAATGAAACAGAGATTACGGATAATGTTTACAACATAGACAAATAGAAATTATCACAAGAATAAAAAATATCACTAAAATATTGTTGTTCTTCGTAAAGATACAGTTTATTGATACTGCGTAAAACACTGATACTTCTATTAAATAATACTCAGAATAATTAAACAAGTGTACTTCATTTGTTCGTATCATTAATATAAATGTGTAATTTCGACAACGGAAGGGGATCTGTGCTTTTGTAACAAGCGTATCCGGTATACTATCGGAAACTGTACATAGTTCACGGGGAGGGCCCTTATCTTCCTCATTCCCCTTTTCGAAAATCTCCATTTCTGCCGGCTTTTACGAGGCATTCGCAGTTCCTTGAAGCGTAACCACGGCTACTATCGTTTTACCTGCACGTGACGTGCACGCCTCGTAAAACTCAATCGGGCAAAAGCGAGCGAGTGAGCGAGCGAACGTCTTCTCGCGAGAAATTCAACAAGGGCAATTTAACGTGCCCGTACATGGACTGTGCATGACGTTGTCTCCTCCCCGCTTCGAAAAACTTCCGCGTATCCACTACCGGTCCTCTCATCCAGGCCAGGTCTATAATTATTGCTACGCGTTTGCGGCTAAGTAACCTACTTATTAACCAATTAGCCGATCGCGTTAAATTCCAAGTTTTATGGCTGACAGTTCTAATCTTGCTAGCAGTCGTAATTGAAAACAAAAATATCGATATACACTCGTGCGTACGTTATTTAAAAAAAGATGATTAGGCAATCCACGTGATCGTCGAGAACATCGGTTCGCGTGAATTTCGGACACGGACGATCCTCTTCTTTCTCACGAGCGTAAGCCAAATGTCAAATATTCAGGAGTTACATAGAATATTTGGAACAGCGTGTCGCCAAGAAATTTTTCCCATTTGAAACGCGCGGCCGGCACGCGATTTCGTTCAATTAATTCACTCTCCAACCTCTAATTTAGTAATTACCGAGAGTGCTTTAATAGTCATTACCTCATATTATTCGAGAGCCACGAGAATTTCGCACTCCCGCATAGAAATTATTCTTTTGCTTTCCGATGAGTTCCCGAGTAGTTTGGACAATGGGACGGGGCTAATTAACGCTTCTTAAGCGACTTACAATGAGCCGAATTAAGTTGTTATTAACGGCAGGCGACTCTCCGATCGGCGAGTACCTACTGCTAATTGCTTATCGTGAAAATAAGAAAGATAATAAGGATAATGAAGACAAAGAAGATCGGACACCCAGACAGATATCCATTTCTGAAAGTATCCGGCCCCACGGCTGGGTAGACGAACGGAAATAACTTTCAGGAGTTCGCGAACGAGGTCTAACGAGAAACCCGAACATGAATATTCCAAGTGGACCAAGCAGGAATCGCGACCAGTTTCTGGTTCTGTGGCGTTTCTCGTAATGGCGTCCCCATTTCTCTCTCCTGCCTTTCCGAACCAGAGATTTCGATCAGTTTTCACCCGGCTTAACGCGATAACCAACAAAGCCGTGCGAGCCGTAGAAAAAAATCGAACGATATAAAAATGATCGGCCAGAATCGTCAAGGAATTTATTTCAATTTTCGTCGATCGTACTCATTGAGGGATAAGTCTGGGGATTACAGGTAAGTTTCCTTTGAAAGAACACGGGCTAGTGCCGGCCGGGCACAACGGCTCTTCGTAGAGCGTGAGATTAAAGAAAGGATTCAACGTACCCACACACCCACTCACACATATATCCACACAAGCGTGCACACGTGTAAAAGTGGACATCGGATCTATTTGCGGATACGAAGCCGTCCTTATCGCGTCCGCCCGTCGTGCCGTTCCCCGACCGTCCACGGCGATACGAAAGCATTTGCCGGCCATTCCGACAGGACCATTATGACCAACGGAGTGTCACGAACGCCTTCTCTCCCCCTTTCTTTTTCTCCTTTTCCGCCTTTTCTCTTTCCTCCTTTTTTTTCCCCGCGGAGGCGACCTACTTCATGATACGTCGCGCGAACGAAACCATCGCGAAATGAGATGGAAACGGCACGTAGAATTCCAGAACACGTGGAGGAACGTATATCGAAGAAGGGGAAGAGAGAAAAAAAAGGTCGATCATTATATGAAAATCTTGTGGGAGCGTGTGACGAAACGTCGGAGTGCAATACTACCGCGGGTCACGAAACATTGGCGTCCTGTTACGTCGTCATTTCGCAACGCAGACGTCACTATGCAAATTCTCTCAGTCTTCCACGATAATTATAAAACGTTACGCGTATACGAAGAGTCCCAGATTCTCTTTCTCTTTTTTCTTTTTACGTAGGTAGATCGCATCTTATTACTGCTCGCGCGGCGTTAACAGAGTGTGGAGTGTGTTAATGAGAAATAAATATTTGGCGAACAGCTATACGTCGAGTTACGCCCGCGTGGGTCATCGGCATCCATAAACCATCGATCATCCCCGCGGCTGCTTGTCGCTCACGGCATTTTCGTGCGTGGCCGCGTTTCTCGTGTGTATCACCGCGTTAATTTCATTATGGAAATTCGCGCGCGGCTTCCCGTGCGACTCTCCGCGTTTAGATTGTCGCATGTAAAGCAGCGTTAAAAGAATTACCCCGTATTCATCCGCCTCTTTCCGCGTGCGCCCGCACGTGTGGCCGCACGGGAGAGAGGAGGAGGGACACGCGACGAGCGTTTCCTCTTCCTCCTACACGTTCGCGCTATGATTACCAGCACACCATCGCCGGTAATGTCGCTGCTGCCCTTGTTATTTCTCGCTGCCGCGGGGATTAACCATGATCGATCGACGGAGCGACGAACGAGAAATCGCCACTCCGGCGATAATTATGTACACAGCGCGCCGTGCTGTAATTGGTTGATGGTGTAATCGCGGATAATGGCGAGATCGAAGCGCGAACGTTATAAAATTAATCTTCCAGCGTCAACAATCGCGACGTAGATTGTCGCAGCTTTCATTGATTTTAAATTGAGCGACGGCAATATATTTTCAAAAGGTAGGGAGTTTATTTTCGATCTGTAAACCAGAAACAGAGTATCCGCATAACGAAATAGTATCAGGCCGCAGACTGAAAGTGAATATCATATATAAAATGAAACTGTAAATAAGATGAAAAATATTTTTACGCAAAAAATAACGCCATAAATATTCGTTCATTAACGTATCAAGAAATATTTTTCACAGACTTGATATAAATTTAAAACTAACAAGTCGATTTATATTTTCCCAAAGCCTCGTTTGGAAAATACACTTGAAATTACTGACTTGCATTTTGTCGCAACGAGATTTGTAGCGAGAATACATAAATAATGTAAGAAAACGTGTTTCATATTTTTCTGCAATTCTGTAAACATCCAGCAATTACGGAAAACGCAGAATACTATCTCGCAGATCACTGTAGTTTCCATAGCGTAGCAGGACGTGCATAGCGAGACATCCTAATTTTGACATGAAAGTACCAGCACGAACGAATAGCACAATGCACGTTCTCCAGATCAAATAACGAAGGCAGGAACATTCAGCCGTTCCTTCCGCCGTCTCTCTCTCTCTCTCTCTCTCTCTCTCTCTCTTATTCTCCCTCTGCCAGTGTTTCGTTCATAGAAATAAGAAAGACACGTTTTACGCATCGCAAAGTCCTTTTTATTCACCATACGTATCTCGTTTCTATCCCACTAACGTTCTTCTAGCTGTCTTATCGCGTCTTCTCGCCCCATTCTCCTCTCTTTCTTCATGCGCGAATAATAACCACCCTTCCTTTCGCAAGTCTTTCAACCAAGGCAACCTTCCTCCTTCGCTTTCTATCTATCTATCTTTCCGTTTGCATCCACTTTGTCTCTACTTCTGGCCGTTCGCAATTTCGTCCACAAGTGCGTGTCGTCGGGCGTACGTAAGATCGTATGCGTCCTTGACAGCGCGCGGACTATTGTCTGTCCTCCCGCCTTAATTGGACGTTTCGCAAAGTAAATTTCCCGACCTAGCGGCAGATAATGCTAATTAGCCGGAGTCTGGGTTAATTCTGCGGGTCTGAAACTGTTTGAAGCCGCCTCTCTTTTCCTCCCCTCTCCGTCCCTTATACCATTACTCTCAGCAATTTACTTCGGGAACTTTGCAGAAATCTTTCACCGCATTGCTGATATCGCCAGACGCGATCGATGTTCACGATGTTCTTTAAAAGATAAATAATGAGTTTCGCTACGCATCGTCACACATTGCCTTTCTCTAGCGCATTATTAGCCATTATGTCATTTCATCTAACGGATAATTATCTCTTATCAGAGAGCCCATCGATTTCTGTGAGGCAGTTTTAGTTGTTTTCCAACATCATATTTACAATTTTATAACTCTCACCGGATTCATGGTCGAAAAACATCTCAGTATCATATTTACTCTATCTACACGTTGTTTATTAGTAGTTTTACATCGGACAGCATTTTATCCAGGCAACAAAGCGAATAATTTCGCAAGCCGTCAAGTGGTTCGCGAATACGCGAACTCTAACGCGCGTAGAAAACGCGGTTCCCCGCGAGGGAACAAAAGAGTCCGGCCACCCTTCCTGCAGTCACCCTTAACTCGTATCTCGACGGAAGCTCTCTGACAGCCGGCGTGGGTCGCAACACTTTATTCTTTAGCTGGCTATCTTGATTCGTCTGCTCGCGAATCCCTGCGATCGAACCGACCAATCCGGTAACCCCCTCCCTCCCCTCCTCCGGTCAACCGTCTCGCCACCCCGCAAAGCTTCGGATAAGGATCCTCGCGATACGGGATATCCTTGTCAGGTTGGCTGGTCTCCCGTCACCCCCGTTACTCCCGGCCCGAGCCCGACCCCTGCCACTCCCGTCCGCCGTCCGTCGCGTCTCGGGAGGATTTCACGATACCCGTTCGACGTGGCCCATCGATTTGAAAGTGTCTTCGAATCCTTCGAAATCGGGGTGCGCGCGGAGTGGTGAGGCGAGGGAGTGCTTGAGACAGAATTCAGGAAATCGCACTAAATCCAATTACCTCCGAGACTCCTGGAGGTGATGTATACGAGACATTTCGCGGTGGATGTAAGAAAAAAAAAGAAAGAGTTCGAAGCCTGTACCGATTCCTGTGTCGGAATTACGGGCTTTGCGGTATTTCGAGCGCCGAGCGGCGGATATATCGGGGAGCTAGACGCGGGAAACTATGAAGAGAGAGGATGTTTCGAACCCCGAACGTCGCGACCGTATCTTTGACGAGGAGGCGTTTTAGCGGAGATTTCAGGAATGCGTCCCGAGAACGCGGATCGTCACCGATGCGAGTATCGAGAACCTGCGGCGAGACGGAATGGCGAAACGCGATTATGAACTTAATGCGATTAAACGCGGTAAAGGAGAGAACGTGTGCGAGTTAAGTTTAGAGGTAATGGTATTTATTAATGCCATCGCATTATCAATTGCATATAAAAAAACACGTGCATGGCATGTACCTAAAATAATAAGGTTTCGCCGAATTATTGAAAAAAAAAAAACCCATTTTAATTTTACTCCATTATTATCTTAATAATGTAGAGAAAATCAATACAATCAGTGTTAAAAAGTATCTGAGAATCTATTTTAAACCTGCTCTCAGTAATATTTTCAGGCATAATATTAATTACATTTGTACTGATTATTTAATTAAAAAGTAAGCAAGAGAAAAAACGTATTGCGTTATATTTTAAATTAATATTTTTAATTATTTATTCATTTTCAGGATAAAGTTCAAAACCTGTGATCTGAAAGATCCACATACCTTGTTAGGAGTTAATAAATCATAATTAATGAAATTCCCTTTCAAGCACATTGCTTGAATTTCTCATAAAACAGTTTATTCTACACATAATGGTCTATATATTATATTTATGACAATATTAGCTGGTAAAATTATGGAAAAATTATATAATCAAATTATCCTAATTGCTACGATAAATAAGGTCTGTTTTAAATATAAATATAAATAATACTTATATTATAATTCTGTATTAACGAAAAACATTAATTCCCTGATTTTTTAATTTATTATATACTAGTTTTTTCTTTCTTTGCAGAGAGATGCCGGTTTAAATATATTACAATATATTACTCTGAAAAAAATATAAAATGAGTATTTAACGTCGACGTACGATAAAGAAAGGCTATTAAACGCAAGAGAAAAGAACATATTTTCTTGTAAAATGAAGTTGCGGGCGTACTCATTTTTTACCGGCGTTCGCTTTTGTTTTCAACGATCTCGACATGAGCTTTCAGCGAAAACTTAGATGTAAATTTTACTTCATGACGTATTCTCTTCCCCGACTTAAAATTGATTAAAATCCATTTCACTCTACATAGCTCATTTCCTCTGTGTAGTTACGCTTATGAATGAAATAAAAGCGATTCTTCCTCAATTTGCTACGGGAATAATCTCGGATTATGATTAAACGACGAGGCGGACGCGTTTAAGTGATCGACGAACAAACGTCGACTAATTTCCCTTAATCAGCGTAATTGCGATTCTAGCTTCCTCCCTTTATATAACACATTGTAATCGATATATCAGGGCGGAGACGATTAGCTTATCTTTTTGTTTGAAACAAATGTCAAGCAAATTTTGCGAAACGTGATGAAACGTCGATAATTGAGTTGTTACCGACTTTAACCTTCGATAAACGAAGGCGGGATCTCGATAGCTGACACACAGAATCTTATTTAACGATCTTGGGCCCGAGATCGTAAATGTCGATCATCGTTAGGGCGATAAGGCGCTTTCACTTAACTTAATCCTCCGGGGTAATGGGTATTAAGATGAACTAGTTCGTTAGGGATAGAACGCCATATTGGAGAAGACACAATCTGACCTAGCTGGCAGCACGGTCCTAAACTGAAAGTGTAACTCACCTTACCCGTTCAGACAGGTAAGCTCCCGCTCTGATTTTTTCCGCTTTGTAAAAAGATACAATATTACTGCTATTATTAATATAATTAAAAAAAAAAATCTTATATAAATTCATTTACTCATCAGATTTTTTCTACAATTAATTATTGCTTTTTTATCTCAGCTAAAAAAGTAATATAATTAATGTATTATGTACTCTGATTATATTAATTTTATTTTATTAATGTTATATTATAATTTTAAGTTAATTATGTTATTATTCAGTTATTTAGATAATTATTCATTCATGAGTTCAAGCCAGAGAGAAAGAAAGAGAAAGGAACAATACGCAATTTTCTACATGCAGAGATTTTCATGATAAGTGTAGCCATAAAGCAAAACACACCACGCTCTAGTAAAGTCGAGCCGAACAAGTTCAACTAGTCCCTTTGCTGATGGGCGGCTATTTTTCGCCACAGGGCAAACGGCATCGCGATGGTGGGCACAAAGCTAACTCTCCTCTCCACAAAGCCGCATCGGGCTCGGAGAGCGTAACGTGCAACGTGCGGCGCCGTGAACACGAACATTAGCTGGTAGTTAGGTAGCGATCGTAAAACTTGCCGGGCCGTTGGGCGGCCGGACGCGTTTCCGGAAACCGTGGCGTACTTTTCGCGGCGGCCGCGTGATAGACACGCGAGTGCAGAAACACGGCTGAATCGCGGCCGTGGGTTCGGGCGTGCCGGATGAGCGAGAGGACGCGGAAGTACAGGGGACGGTCGTCCTCATGAGTGCACTTTGCGTTTCCCAGAACGATATCCAATCCTTCCTCGTCTCCTAACCAGGCCGCTTCACTCCCTCGCTCAACGTTCTTATCTACTCCCGCCGCGTAACTCGAAAAGTTTTCCTCGGTCGCAAGTTTCGCGGCGCGCCGCGCCGCACCTCTTCCGCACAGCCGAATCCTGTGTACCTTACGCGAGGGCTCGACTTATTCGCGGGTAAACTCGAATCGGGTTTGCGGCTGTTCGCGAAGTAACTTCGCGAATGACGATTATGCGTACGATGGAGGGAAACTCGTATTCGTTCAAAGTTAGGTATGTGAGCGATACGATCCAGAAATATGAAGCCTGGAGTCGGTACAGAGCGTTGATAACTGAACAGGCGACTGGAAAACTCTTCGAGATCGCCATCGTCGCTACGATCGTATTTAAGCTTAGCGCTAAGCGATAATAAAAACTCCGCGAACATCGACTGATCCGACAGTTTCGGTACATTGGCTGACAACAAATTGCGGTAATGCCAGCAACTACCGCTTGCTGGCGGTCCTTTTCAACGTCCTGCGCGTCCATTTCGCTCGAGTATCTTCGCCGGGTCCGGAATACGTTTACGTGAACAGCAGTCGTTCCCGGCATTCCTGCGAAAGCGACGAGATCCCGTGGAAGCCGCTCGGGCCACAATGGATCCTCGCGAGCGATTTTCCAACCAGTGCACAATGCCCCCTCTATCGAAATCGTTTTGCACTCTTGCCGTGGTTTGGCTCCTATGCCAACTTATTCCTTTCGATCCGGGAATGTCGCATCAAACTCAGGGATATACGCGAACTTTCTCTTCTACCTTGCAAGGAATCTTGTTGAGAACTGCACTCTCCGTTCTTCAATAATTTAGATTCCAACATATTATTTACTCACAGTGTGTACGCAATCCTTTACCTGTTTGCGCACATTTACACACATTTGACGTCTATTTGGCTCATTTGATTATTAATTTTGCTGTAATTAGCTACGAGTTTAAAGAAACCGATCCTAATATTTCTAAATCGTACCAGAATTTTCTTCGACATATGTATTAATAAAACATTTTATCTTTTTCTTTTTCGATGCTGTTCCACAGCCCGAATCGAGCCTTGACTTTCAATGTGAAAACGCTGCAGTCCTATGTGGACTTTGGCTTCCTCATACGTCTCGTTATCAGTTGTAATTTTTATGGGAAAATGTTGTAAGCATCTGCCCAACCTCCGCTCTGGAAGACTGAGTTTATTTTAAAGTTTATTCATTGTTGTTGTTATTGTTCGGAGATTTCTGCTATCCAAGAAAGCAATACCGCACGATTTGTTTATCCCTGGTTATCTTGAAATTAAGTTTATGTTTGGAGGGTACTTTGTAAAATATTTTCTCACTCAAAACTTCATTAATATTGTTATAAAATATCAACGATACATGCCTAATTAATATCTTCGATATCAAATTGTATAATAAGACAAAGAATTTTAATTTTCACATGCCAAACTATAATTGATAACTGGAGTATTATTAAAAGTACCATATGGTATTATTGAGGATTAACAGTTGCGGGATCACCGGAGCGTATCGGCAGAAATAAAACAAATACGAAATGGCCATTGTTTGTCGATCTGACGAGCAGTGAAAGCTAACGGGATCGTTTCCTCGGGCGTTATCTGAACGTCTACCGAAAACCGATTCTATATCCGCGATAATGGCAGAATAATCAATCGCGGCCGTCCATTCCGTTCCGCTCGCCGCATTCGTATTGCAGCGCCCGGGCGAAACCTCGGCGCGTTCGAAAACACTCGCCTAATCTAATCTAAGTGCGGAGTGAGCGCGTGTGCGAGATGGTAGGCAAACTAAATAAAGCCGGGCCGACTCGTAATTGAAAAATATTGGCGCCTCGCGTTAACTCGCTAGGCGAATACGGAAATCAAGCGGCGAAACCAGCCGGATCCGACACATATTTTTTCATTACCCTTTGCACACGTTCCCACCTACGTGGCCGACGGCTCGCTGGAGAATCGCATTACGATGTGTTTGCCCGGTCTTTTTCCAGACAGAGAGAGAGAAAAAAAAGTGGAAAAAGAGGCGGCTATTGATCGCGGCAATCGCCGTGTCCACCAAATCTGAAAATCGATTCTACAGAAATCCATGCGTCCATCATTGTGTCATTGATATAAAACGAGAAATGTAATATTTTAACAGAATTTTGACAACGCGAGGGATTAAAAATTTCATAGTAACAAACATTCAATCGGGCGATGAATAAAGCCGGAGAAAATTAATTTTGCTCGGAAATCTCGGATAAAATCGGAGAGAATCGTATTTAACTACATTACATTTCGAAATAATTTATTAAATTGCGCACAATTTGCACAATATATCGATTAATGTTCTTCAATAAACGACATAATAGACGCTGCCAGCTTCAGCAATGCGCGAGCTTCTTCCAAGAAATTGCTGACTGAACCATATTGCTCATAAGTCCTCGTTAAACTCTCTCTAGATATCGCTTTTTACCATCCGTTTTCTTTCTTTTAACCTAGCTAAAAAAAACGACATCACCAATTTTCTTTCGCCTTTTCGACGCTTCGAAAAGCGATATACTCTAGACAAGAAAACTTTTCGGCTAATGAGAAACGGACCGCGAAGCTGCCTGTAGGAAATTAACCGTGGAAAACTCGAATTTTCATCGTAAATTTGTTCGGAGGATTAAGGGGATTAAATCTTAATTGCGACTAGATGAGAGATGGCGTAAAATACCTACGTGCAATAATTTATACGTTATCACGTAGTTCTTAGAGAATTAAGCACTTTCGGATTTTTCAAAATTAATATTAGGTAACATTAACGCGATGTTATTTAAACAAAGAAACTGGGAAAATTTTTAGAAAACATGTTAACTATTTCATTACCATATATCGTAAAAGATATAGACATATTTTTTTTTATTTTTATTCAATGTAAAAGAGATAAAGAGATATTGCAATTGTAATGTTTTCTATTAAAAATAATAAACATTGTGTGAAACATTCAAAAAAAATAATAAAGGTATAACAACTTGTACAAAATCAAATACTGGAAACACGAGGGTGCTCCTCGCTGTTTGGTAATGTGATAATTAAGTAAAGTCCTCGCAAGCGAATTTCACAGTCGTTGAAGGAGCAGCTTATTAAACCGAACGTTTCGCCATTTGCATATTTAAATTTCCATTTCCGCGGAGCTCTTGCCCGGGCAGAGCCACCAGGTTAAATAGGAAAACCGCGAGAAGCGACCTTTTATCTCATTTCGTACCCCTTATCGCCAGGTGCATTGATCTTTCCTCTCCTCACCGAACCTTCTGTTTACCTTCAAATCTATGAGAATCAATCTTTGACTTGTTGAACGGTATCATATCCAAGATTTTCTTCATTTAATATTCTTCATTAAGATATATTATTAAAATAAAAATAAAAATAGGTAAAAAATATCGTTAGATTTTCTAAACGGTTTAATACAGCTTTACATATAAATAAGCGACTATTTTTCTTTATTTCAAATATTTTTGATAACAATTTAGTGAAAGGTTTATTGTACCGACAAATGGTTTATCGACTTTCCATGTAATCCTAGTTGCCTACAAGATTGAAACTTTTTGTACAATAGTTCTGTTATATCAACTGTAAAATTAATTAAATCATTCGTTACGAGAGATGGCCCTCTCCGTTATTCAGTGAGCTGCACCAAGCTGTTGAAGGTCGCTTAATTGAATATTCAAAAAACAATATGTACCGTGGCGGAGATAACGACCACTTTAAATGATTGGTCCACCGCGGTAATTACAGTCGCCCTCGGGTGTTTAAATTATTAATTAATAACCACCGACGCGTTGTACCTTTGTTAACTAACGCGATCGTAATCGCTAATTATTTCGACTCTGTGACCGCTAATTCAATAAAATCCAGAATTAGCTCGTTTTAATCGTTTAAGCTGCTAACCGTATTCGGAAATATAATTTTCCGAATACGGTATAAATAAAACGGCGCAAACGGAAAAAATTATAATATCCCATTTCGCAAAAAGCCTATGGCGATTATTTCGTGTCGCGCTCACTAAAAAGGAAATGTTTGACAAGAAAATTGTGAAGTTGCGTTAAAATTAGAGACACGTACATTTTGCATGAATTTGATACGAATAAATACCGCTGCCAATACATCGAATTATTATTCTTTGTGTTGCCTGCTAATTGGATAAATGTTTCCTTCACTACCGTTTCCCTTTGATCAATTTATTAGCTTACGTAAAATGTAGTCGTTTAGATTTGTTTCATTCCACTTAATAAAGCGATAACGTACATAAATAATAAGCAATGTATTTATGATCATTCGATAGATTTATGTAACAAAATGCTTAATAAAATTATGATTATTTATCCAAGTTTTTACCATTTGAGATAATTGCTTTGTATAATGCTTATGATATCAACATGATGATTACCGATTCTCTCTAAACAATCCTTATGGCTCTAAATTAGAGACACTTGTTCGTAAGCGCATCATACAGCACACCTGCACCGGTGTGGCGGCACCTTTATCCAAGCCGTTAGTTACGGATGCGACTCGCGGTGTGTCAGCAACAACAGGCACCCACGAAGTTTGCCCACCTGTCCTGATAATGTCGGTTAATATCATGTAAATTGTAATTAATATTCATGGGGTTAATTCGCTACCGCGGTCGGCCCGACGCCGCTGCTGCCGCCAGGGCGAAGTTTTAGCGAAAATTTACGGTCACCGCGAAACATATTTCGGACGTACCGCAGGCATTGTATAGTTACGGCCCTACGACCCGGTCTCATCCGAATAAATCACGTCGATCCACGCGACGGATCGTAACAAAGTTATCAATCCGTTGCTTGGTATAACTTGTAGAATTAGGCGCGAATGCTAGATTACACTAAAATAATAAAGAAGTTAAAAAAGTAGATAAGAAATAAAAGAAGTGCGGCACAAAAATAAGATATATGTGTTCAAATATCTTTAACAATGTAGAATTTCACCAACAGTCGGCAATAAACATATTATATTCATATTGCGATGCAGTATTAAATTTTAAATAGCAATCATTTTTAAATTCAACGAACACATTTACCCACGAGAAGGAAACGTTTAACGTGATTGAGAACGAAAAAAGAGCGCCATGTTTTAATGAAATAGTATAATTGAAAACTTCCCAGCGGGAAATTTCAGAATTCCCGTGTGACGTAAGAACGGTGACGATGCAATGTATTAATTTCCGGTAACGCATTTTCCGATGATTAAATTTCCGAACTACGTCGCCTGCGCGCTCTTTTCGCTGTAGACTATTACGGTCAACTCGCGCAACAAATTAGGCACAGTGCAATTAATTAAACAACACGTAACACGTAACACCGTAGTAGGTACTTCGCGCAGGCAAGCGGACGCGAACGCTCCCCCATGAAATTGCATTTGCGACGTAGACGGAAAATAATTTGCAACGTTAACAAGAATTCGGAATAGAGGGTCATTAGCATAGCTTGGACGCACATATAGCGCACATATACACGTACGTGTACATTAGCGAGGTTGTTCTTCTTCGTTCAAGGGTGATGTTTACATATAATAGCCGCGCGATTAACTTAGTGCCATAATTAAAATAATGGCGCGATGCAAATTACGTAAGGCATTGCGTTATATTACTCGAGAAATGCTTCTCGCAACACCATTGCATTACGCATCTCATTCAGAGAACGAGAGAGCACTCTCCCCGGGCGCAGTTGCCTCAGATAAAACGTTCCCCGCAAAAGCCGTTTTTAATATCCTTCGTGATCGTGCGCGTTGTGCCTGAATAAATTGCACTTTGGTACGGTGGAATGCAAGACTAAAGAAAAGTAATTTCCGATCGTACATATGATATCGACATTTAACAGAAACTTTATTAACAGGTATATTCGATGTCTCGTCTGCAACGCTCTCGCAGCAATGGGAATGAACGCAATTTTAGTTGCAGTCATCTTGTCTTTTCACAATTACGATAAACAAATGATATATTCATTACCAAATAAATAAAATTAAAGTTTCGTATTTTATCGACGAAATGAGATAAATGATGTAGGTATCCTTTTAAACGTGTAAGATATTTTTTAAGAAGGATAAATTTATCGAATGCGATTGTCCTTCTTAAAAAAGCGGAGGACGTCTGGTCACGTTATTTATAGACAAAGTCAATAAGCTAGCAAATTCAAGAATCTCGCTATTAAAAAAAAGAAGCTGATTTTATGATACCGTGGTAATTTACGACGCAGCTGTTGCTTCGCGAACGTATCCTATACGTCGCATCTGGATTTTTCGTCGACACACGCACTCGCAAGAGAAATTACTAATTCAAAGCCACTCGTACCAGTTACTGTCTCTCGTGATTCGTTTCCGCGTAGATCGGAGATGCTTTATTCCACCGAGACGATCCCCTCTCAAGCGAAAGGAAAGAATGGGAGGATCGGATCGGGATAGTTGAGGTCGCGACATCGCGACCTCTGACCCGCGGTATTTTACCAACGACCATCATGTTATGATGCGACCATCTCCGCAGTAAAGGGAAATGGCACGGGACATTTACGGTCATGATTCTCCGACGCATTACCGCGGCCTATCTGTTCTCTATCGGCGAAAACGCTGCTACTCTGTGGGTGTCTCGGGGATAAGCGCGTATACCATATCCTTTTTATACCGGATATAATATACCCTCCAGAGATGTTCCGTTACGTTTAAATGCCCGTTTTCCCTTTTCTTTTTTTACATTCGCTTTGCGTATATTTCTCGTTTTCTCTGATGGCAAATATCACACGCTGACAAACGAGCCCAACCGATCGCGTCTCTGAACGTAATAAAATCGCACGTGTCCTTTCCAGAACAGTTTGCGATAAAACCTTCCGTTATTAGAGACATATCGTTGGTAAGTTATTATCTTTCCGAAAGAAAATAAAGGAGGGGAATTAATATCAAACAGCAGCAAATACATCGTTAACTTTGATAACTTAATGCAAGCCAGAATTATATGAATATGACTCACCATTGATCGCGTGGATCGGGCAGGGATCTGTGTACGGAGATTAAATCACTGACATACTGATTGAACGCGTTATTGAGCCAGCCATCGTCCACCAGCTTCTTCGTCTGCGCGGACATGTTGGTCGGCAATATCACGGGTCTGCCCATCTCGCCGGGTGCAACAGCATCCGGATCCCGTGGTACAGCCAGTACTCCACCACCTAAGGGATCGAAAATCACGAATGAGTGACATCGTACAAAGGTGTTGGCACGAGAAGTTTATATATTATAAATTATGTCTATTAATTGAATTGTGTATCCATAATTTACCTCATCGTCGAAGTAAATAAATTTAAGATTAATCCTTTGTTGAATATTAAAATTTTACTAGTGTTATAAAAATTACTATTGTTATATCACAAACTTCGAAAATTTCATAAAATATTTTTAAATAAACAAGAAGAAATAAACGTTATATACAGTTTAAACAATTCCAGTACGTATCTTACTATAATAAATAATATTCTTTTTTAAAGATTATATGCTTTCTTTTCAATTTTATCTCATTTTTCAGTCATTCCATTCTCTCTGGTATAATATAGGATCAAAATTAAAATTCTTATGAATTCTTACAAATTTTTCAAGACCAATAATCGGATAAAGAAGACTGGCGGTTAACCGATATTACCCTACTAACGGTAATATCGAAAAATCATTACATTCCAAAGATTAACGACATTTATAAGCGCAGTCTTATATCGTGAAAAGAACTCTCGTAATTGAAATTAGAATACTGCTAATGAGAGTTGAGAAAGGCATTATCGCGCTGCTTATGCGTCGGCGAGATAGAAAGGCAAATGGAGCAATACAGTGATTCACGCCAAACTCGTGGCCACGCTCGTATTTTGTCGGTGTTCCGGTTTAGTTTCAGCTAATTCTCGTTCCGCCTTCTCGTTTTGCCTGAATGTCGGGAGTATGATGCTTAACGTCAGCGCGCGAGGAGAAACGAGTCTGCGACGGCGGCGGTGACGACGGCGCTGCGCCGCAGAAAAAGGGCATCGGGAATTGAATTTTCAGCACATCCACATCCCCGCCGGGTCTCGAGGTGCACCCTCTAAGAGCTTTCTCGCATAAACTCCGGTTTTATTTGCCGGCGCCATATTGCCGCGGCATAGCTGCTAAAGCCAACGAGGCAAGTGCGCTCCGCGATATGGTCGGCTGGCTGGCGCGCCCGCCTGTCCTGAAAATAATTTTATCCCGGTCGACAAAGTTCGGCCCCGGTGTGTACGATGCGGCAATAAAGAGGACGACAAATTGCTTTAGCTCCGCGACCCGGGCCGCCACGAAGTTCGGCGATGAAACTCGCGTCGTGCATCACGACCGCGTTCGCCGTTACGCTACGGGCTTTTCTTGGGAGAATCGCCGGCGGCGCGGCGCCGGGAAGTCTCCTTTTCCCTCCGTTTGCGTATGAGCTGAGCGCGACAGTCATCTCGTTCGTTCTCGGCGCTGGAGCACACGTTCACGCCCGCGGAATTTAAATTCATTAACACGTCATTCCGGGACGCGCGAGCATGCAAAGTTCCTCGCGAATGCGAGCTCGTGAGGCATCAACCGACGAGAAACGACTAAGCTCATCATTCAAGATCCACATTTACAGACTCCTCTCTAATACCATGTATCGCGCTGTTCGCTGCGACGCGACGACGTCGGCAGGGTGCAATGTCGACTATATCAGGATGATCCATGCATTATGAAAGCCCCATTCGTACTTCGCGTACTTCTGACAATAAGGAGGTAAACGCGGTGGGTGAACTACCAAAGATTCCTTATTGCGCCCGCGGTGGTGCCCGAGAAAACTTTCGTCTTTGAGGATCCTTCGTGCGTACAATCATACCTCGATCTACGTTCTTCTCCTCCACGATTTGCCTTTATTCCTGCTCCTTTTGTGCAATCGACACGCACAAGCAAGAAGCATAAACGATATAAGTATTGAGTAAAAAAAGGTTTAAAAAATTTATTTCAAAAGAAATTATTTTTGTTTTCTTCTTTCTGTCGAATTATCGGCAAATAAATTAAATTCTCAACGGATAATTCTCTGAGAGTTAATTATTTATATAGAATTTGTATACAATTTGTATCTATGGCAAAATAAGAAAATATGTTATAACTGGTACGTACGTAATAAATTTTTTCTTTTTTACTTTACTTGAAAAACGTCCTCGAAATGTCGGACATGTTGAGCCACAGGTGGCTCGCGAAGTAATCAAACATTCTCGGGTATGATTCATGCACAGACCATGCATTCCAAAAGGGACATCTATCAGCTTATTAAGACCTAACTCGCACCTAACCCGCGCGTGTGTAGGGTGTCCACCTATTAAGCCGTTTCCTAACAGACGTGATTCATGTAGCAACTCACAGTACGCCTACGTCGCATCGGCAAGATATGAAGAACGCAACTTTAATCATACCTAAATCTTCGTGTCGAAGATAAAACGATTTGCCTTCTAAACAAAATATGCGCCCTTCAAAATATTTTTTCTTAAGCTATATTGCAAAGCGATCATTTTAATTTATATAATTCTTAACAATCTCACAAAATTAAAAAAAATTAATTCTTTAATGGACTGAATAAATAGAAGAAGGAAAAGGAGAAAGGAAAACAATCTCGTTGAAAGTACCTTGCTCCGGGCCGGCCTGATTGATCTTCGCCTTGTTGCTGATCACATTGCCGGTCGTTTCTTTTCTAAACGACGCCGCGGGCGGTACAAAGCCGTTCGCTACTTGCTGCGGCATCGCGACGCCCGACGGTGCCAATCCTTGAACGGCGGCCGCCGCCGCCCGATCCTCCGTGTAGAGCAGGAAACAGACGGTCACCCACACGGCGGTCGCCAGCACCGCCACCTTCAACCACAGCGACCTCCTCCTGGGAAAACCCATCCTTCCGCCGCTCTTCGATCCTTCCTTTATGCGCCTGCTGCGATTGACACCTTCCCGTGCTGCGATTATCGTACTTCTCGTGCGGCCTCGAAATGTCGTGTTACCTCAGCAACATCCTCTCGCCCCTCTTCAACCTTCTTCTCGGTCGGCTCTCGCCGTGTGACGTCGAAAGGTCCGGGCACCTAGGCTAGTTCCTCCTTTCTACGCGATCGAGGACGCTAATTAAACGCCCGAGTAGAGAGAGGAGATCCACGGTAGACGCGTTCCTTTCACGAGCTACCGCGCCAGAAATTTCACAGCGAAAGCCTCGGCTCCGGAGAACGATTCTTTATCCTAATCGAAATGACTGACAATCACTGACGTGCAACATCGATAACTTTCCGTGATAGTAACATGCGTTATCGTCCGTTTCGGCGAGGCTATTCTTCAAAGTTGATCTCTCTCGACGCCGTCGCGATAGATCACACGAAGTGAGATAAAGTAGATTTCTAAATTGTGCGAAACTAATGTTGTAGCTCGAGATATACCGTGGCAGACATCTACCGAGTTTTAACGACGTAATGTGATACGTTTAGCAATCGATATGTTGCATTTGATTCTCGCCGTTACGTCAACGTAGAACGGCGAAATGGTCTTGCATTAATATATGAATTATCGTCGTAGATTGGATATGATTTTTATGTTTTAATTAATAATCCGTATATGTGCGTTACGATATGTATTTTCGGGTCAAGCAGTTTCTCAACGTCACCGCATTCTCGTACCTGCAATCATAAAAAAAGGCAAAAATATTAATGGAAGAAACCTCGGTATATAACGACTAAAGTTCAATAAAATATTGAAAAGTTCCAACTCGTACAAGTTTGATCTACTTATGAACTATATTTTCAAAAAGTACTCGCGTGTTCAAGATTAAAACTTTTACGCAAACTCGTTTAACCATTAGTAAACTCGGAATGTTTTAGTGTTTTAAAATTAAAATGTATAGCGCTATTTCATGTACAAATATTGGATTTTGTTTTGAAAATATTCAAGATAACAGTTTACATAATTTTCATAGTGTATACGTAATTAATCGTTATAGATTAATAAAAATTGCGGTGCTACGATCCTATCTATTCTCATAAAATTCTGAATTAGAATCGCTATTTTAATTATTTAATTTTCGACATATTGAGAGAGAGAGGAGATGAGATAAATTCTATCTCCTTAGTTATATTATTAACTATTCGAGGTTCTAAGGTGTCAAAACTGACACAATAACGAATCTCTCTGCATGCGATATATTTAGTCTCGTCGAATAGCTTCCGTTTCTTTATTTATTTAGCGATTCGTCTGACACAGACTCGGAGCAATTCGTTAAATCTTATTTCTGGAATCACGAATAAAACAAAGATTTTATATATAAACTTTTTTGTGATTATACATTAAATATAAATAAAGATAAAAATGCTGATATTGCAAATATATAATTTGCATCTCTGAAATATACTCTTCACGATTTATTTATCTTACTAATAAAACGGTATTATTTAAAAGATAACATATTCGGAAATACGATCGACCTGGGAATTTCTCAATTAAGGGAATGATTGTAAACTTGCGCGCTCGTTAGATATACGATCCAGAATTCAGTGTACCTAAAATACGTTCTTGCGAGTAACCCAGCGCTAAGTAATCGGAAAATATGCGCGTCCCGGGGCTTTATTAACTTTGTGTTAAATTAGGAAATTAGGAACTTTCACACGGCGTGGCGGTGTGGTCGTTAATGATGTTAGGATGGACAGTTTATACGAAAGTAACAACGATAATATCGATAATCTTGACCGTTAGCCGTTCGATACTTGTTACCAAAAAAAAAAAGAAAAACTTTTCTCATCATAGAAAATAGCATTGGTCTACAAATATTAAACGGATCGACATGAGAAAGGCAACACCGTAGCAAATTGCATAAATTAAATCGACGACGCGACGCGACGCGATACGGTCATCCATCACTTTCACACGTCGAGTCTGCTGTACGAAATGATTATATTCCCGACATGACGCGCGATCAGGCGCAGATAAGTGGACGCGCGCGGTACGACCGTTGCATTATGCGCAATGCATCGCCCCACGTGAAAAAGTTGGCTGTCGCCGTGTGCACGCAATCTCGCAGATTGTGCAAAGTTGTCTGCTCGTATCGGAGAATCGAGAGCTGCATTCGAATGGACCGAAGCCTGGCGGGATAACGATGAAAAGGCCCCGCCACGCGCACATCTAGAGAGAGGGTTCGGGTTCGGGGACGGGACGTGAAAAGCTCCTGGGCGAAGGAGAAGCTCGCTCGCGCGTGTCACGCTCTTTTCGGCGCGCCGGAGACGTTTGCTATTCATAGGCGGAGAAAGGCGCGCATTCACGTTTTAACGTTGCATTTCGACCGTAACCATATCGCGTGAGTCGCGAAGATGCGCGCTGCAGCGGATGCATCGAATGGCGATGCATCGACGGACGTTATGATGGGAGAAGTGCAGTTAAGCCAGCAGCTTTTCATCGCCGAGATTGAGCGCCACTATTCTCACGGAAAATTGCATCTGCATTGCATCCAGTCGTCTTATGAATAACATCGCTCGCAGGAGAGAGAAAAATTTAGGGTAAACTCGGGTAAGATGGCCATAGAGGAAAGATGGCCAATCTAGGTTTTCTTTCAATCTGACCATGAATCATCGAATGAACATGAGTTTACCCTACGATGTACATTTTGGTTAAGTTTAGTTAATTGTGGTGTTAATACAGTTATTAACGAACACATAGTGAAACGTGAGATGTATAACATTTTGATAATGCCTAGCTAATCGCGCTGTTAATTATATTAATAAAACTCGAAATTCCCTGCTGGAGCTAGCGACAGAATAAAACTGCACATTTCAGATAAGATTTATAACGAGAGAATATCCTGAAGATAGGAGCAATTTAATTTTTCGTAAACAAAGATTAGAATTGAGATATCCGCGTGGAACAATCTCGCAATATTGCGGAGATATCTTCTCGGCATTATAGAGTAAGAGAACTCCGCAGATCATACTATCTTTCTCAGACGGCACGAGAAGCCTTCCATTTCCAGCGAGTGGAGGGAACATTGTCTCGAGTAGACACACGTGCGAAAGCAGTGTGTGCTTTGGAGAAACGTTAGCGGGAGAGTAGTCTGGCTCTGCCAGAACCGTACGTGGCAAAGTGGCATGGTCGCTTTTTAGTGGTCGTTACTATCGGAGACACTTTTCCGTAAAAGAGTTTACTACTTCTCGTCTCTAAAATGCTCAGGCCGATGTATCGGTCTGAAAAACCTTCCTTTCCTTTCCTTTACGATCTGGCAGTAAATATATTGTAAGAAACATAAGTGTGGCATCTCCTGTCGCGGCGTCCCAGCAATATTAAAAAAAAAAGGAAAAAGAGATAAGTGGACAAAGAATTTATTTTGTTGCGAAATAAACTGCTCCGAGATCTCGAAAGTAAGTCTGCCTCTAACGCTGCGGATAAGATTGTTAGAATGAGGTCGGGCATAAATAAAGAATCAGCATAACTAAATGGTAAGAAAGAACGATCGCGATGTGAAGAAAATGTATAAGGCTGCGGAAGGCGGATTTAATTTACTGCAGAAATGAAAATAAAAATAGCAGCAAAATGAGCTCTCGGAATGAAACTCTAAAGGAGCAGAAACAACTGACACACGCTGTACTGCACGCTGCGGTTCAACTCGAGATTGAAATGTTCCTCGGACTAAAATATGCTTCTTGTTACTTTCATCGTATATTTGTATTACAGTATTTGTATCAAATATCGCTTTGTGTAAATACCGTAAATAATAAAACTGATTAAAGACATACATAATTTTGCAATATTATCCGACACAAGAGTGTGTTTTTTTACCCCGATCGATGAAAATGTGTCTATGCATGTAAAGAGCTAGATAAGAGAGCAAATGAATTAGGTGCCTTTTGATTGAGAACGCTGGCAACGTCAGATGTGTACGTATGGTAAGATGGAATAGAGTATAAAAAGTGTATATTTGTCATTTGTAAGAGCTTGCTTTCGTAAATTTCGTCGCAAGCGTCTCGTCGCCCTTTCGTGTTAACCGAAGTTAGATCGAGCTGGCTACTGGAGATAACATCGAGCTCGCGTGTCACTGTTTATTTGGGTTAGGTTCTATTTTCGCTACCGGTCTACCCCACCGACACGAAACGAGAGCACAATGGCTGGACTCTTTGCCCGCCGTTAAATGAATCGCTTAGGATAGGAAGGTGAGAAACATCTGAGACGCTCGACACAGGATCCACGTAGGAAAGATGTGTCAATCAACGTTCGATAACATTGGCAGCATGCGTATGCCGACGTATGTTTCTGAAGTAGGGAATGTGGATTTATAGTTAGGCACAATGATCATACCGTTTTTCATTCAAGTCACGCGCTTTATAATGTTCTGTCCAAACATAAACTTCTTTCCTCACGGTTGAAAGCAAAATAATATTATGCCCTTCACACATATGGCTTTCTCTTTGCTTATTCACCCTTTCATTTTGGTTCTGTAACAATGCCGTGTTTACGTAATAATTCCATATTTCCATGGCGCTGAACACATCAACTGGCCTATAAGAGTTACATGCATAGTTTGCCACTGAATAATTTTCGCGGTAGGTAAAATCCATCGTGAAACATACTCGACGGATTAATCAAATATCTACCGCTAATGGCCGCGTGACAGAATTTTGTATTTTCGCTAAAAGCGTTTCAATGTATTCTGTTTTTTTTTTTTTTTCCCTAGCGAGTCAGTTAAGACCGGAAAACCGTGCTTTCTTTTCGGCAAAAGCGCATGAAGCTATGCTGTTTCTGACCATGTTGACAAACGTCGTCGTGTACGACATCTAAATATTTCTCTATATACGCGCTCGAGAAACAGGAAGAGAAAGCCGGGAAAGCTGGTGGACACGCGAGATAAAAGCGGAGAGAAGGATATCCGCACAACAAAAACGACATGCTGGTCCAACATGCGTCAAACCAGGAAAATAAGCCGATCGGAATCCCTAGCGGCGCGGCGATACCGTGCAAGCGTGGGATATACAACAGCGAGCACGATGGAAAGGAATCGCGGGGAAGCGATTTCTTCAAGAGAATATTAAATCTGCAAGAGCCCTCAAACCAATAACACTTGTATATGCGAGGTAAGAAAGATCGGAGAAACAATTGGAGAAGAGAAGTACTTCATTCTTGATGCACGATATATTGCTATCAGTATCAGCTCTATTTACATTTATCTAGAAAAGAGTAAACTGCTTTCATCTGAACGGTTTCTCAATCGCGCGCACGTAAAAAAAAGTCTTAAACATCCTAAACGGAAGAACGATATAATGATTTATAAAGATATCGACAAATAATAATATTAATAACGGCATTACTTAAAATATTCAAAGAGCTTTTCGCAAAAGCGCATTCTAATTAAATGTAACTAATAATTGAATTAAAAAGTGGGAATCCTATATTTGTACTCTTTGATTACATTAAATTATTTATAATTAAATTAGAAATTACTGGGTGTATAACGTGTATCTCGTGAGCAGGAACATTTATTTAATACCATTACATGTCCGAAGCCCATTTTAAAAGAATGATAAAATTCATAATTTCACGGTATAATTTTTTTAAGTAACCGCCCGGATAAATACTGAAAACCATCGCGCTTTACAAACGCCGGGATTAACGTTCATGGTTAAAATTCCGTTAAAGCGAAAATTTGAAATTCCATGCCACGCCGCTTAGCGATGGAAATTTGCATGAACGTTACCGCCGTTATACGCCCTTAAGATGCATCACTTCATATATTATGCAAAACTCAATGCGGGATCTGCCTGCATGCCGCAGAACGGCGAGCGAAAGGAACATATTCGACGGCGAAGAAATTTTCCGAGCTCGACGGCGCACGAAATTGCGTCGCCGGAAACGACCACGTGTCGCGATCTGATAATCGGGAAAATAATTGTGCCATGTCACGGATTACCGAGGCGCGTCGCGCAGCGAGCTCTCAATCGTTAGAGGGAAAGCTCTACTTTCTTTCCGTTTATTACTCCAATTTTTTAATATATTTTGTTTTTAATACTTATATTAAAACATATGTATGTATATATTTGCATTTATATCAAGAAAGAGTAATACTAAAGCTCGAAATATTTCAGGTGACGCAATTTTCTGAATTTAATTAGGACGATGATAATCCAAAAATTAATATTTCGTCTTTTCGGAATAAAGAGAGAATATTGTACATTTGTCAATGACTGAAAAAAATTTATGCTATCAATGCCATTTTGTCGAGCCAAGTTTTCTTTGATGCGGTTTATCTTAATTATAAGAAATATTAAAAAGAAAACCGATATGCGGCAAACGGATCGTGTAATATGTAAGAGCACATTCAGCGACTCGGGTATTACAGAATTGCGACTGGTTTGATAACGGAGCGATTTTACAGTAATCTCAGGGAAATGTGGACATTAAATCCCCCCACTTCCCCGTCCGGAGAACGTTGCCTCATGCAGCAATGGAGCAATAAAGAGTTAACACGGTAACCGCTAATGGAGTAATGGACGTTCCGAGCATGCAGACATCGGCTGGACTTCCGCCAAATGAATACGGTCTTCTCGGGAATATTGCCCGACACTATCTGTTCCTATCTTTTTCTTTTGCGGCGAGTGCGTTCGTGTGGTCACCTATTTCTCCTTCGTCTCGCCGCGATTAGTTGTGCAGTTCTTGGCAATCTGACAAAAAATGCCATCATTGAGCTAATATTCTCAATAAAAAAAAAAAGATAGGTTTTAAATCTATCGCAAAGTACCGTAAAATCCACGTGTTTCAGTGACGGATACTGATATGCGAAAGGCGTATGATTTAAAGATTATGATTAAAGTAAAGAGTAAACACGTGTGCGTGACTATGATTGATTCGCTTTTGAAGTTACGAACTAGCGCTAAACTACCGTTAAATCCTACCTACGATGTTACAAGGGATTTAGTCCGGCTTATGATCTGCTGTACTACTTGTAAACTGCTTTTAATCATTTTTGTTGTTTCTGGTGAGAAACTGGATTTAAAAAGAGGCAAAAAGTTAGTTAAATTAAGGTTAAAATTGATTGACGTTGAACTGACCATTAATAATTTAATATCAAAACAATTCGTCGGGAAATATTAGTGTAGTCTACCAAACGAATTTTTGGCGGTGCGCTAATCGAGCCTCGCTAATTGTTGTTTCATTTGAACGTACGGTTACGTGGCCGCAATAATCTTCCATCACGCTGCTGCCCAGACCATGTCTGATTTCATGACAAATGACCGCTTACCACGAGCTCCAATTTCGGTAGGGTATCCCACACACAGTACACACAGACAATCGCTTAGGTAAATCAGGTTTGGGGGCGATGCGTGAGGAGTCAGGCGCGTCTCTTTTCGTCAGGTCAGAGGTCACGAGGCCATCGTGTAAGGCCGTAAGAAATCATTACGTGACTGGAGACCCTTACAAACCTGTCGACGCGCTACCGTAATTCTGCGCTAATGGCAGCCGGGCAAAAAGTGCTAACGATTTTTCAGTCAACCGGGACGCCTCGTGGTCGCCTTGCAGTCCCCCGATTATGGGCAATCGTGGCCTGGATTTCCGCGATCGATCGCTCAAAAGTTCGGGAGTGTTCGGACGTTGTTCTAGCGTGGTGCATAGAATCTATTCTATTTTCAGTTAGAAACTGAATGGTAATTTTTAATTGGCTGCAATTGATCGTTTTTCTTTGTTCTACATTTCGCGTATATTACTAGATTCTAAATTGCAATGTTTTATTAACCAATTTGTTGACAGAGGAACAAGAAAGTTATTAATTTTAAGTTGTATACTTTAGAATATATGGAGAAAAATGTTACTCGTCTTTCTCCTGAGTGTTTTAAGATAAATATTATTTTAAACTTGTTTTAAATTGTTCTTTATATCTGGACAAATATTTTTGTAAGATAATTAGAATCGACTAGGATCTTAGCGATGGATTTTACGGCTCGGTGGAGACTCGGTTCGGGTCTGCCGAGCGCGATGTTACGGCGTGGCTAATCAAATTTTCACCTGCGGAACGACTCGCGCTCGATTTCACAGGGTCGGGAGCGCCGAAGCTCCTCGAGGCCGATACTAATTAATTTTCAACAAATTAACGCCAGGTGCTCGGTGAGTCGCGCGCTCGAACGCCAAAGGAAACCGCTACTGTTGGGTCGTGGTATGGGCTTTGCAGAGTCGCGCGCGATTCAGACACCGTGAGATCGCGAGAGACGCGCTCTGTATTTATCGGCTCGCGTTGGCAATTAATGGCGCGCGTGTGGTATTGGCGCGTCGCGTCGCGGAGCCGCGGAGTCGGAGTCGGCATCGCGCCGAATCCGAACTCTACGTGGAATGTTTATGAATGAGAGAATCGATACGCGGTTCGCGAGGCATGTGTCGTAAATCAAGGGGCCCGCGAATTCAACGCGCGAGATAGCGCTTCCGTGTACACGCGTTTTACGCTCGACGGAACAAAATCGGCTTGCAATAGGAGTAACGTGTCATTATCACCCACCAAGGTGCGAGCGGAACGCCTCGCGTGAGGAGAAACGGCGAAAAGTCAGTCGTTCGCCCTTCGAGAACTGTCATTAAATATCCGCGGTGACGAGCGGCGGCGAAAGGAGCGGCGAAGGAACGGGGCGAGGCTCGATATCGCGGGGAAAATTGTCACTTTTCCGAAAAGCGAATTTCTGAGGATTCCGCTGTCGTTTTCGTTGGCATAAGAATATCAGGCGTTTCGATTGACATATCTCGCGCGACATGCCTGCCGAATCCGAGGCAGAAAATAGAAAAGTGCAGCGGTTACGCAACGTTATTCGCGAAACGAAACGCCACTTCTTATCCTTTTCGCTTTCCGAGAAAATTTTCACGTCAGTCACGGAGATTACTTCTCGAATGCACGTGAAACCGAATAAGAAGGGGGTGGGGAGTAGACAACGCGTCGTGCCCGTTCGCACAAGATGGCACGATCGGAACATCGGCGTCCCGTTTTGATTACTCGCTGGACCGCAGTGATAAACGTGACGCGAACTTTACGGCGACCGCGTCCATGTTGCGACCATTGGACGATCTTTGTTAGATTTACACATATGCATGTAACTGGTGCCGGTCTGCGCTCGAACAGTCGACGTGGAAATATGGCGTTTACACAGCTGCCATGCGGGACAAAGCGCCTTTTAATTAACGCGCATAGATCAGCCTCAAACAGAGACAGGTGCGCGTCGCATCGAATCTGCCCCGGTATCAGCGGCACCGACATTATTTTCATATCGCGCGTGTCACGCACGAAAATAAAGTGGCCTTTCGCGACAGCCGATTCCATCGTTTCCCGTGCGAGAGAGTCGTAGAAATAAAATAAAGCTGCGTTACTCGAATCTAAAATTTTAGAGTAAACGTTAATTAAAATTCGTTCAATCCTTCCTGAAACATTTATTCACATTATTTGTTATACCATCATCGTAATATGCTGCCAAGGCATTCGAATCCTGGTACTTAGTTGGCACAGGAGTAACCGCGACGATCATTTAATATCCTTGCGACAGGAAACGTAGCTTTGCGCGATTACAGCCGCGCGTTTCTCCAAAACGCCGACGGAGTACAATCCGCCGACTTTCCAGCTGGGAAAGGAAACATTTGGCGTAGCCTCTGGTCACGTTTCGCCCAAAATACACGTCAACTCGTAGCGCAAGCACAAGTCCGAATTTGCACCATTCGAGTTCCCAACTACGCTCGTCTCAGCCAAATGTTTCGCGTTCCTGGTAACCGAGTGACCCGCACTCATGATGACAGTGAGCGCGGATACGCGAACGCGCGCGCAAAATTCCGCCGGGTAAACCGAAGTAAACTGAAGCGCCCGCGTCGCTGAAAGGACCGCGAATTTGGACTCGTCGAGCGTATCGCGGCGGGTCCCTTTGTGAGACGGACCGTTTCGAATGATGTGGTAACAGCGTCGAGTATGCCGGCGCGGAGTTAGAAATAGATTAGAATGTCACATGGCGCACGCACGACTTATTCGCCGAGTCACGGACCATCAACGAATTGTCGGAATTAGCTTACGCTCGTCAATGTTACGGCGGAATATTAAACTGTGCACCATGGGGCGAGCATGAAATCAAAGCGAATAGGGTCGTATTTTATATGAAGGAGCATAAAGTAGAGGCATGAGAAAGCAAGGAAAAAAGAAACGAGAGAGAGAGAGAAAAAGAGATAAAAAAAGTAACGTTCCTTGCAGGAACAGCTTAGAAAAAAAACCTCAGGGGGCAAATATTCTTGGCGTATCTACATCGCTCGCGCGTACCGGTGCAATTTTTTTACATTAGCGGCTTCGTCGCTTTGTCTCATCCGCGCGCGAACGAGAAGCGTGAGCCGGAGAAAAAAATGCAACACGTACGCGCATGGCGATGGTGGTGGCGTGGCAGCGACGTTACGTCAAGACTTGGATTCCTGACACAGCGTTATATACGCGTCTTTCCGCTCTGATACGCGGAGAAAGCCGCGCATTCGCGCGACCATTGTTACCCTGACGTTCTGGCGAGGGAAGAAAAACGAGAAGAGTGGAGAGAACCTGCCGTTTACATCCGTACGTAGGCAAAAGACCGAGGGAGGGAGGGGGAAGGACGGGAGAATGTGGGGTAGTCTCTACGTGGTACCAGGTACCTTCAGGGAACACGCCGTAATTCCGCAGCGCGCGCTTGTCAGATCCGCATGACTTAACGCACACAGAAGACGCGACGACACGACGGCCGAGATGACTTCATGCGAGTCAAGCACCGCGGAAAAAGAGAGATCGTGCAAGATTGCTTGTGTTATCGACGGAAAAGGAAGCGGTAAATCGAGAAAGATGTGTAAATATACTACACGTCAGATACATTCGTCCGAGTCAGAAATGCCAAAAAATGTGTAACATGTAGAATAACTTCAAAAAGTCTCTTATACTTACATTAATATATTTAAATGCCGAAGTATTTCGTTAAGACATCGCGATAAGATTCACGATAAAATTCAGAATAAAAAGTATAATAAATAATTCTTCCTTCTTATAAATTCAATAGATACATTTTTTTTAAAACATTTAAAATTAAAATACAAATTAAGAAGTAAATACAAAACTTAACCGAACTATCTATCATATATTTAATACATATTTATCGCAAAATTAATTTAAATTGCTAGAACCCAATTTGCGACAACTTAATAATAAAGTTTCCTCCTTCGGATGGGTTATATTGACAGGCTGTACATAATATCGACAGCGAAGGTAATAATCTTCTACAAACAAAAATCTCATCGAGTTTATATAGCTTAGTTCGTAAAGAAAAGCAGCGGAAAAATCTGACATCGCGCTACAGCCTCGCCCTGACGTACGTGTTTGTACGAAGGCAAACACAATCAACTTCTAAAAGCGTCAGGGTGCGAAACAACCGGTGCATAGATTTTATAAACGAGATGCTCTAGATGAATTCACAACCAGGTTCGCATAGATAAGTTATAAAAGATCTTACAAATTAATTTACTAATATTATAATAAATTAATTTATCACGAACAAAGCAGGAAACAAAGCGATCTGCGTTTAATTAAGCACAGAAAGAGAATCTTACGAAGACAATCATTTGATCTTTAAATATCAAAAATCTCGGAGTTAAGAATAATCTTGGCGTTGCGAAGACGAAATGTAAAAGAGAATAGGCGACAAAGAGAAAAGAAAAGAAAATAAGAGAGGAAACGATAGCAGCCGGTAAAACAAGCGATTTTCCTCTCGGGAACGACTTACAGTCCGTTAGTCACATTGTATAGTATTCTGTAGCTTAGAGTCTGAGCAGCTACATCTGCATGATAGCACGAAAACCATTCACAAAATGAAAACGAAGAAAGAGAAAAGACGAGACAAAAACAACAAAAACAACGAGAAGAAAAAAACAATAAAATCGGAGTGGTTATCCTTCAAATTATTCTCATTGCCTTTTTAAAAAAAATAATTTTAAATTAAATAAAACGCTTTAAATAAATAATTTTATAATCGCTTATATAAACTGAATATTTATATCTACATTAAGAAATCTCACATATTTGCGAATTATAATATATTATTACTGCATATATCAAACTTCAATCATTTTCTTGATATTGAAAATTAATGTCGTCAAGTCTAAAAATTCAAGTCAGAATATCAATCCAACTCGTCTTGAAAAACAGAGTATCTGAAATAGATCGCATTTAATACCATACGCATATCAATAATATTCTCCGCGACAATTGTCTTGGAAAATTGACGAAGTTTTTTCCCGACGTTGGTTTTAATATTAAAGAGACTCTTCATGAGCGACGATAATGCTTAAAAAATTAATCGCGTAATTCCTTAGTAAAAAGATGCGGCAAAGAAACGGAAGGAGAAAACAGGCGCCTCTCGCCCCATCGCGCCGCGCCACCATCCATTTTTTTACGAGAAGACGAGAGAAGCGAGGAAAGGATAAGGGTAATTAATTAATCTGGATGAAGGTACATCCGAGAACTTCCTGTCTCGCCCTGCGCTCTTTATTACCTGCGTGAAACAATGGCGCGCGTGCCCCTGAGGGCTCCGGGAAATACTCCTGGGGTGATTCGCCGCAACGAATGTAGCACACGCGCCGCTCGTCGTGGATTTGCATGAAGTTCGAAAAGTTTTCAAATAAACACGGCGAACACCCCGGCAAGAAAACGGCAGCAGTTAACGGAACTTTTCCATTTCCGTCTCTCGCCGTTCGTCTACGGAAGTGGAGCTCGCGCCGCACGACTTCGCCGTTCGTAGATCTGGCAAAAACTTGAAACCCCGGGCGGTCTCGTGAGAAACGATTCGCTGCTGGGAAATCCCTTAATTATGGTGTAAGAAGTGCAAGCTGTAAGAGTTAATCTGTCCGTTTTCGCTACAACCGTGTAACGATGGAGTTATTTCTGCGTCTTTTAATTATCACGTGAGATTGAAATTAGTACACCCGACTGCTTTTGAATTATTCAAACGCTCCAAATTATATTTTTGTAGTTTGAGAAAAGATTATATAGAAACGAGATCAATTCAGGTATTATCTCTTCTAAATTCACGGAATATTCCAGTATATTTTTTTAAATATAATGTCAAGTTTATTAATAAAATTTTTGTTTCAAACATTCGATTTATCAATTTATTAAAGCACGTCGGATTAATCCATCACAACTGCATGCGTCTAAATCTAACTCTATTCCTCATAATTAAATAAAATTTTTCATATATTAATTAAATTAATTAAAATGTTTATTAACAATGGAATTCTGACCCGTATGTGGCTCAGAATTAGATAAAAGATCAAATATTAATTTTAATTAAAAGTTTTTTTAAGTGACGCATACAATAATTAAAAAGTTTCCTTTTTTCTTGAAAAGAAAATACAATGGCTTTAAAAAATGTATGGTTTTTAAGAGATTCAATCTAATATCTAAAAACGAGAAAAGTAATGAGTAATGAGATCATGTAAAATAATCTAATCTGTTTAAAAAAAAATATTTTAAAAGTAAAGTTAAAAGAAGTTAAAAAAAATGGCACCGTACAATTAATATATTATATCTGTCGTATGCTCTTCTGCGAGTGATCTTTAAATGCGCGATTAGCAGAACGAAATATCGCGCGCACAAAGTTTTAACGAGTTGAAACAGATGTGTCTATGCAAATCGGAATCGGCGAGATCACAATACACATGAGATCGCACTGCCATCAGCGGTATATATCGAGCGACGGCAGAAATGCTCTGTAGAAAATTTCAATCTTATCGTCGACCGTGAGAACATTCCTCGTATTCTTCTACTGTCACGCACGTTTCCCTTTGGGAAGAGATATTGCTTACGACTCTCCTATGTAAGCGTCGTATGTGATAGCAATGACACACTCGCGGAATAAAAATAACGGTGAAGTAACAGAGAAAATATTTCACAATACTTTATTTAATTGACATATTATTTTTGCCACGTTTATTTTAAAACGTCTTTTATAAGTTCAATTCAATCGTCTCTATCTGCTGCTTAAGATAATGTTAGAAACAGATAAATCTATTAACGTCAATTTAATCAATATTTATAGAACCGAATATGAGACGTGGAGACGAGCTCTTCAGCTTTGTTATAAGTTGATTAAAAAGATGTTTTGCTTTCATTTTTAGACGCACGATCGATTGTTATCGATCGGCTACTCCAGCGCACAAATGACGAAGAATGCGACACCCACGCGCATTCCAAGCTTTCTTTCGTGCGGCTCACCCACGCTGATAACCTACACGCGACGCGTTACTTGGTTGAGGATCATGCATAAGCGTTTACCGAATTACGACAGCATTCAATCAGAACTCCTCCGTATAACGGATGCGGCGAACCCCAACCCCGATCGATCCCACCCGCAAGTTTCTCCAAGGCCGTCAACTCTCGTCGAAACTTTCGTAGTCAGGAATCTCCGAGAGGATTCCTCTCCGGTAAGGACGCCTTTTCAACAGGTACTTCTCGCCTTTTTGCGTGATGCAAGATCGTCTCGCGGATTACGACGGAATCGTGCCGCGACGATATCGACGAAGTAAAATGCCGCTGGATTGATTCGCCGGTGTCGTTACAGCGCTCGACTGATTGAAAGTACGTCGATAATCGCACATGTCTCGCCATTCTACATATCAAAGACGCGATTTTATTTGCGATACGTGCGACACGCGAATCGACAAAGCTCCTCGCGACAATTGAAAGGTGCAGCGTGAAAATTCGTACATTATCGTCCGAAAGTTCCGTAAGTAATTTAGCTAATATGATGAATACTATTAATCACCAACATCGCGTGTCCGACACGTCTAATTAAAACATGTTGAAAGGCCGGGGAGTAAAACATAATCATCAGTTTCGTTATAGAATGATACTTATTATCGTTTAATTCTCACACTGCCATTCTTGCTCTCTATGTATCACTGATAATAAAATGCAAATTCGGCGAAGTAGTAAATAACATCAGCGAAGGAACCGAGTCTATCTGCCCAGGTGCAAAATTATAAAGTTCTCACGAAGGCAAGCCGAAATTTCGCGGTTGGCGCGACGTACGCATTAACGTCCGTGGATGAGTTATCACCGTGAATAACATTATACCGAGTTCGCCGAGTATTATTTCCGTACCTACGTATGTATGTATATATATATATATGTACGTACGTACGTACGTTTCTCGTACCTCGCGCTTCGTACTTCGCATTCCGTAAGATATAATGACATTATTACGAGCTCCTGAGAGGATACTCCCTATTCGCATATAAGGGTTACAGACGAACACGCGAAGCGAGCTATCCCCATCACGCGGATTTCCGCACGCGTGTTTCCGCACGAGGAACGATCGCATGAGCGCATTTTTATTATATACGATAGAGTCGCGTCCGTGCGTACGTGCGCGGTACATCGCGTACACGGAATAGAGAGGAACGCAGGAATTCCTGGATTGTTGTTTGACATTCTAACGGAACGTATGCGCGGGGGTATTTAATTAAACCGACGGTCAGAATGAAGCGAGGAGAAGCGAGGGCCTGGCCGCCGGCCGGCCGGCCGCGCCGTTTCTGACCGACGCGACGTACTGACCGTGTCGTGTCACTTTAACGTTTTGCGCCGGGGAGAATATACGTCCGTTTGCATTACACTCCGCGGTAATGCCTCGGATCCCTACACGATATTCATAGAGATGCTTAACACGCAGCCGACTTTTCCCCTCGTCCTTGCTATACGCGCATAAAACGTCGCGTCTGAAATTAATGCGCCGTACGCAGATTGTCGCGTTTTCGGGGTCACTGTCGGTGGCGCGATCGAAATATATAACGTTGCAACGACGACACAGATCACCTCACCGATAGGTCCAATCATTCTTAATGGCCGCGTGTAGAAATAAACAAATGTATCACTGATATGTATATATGCGTGACGAGAAATGATAGCTGCATAACTGTGAAAGTATTCGCGATTAGTTTTGAAAATTTGATGATTTAATCTTTCACGGCTATATAGAAGATAGTAATGAATGTTCTCTAGAGAGTTTCACGTACTACTGACACGTAGGCTGGAAACGTTGCGCGTATATCGACTGCAAAATTGCAGTCATACGGCAGAGATTTATGTATTCGCGATTCTAAATTAGCGAGGTGCGTAGGTTTATGTGCATATGTACTTATGCATACGTACTTATATACGTGCACTTAATGCTCGAGCGCAAACAGTATATAGCATTATGTAAACTTCCACGAGACAAATTTGCCTTTTACGAAATGAAATGGCTTGTAAACATAAACAAATCATGACTCCCTTACATCTTGCATTCATAACATGCTCGTAAAGAGATTGAAAAATTTTACGTCTTTTTAGCAGTATTTAAAATTTTTACAGTTATTTTGAGAATATAAAGAATATCTTCTAAAGGATGTAAAATACTTAATACCTCTTAAAAAAAATTTATAATAAAAAAGATAATAATATATCGTATTATGTGATAAAATTTATTTCTTTAGAAGATTTCCTTCAATCCACTCGCTTTAAAAAATATATTGATAACAAAGATAAAGGCAAAAGCCTGTATATTTGTCAGTGATTTGCAATTGAACAGCAAATAAGTACGATTCGTAAATATTAGGTATATCGCTTACGTTTAAAGGTTGCCGGTAGCAATTACTATGCTGTGTCGAGGTACGATCGACCCATGCGTTTCCGCTGGATTAATTGCCCTTAAACGGGGCCAGACGGGAGCGATAGGGGCGCGGAGAAAGGGGAGGGACGCTCGTGGGGTGAGTGAGCTCGTGGGCGCGATTAAATCACGCTCGTTAAATCGAAGCGGACGGTGCGGGTGCCGCAAAAATTGGTGGCCCGTTTATTCCGACCGGCTTTAAAATCGGCACTATATGACGTGGACGAGCGATGAAAAATTAATGAGCCCACCGGTTGCCACAGTCGGCCGGCCAAAAAGAGGGCGGCGCAACGGTGTGAGAACGGAGAATGGCGGATATCTGCGATAACAGTTTTCCGTCCGAGTACTACGTATCGGGCTTTTTCCTTCCTCTTTTTATACGTCTGACCGCGATGGAATTAAAAGCGTCGAATGCGACTGCCCGCGTCGAGAGATCGAAGGTGAGTTAAATCCAGATGGTTTGCGACATCCGCATTAAAATTAATCGACTTCCGACCCATAAGAATTGCGCGCGCGTGAAAAATTCGTTTCTACAATATTGATTCTCATTAATTGTGAATTTTAACGATAGAAAATGAATCTTTTCTTTCTTGCACAATATTATAATTTCAACTCTCTTTTCTGGTTGTATGCAGAAATATCTGATTTATGGCCGATTACACTTTGAATTCCGTTATGCCGTTCCAAGGAGCTTCCTATTCATTCCCCAGCAAATTTCTATCTTTTTCTGCTTCCGCTATTGGCGGAACAAGTGAATAACTTTCGACTCGATTCCCGATGAAGTGGCAAGCTCGATATCAAATTGGCGGAGTTCGTCGTGGGATTCGCCCGATAGAAAATTTTTAATGAAAGTCACTAGGGAAGATACGAAAGTTACGGAGAGGCCAACGAAGCGAGAAGAGTCCCCGGTAATCTCCGACATCTTGTTACAGCGCGGTGTAAGAAAGGCGGAGACCAACGGGCGTCCGCATCGCGCCGCGACCTCCTCGTTCAATTAAAGCGTCAGCGTCCGCGGAAAACTTTTATATGAATGGTTTTCATTACGTCGCGGACTTATTAAGGGCGTCTTCACGCGGGCATTAATATCCCCGTCGCAACGAGTTTTGTTATCAAGCGCGACCATTCAGCCCGCAGTGCACCCGGCACCGGCAAGCACGGTAGATACTGTTTTAGCATCGGCGAGCTTGAAGGGACTGAAATCCGTGAAACTACTGAGATTCTTCTCTACGTACCGCTCGTTGCTCGTGGCTTCCTTCAACTACAGAGTTTCTTGTTTTTGAATGTAGTAAAAGCCTCTCGATGTCGGCTCCCGCCAAGTGTGCCCTGGTCAATTATATCGATCTGAAAAAGGAGAAAGGTTCGCGTTACCACAGAAGCTTTGGAAGAATTTTTACTACATTGAATGAAAATACACCGCGTCGCCGATAATATTTTGTTCCGAATAAGAGGCGGAAGTAATTCATTTTGGTATACGTGTGATATTAAAGGACTAAGCAACAATGGTCGGTAATTTGCTATTCGGAGCCACGCCGCAGAAATGTATTCTTGCGTGATGATATATGCATCACGCGCGGTAATCGTACGGTCGGTTACATGAGCACATCGCTATACGTTCGACTAAACCGGTGATAAAACAAATCGTGACAAATTGCCAGCGAGATGTAGCAGTCCCGTGCCACGCAATTGCACCAGCGATGGTTTCACCGAGTTAAAGAACGAAAAAACGCAACGAGAAAAGCGAACTGCATCGAGCCCGGTTGCATCGTAAATAAACGCTTTTTACTTTCATTATAATATTATCGTTCCTTGAATAATACACGTATAAAATACGCATTCAAGATTAACGTCTCTAGTTTCAAAGTAATATGTTCCGCGCGATATGTTCTTTAAGTAACGGCGATTACAACGGTGATACGGCAATCCGTACTCCGCAACGTGAAAAGAACATCGGGCGCAGAAAGACAGACGGCACCGGAATTATGCCTGCGCCAAAGTAATTTCTGTGTGGCGGGTGGCTTCCTGATTTCGCAGAGTGCACACAGCCTCCGCGGACTTTCTGGCTGTAATGAAAAATTGCGTTTGCGCATGTCCCATCTCTTAAGTACGTCCAAGAAGCTGATTCTCCAGCACTAACACCGGTACTCGCAATGTGCGTGTGCCGCCATAGTTGCCCGCCAGACTGTTGTAATTTCGCATTGGTAGAAGAGACAGAGAAGAGCTTAAGAGCAGCGGCGGGGAGAGAGGACGTGGGAGATAAGACAAATGGAAATGACGGAGAAGAAGCGCGCTCCGGCAAAAAAGATCAAAATTATAAAGACGGTAGACAGTACAAAAAAAGTGCGTAATGTCCTCGATGCTGCACCATACGAGGAGAAAATACGTAAGATACAAACACATTCCGCTGTTCCTTTTATGTGATCCAACAAGAAGCTAGAAACACAAACTTTTAGCACAAGAAAATGGACCACTGACTGTGGTCGAGCAGCAGCGCTAAGTACCTGGTGATAATGAACGAGTGGTTGCTGGTAAGTACTTGGTAAGTATAGAAGTGAGTAATAAATATTGTGTCCTTTGCCGTTCGACTTCCTTCCTATGGTAGTTGAGTACAAAATGGTAGCCTTAAGCCATTTCTGCTTTCGCGGAGGTATTTCTACAGTTATTACTTAATTTCGCAGTCTCGATGCATATGCATGACTGTCATTAATATCGAAAACGCAAAAAAGATTTCAGAGATTGATATGATTAAAGATTGATATTTCAGCACAAGTAATAGACCATTGAGAATTGGAATCTTTTAATTGACTAAAAAAAATGACACGTGTAATTGTTGACAATACCGTTAAAAGAGCAAGGATGTATGCGTTTTCCGATAAAAACAGCTTGATCGTTGAGTCCGTCATGGAATTATGAAATTCTACAGGAGTTAGTTTCTTGCTGATTAGAGTTTAGGTATCCCGGAAGATCCTCATTCGCGGGAATGCGAGTAAGAAAATGCACGTGCATCAGAAGTTAATTCACTAGTCTTCTGTATAAAAAATTCGGATGCTTGTCGGACTTGTAGAATATAAGTACATCAATCTTTTCCCATAATATACTCCCTCGATGTGATTTTATACTTGTGCCTCTCGAAAAATAACCGGTTACTCTCGGAACAGTTATAGAATTGCAATGCGTCTCTGCTGGAAATCTCATTAATTTTTAATTTACATAAATGTCATCTGGACAAGACAGCTGTGTAAGCTTTTTAAAAATGGCAAAATTGAAAAAAATAAGCAGTTCGTATCTTATCCGCACGTGTGTAATCCCACATGCCTCTTATTACGCCTCCTCGTTTCCCTCCGCCTTCTGCGCGCCGGCACGAGTTCGCGACGCGCAAATTCGTGCCGCAATTTCGCCGTAATTTAATTTAACGCGGCATCGTCCGAGCAAACTTTCTCGCTTCCTAAATCCCGTAGGAGCTCGCTGTCGGGCACAAGCGGATGGATTTTTATCGCCCTTTCCCCATCGAGCTACTGGCTCCCTCTCCTCCGTCCTCTCTTTCTCCACCCCTCCCCCCTCTCTCTAACTCTCTCACTCACTCTAATTTACAAACTGATTTTTGATGAAATTGTGAAATTGGAGTTGGACGAAACGCACGAAGGGAAAGAGGGGTGATTGCACAAGACGGAAGCTTCATTTCGGATTTAGAGGCAAACATATTTGCCGGATTCAATTAGAGTATAAACTATTTCCTTTCTCTCGGCGTTGAAACCTCAATATAAATTCTAGCCCGTTACGCAGCAATCCCGGATTATTATCATTATTATTATCCGATGAATAAATTATTATGCGCGACGTGCTATTTCACTCTATATCTAATTTATTCGCTCACTTAATTCCCCTTAAAATACTACAGAGAATAAAATACTGCACGGAAAACAATTTTTAAGTCATATTTTTGTGGTTATTCTTGACATTCCACGCCACTTTCATTACTTCATATTTTTTTGTGTTGCGCTGCCTCGTTGGATCGTTTCGTATAGCGGATTTGTGTATTGGAGAGTATGCGTGTATGTGCGTGTATGTGTGTGTGTGTGTGTGTGTGTGTGTGTGTGGAGCTCTCTCAGCTGCATTCGCACGATCCTAGTAATTTGTCGCAGCGGTGCATTCAACGCTGCGGATCGAAAGGATTAAAAGCATCTATGGATACACGAGCCGGATCGAGTTGCAAAAGCAGTTTGTGTTAATAACGTGCGATCTTTTCTGTCATCATTCGTAAGCTGCGATCGATAAATCATATATCGCGCAACAGCAGCGGAGCGCAGCAACATCCGTTTTTAGAACCACCTAGTTAACAGCTTAATGTTGAGTTTACGATCATTGTTTCTAGGCTAGCTGCACGCTATTCGCAAATAGCTACTGTACAGTGCAAATATGAATTAATACTGAAGACAATATATATAACTTCTTATCTAAGGAAATTATAAATTTAACGATTATTATTTTATCACTGTGCCAATGACTATTTTAATAGTTCTATTATATCTCCGGAAATATCGATTATCGACTATTGTAATATATTTCTGTAAGAGACATGAGTCAAATGCCATTTGAGATGGTATTATTGAAATTGAATAAAGGTTAATGATTAATATAATATATGTATAAGATCAAGTATTTTTATCCAGAATTAAATAATTTTTTACCAATTATTCCATATGAGAGCAAAATAGTATAACAATATATTTTATACATGGATACTGTTTATTTCGTGGTAATAAAATAATCTTAGAAAATAAATATAATTATAACGTATTTTTCTCTAAAAAAAACATTCTAAACTTTTTTGTTGATTTCACAGCACATTGACTATTAATAGGCTCATATTTGAGTATTTGCAGAATGGATCCGTTTCCCGTTTTCATGTCATATCGGAAATACCGTTTCTTGTCTCTTCCGTGTGATTGCACTAAAGGTATTCGCGTCGCGCGATTTTATGGATGGTACAACGGAAGCGCATGAAAGCACGATGAATACGTTCGATGTGCATCGAGAAAATGCACGCGCGGAGTGGCAGGGCAAAACAACGTGATGAAATCAAATTCTTTTTATAGTTTCCTGCGATTTTTTTCCAATTTTTCGAAGATCGGTGAATGCTTTCTAAACAATAAGCTATGCAGCAAATCATTTTAGAGATGAGGTAATCCAAGATGTTATCATCGTATGTATTTTATTCTGATTAAACCAATATAACTTCTAAAAGAATTACATTTTTTATGCAATATGCATAAAACCGTTATGCATTGAAAATATCTTCTCGATTCATGTAAAATTCGACAATAAATTTACAATGTATTTAAAATTAACGTCGAGTGATTTAACGACTAATTGTTGGGCAAACACTCGTCAATGTTGTGCTTCCTCGGAATTTGCGCGAGCGCTTCCCAAGCAAGTTCCCCAGCGTAGAATTACGTCAACGGAATTAACATTCGTCCGATAGACGACAATTTGTCTTTGCGCCATTAAAATTCTTCGAGGAGTTCCTAGGAGAGTTCCCCAACTGAAACATCCTCCAACAACTCGGTTGGAGTATTCGAGTCCTCGAAATGTCGCAAAAAGTTGGCCGATGTTAATGGGTCGGTACGATTACGTGAACCGCAAAGCAGCACGACTGCACGGCCAGCCGCGTCGAGAGAAGCAAAGAACAAAAGTACCGTTATTCCTTGCGCCAAGATGCAGCAGCGATACTCTCGGCTCCAGGAGCATCATGCCACCGTGGACGAAGTTCTCGCCGTTGAATTATGCATGATTTCCTGCCCTCGGCCGTCGCTATAGCCGCTAACCATCCGCGTCACCGCCACTTTCGCCGCGCCTTATTTAATAATCGCGACGAGATCTCTCTAGTACTAGAAAGGCGCGGCGACGATGTTGTGGGTGAGAAACTTACGTGAGCTGAGTCGTATATTCGAATGTTATCTATCGGACAAGATCCAAATTGTAGAATTGAAAGAATATGGAGAAAGAGAGAGATAGTTTGCATTTTTTTAATTCACTATTATTTAAACGTCCTTCGAATTGTATAAAAATCAAACGATTTATAATCCTTTATACCTTTACATATACATACATACGCCCTATATGAAATATATTCTTTTAAATTTAAATCTAAATATGACGTTTATTTATATTTATATATATATATATATATATATAAGTTCAGATTTCTTTATTCCATATTCTGTACCTCGACAATTATAAATAATTATAGCTTGATTACTTCCTGCGGCATTGAGTATCAATTGCGGCAACACGAGGACAACGAATAAAAAAATTAATATATAATTATTTGCATGAGATCGTACAGGAATATTGTTAGTCGCGTTGCAAGTGTCGCGTCAGAAACTAACAATAAGCATGAATAGAATTTTCCGAAGCTGGACCGGTGAATACAACGAGCATTCTAACACGGATATGCTTCGAAGCACCATAATCAGCCGCCAGGATGCAAGCTCCGTTGATGCTTGAAACTTAATCCTCCGCGTCGTTATAAGATAACGGCACTCAGCATCGCGTAAACTTCATTGTTCTCGGGATAAACGCCTAACATAACAACGCCGTTACATCGTCGCGTTTGCGTCGTTTCGACACGATTGCGTTTCCCGTAAATAACATCGATCGTCGCGCTGATCCGACGACGCTTGTCCGATAAATTTATTTACCATAAGTGGATCGATTAATAAAGCTCTTAGACATATACGCCCCTTCTTCGCGACGTGATAAAGAAAGATTGCTCACGAAATGATAGAATAGACTAAACTAAAAGTCGCTTTTCTTTCTAACACATATTTGTTTTTTGTTAGATTTACATAACAAGTGTGATAATAATTTATGTAACTTTTTTTATTGAAGAAATTGTACTGATGATAAATGAGCTTAATAAAAAAAATCGTGAACCGTTTTAAAGAAATGTACAAAAGATAACATTTGTACTGGTTTGATATTATTAAGTGAGCATCTCTTGACAAATATTCACTTAATTATTTTAATAATAATAATTTTATTAACCACACTCAGCGTTTTATTACTATTTCAAGTAGCGGGAAAGCTACTTGTAAAGCAAAGACGCTGCAAGAATTCAAAACAACTGAAGTGGAATATAAGATAAGAACGCGCGCAGTGGAAAATGCTCTTCGAAGCAGAGAGAAACGCGATGTACATATATATATAGAAAACAGAATATACTAAAAATTTAACAAAAATATGAGAAATCATAGATGATAAATTATGATAGTGATTCTCTAATGACTACGTCTAATAACTAATGGTTAATAAATTCCAATAAAGCTAATAAATATATTTATGGATTTTATGTAATATTGCATTCAGAAATATAAAATATTTTCAACAATAGCGATATTCTAAAAAATTAATTATACAATATTAACATAAGATTTTTTTGCCGAAATAAAAATTATTATTCGTTTATTCAACTTAATTGAATATTACGATCTAATCGGAAGAATTGCGAGATTGTTGCTTATATCTATAATTAAAAATTAATAAAGGTATAACAAATACCCCATTTTCTAAGCAATTTTTAAACTTATAGTTATAATATGCAAAATTGATGCGTTTAAGCTTTTCAAAATATGCATTATTCAAATTTTACATATCTCGTAAAGTATCCACGAAAAAGTAAAACTGTAAAACGTTCCTCTCAGAAAAATTGGTGTCCCGCGACAAGGGTGCAATCGTCCCTCGAAGCCAGTACTGTTAAGAAGCAGTAGAAATTCTCTATGGTGACATCACCATCCGTTGTTATGCTAAAATTAGGAGTCGAGGTGGTGTAGGGCTGGATGAGAAAAAAGAACCAATTGTGGTCCCTATGAATAAAGGAATGAGAGTCGCGGACGCCCCCTTGGGTGAAATAAAATTTATATCGACAAAAATTTACTCTACCCATCTTCACCTCTCTGTCGCTATTTTATCATATGTATATAACATAATTTTTTTATATTAAGTAGAAAAAAGCATATAAAAAACTTAGAAATTAATTCCAAGCAAACTGATTAAAAAAAGTTCTTTTGCCTTAATTTGTATTGGCAATCAGGAGTTCGATAATCCTTAATATTTCTTGCAGAAGAAGGAACAACTTTACAAGACTTCACAACTTTAGCAAATATTCCATTAGCCTAAATACGTTCTGTTAAAAAACCGCGAAAACGTGATTGAATTTATAGTCGGAGATGTTATCGGAAGAGCGAAAAGAAAATCGCGTTACTGAAGAAAACAGAAAAGAGACGGAAGAACAGAAACCACGATTCCACCAGCGTCGTAATGATTCGTATCCCGTTATCTTCGCGCGCACGCACGCGGTGCATACAAGCCGCGAGCCGCGAGCCAAACCAAACGCGAAGTTTCGCAATAAGCTCGAGAATCACGCACGGTAGACACACGGCGCGTATATATCCGCGCGTTTTTTCAGCCCGTCTATTTGCCCGAAAAAAATTTGCTTGGAGTAGACGCGTCGCGAGATATAAAATGTACTCTTCGGATTTACGACGATGAAGAGTATAAAAATAAAAAAAGGACAAAGAGAGAAAGAAAGAGAGAGAGAGAGAGAGAAAGAGAGAGACTCGGGCACGATGATACATGCGTGCGTGCTGGCACGAGCGCATATGTATATACATGGATCAGAGAAAACGGTCGTTTTTGTGTCAGAGTGGGTAAAAAACATTTCCCAGTTCGCGTAGGAGATGCGCTGGAGGCAGAAACAATTTTCAATTCGACGCATGCGAAAATTCATATATCGCCATGTTAAAAGAGGGCAGAGAGAAGCCGAACGGGGAGAGAGAAAGAGAGAGAGAAGAAGAGAAAGAGAGACTCGCGCGGAATGGCGAATCGACATGTTTGCAAATGTTCGACGCGTGGCCGCGACGCCGTGATGGAAGAGAAAAATTGCCTATTTCAGCGTCCAGCATTTTCCCAGGCGCACTACCCGCCCCGTAATCTAGATTGTGGCTTGCATGTCGACGAAATATTCCCGGTGCGTGTACGATGACCGCGGCTATCTCCGCCCTTCTCGCTCGTGAAAACGCTCACGGGTTTTGCGAGAGTAAGCACAGGACGTGACCGTTTGGCGCGATACTTTTTGCCCTCCGCTATTTCCTTGGCCGTTTTATACGCTTTCAACGGCGAATTTATGACAAATTTCTGGGCTGCTCGGTAATTTTAATCCACGCGAGATCTACCCGGTAAAAATATTTGCCAGAAATATTAATGCGCATTTCGCCTCGCGTGTTATTCCGCATCGCGGGCCGAGTAATGCTACCGTGTTGTTTCGATGTAACTATTACTTAAGAAGGCTTTCACGCACTGATTTCGGAATCTAGTGTTATATCTCGCTTAAGAGAAAGTCTAACCTACCTCTCGTTAAATTATACCACGGTCGTTTTATCTTTTATTTCAGGAAAAAAATTATTTTTGTACAAAACTTTTTTCAGCACGCAACTTTTGGATGCGTAACTTAATTTATCTTTAAATGGGCCCGTGACGTAACGTCGTTACACTATAAACGTATAGGCCACAAAATTCACGAGGGCCGAATCGACCGGTAGATGCATTTGTTGCAGCGGTCGACACAACGGCGGTTTTTATCGGCGTGGATCTTCTTCCGTGTCGCACGCACGGAGGAAAAGGGTTACGATTGCAATATAGTTGAGCGAGCAGGGGGTCGGTCGCTTGGAAAGTCGGTGAAGTATTAGCATGCTCATGTCACGCGAAGAATGAGCGCCGACTATTTGTACACCGTTTAAGAGGCTCCCGTATTCGAGAGAATATGATACGAAGATCGAAATATCGCGATATTTATAACAGCGTTCATATATATCGTCCCTAATATAATGTTATAACTCGTATAACTGTGCTTATTGAACCTCAATATACCCATTCGATATTTAATTGTATAACTGCGCTTATATTTAACAGATAAGCTCCAGTCGAGCTTATTCTTGCACGGTATTATGCTCATAATATCTATTTGTCTCAATTTTATAAGATTTTCTTATTTATTTACATCCTCATCCAAGAATTACTTTAATTTTATTTTTAAGTTTCTCGCGAAAATAATTGCTTCGGCATGAATTTTATTTAGTGCCTATCTGTTCCAGTTGATAACAATTAAAGCATGCACCCCTTCTTGCGTGTAAACATGTCGTGCTCCTTGTCACGAGCGGAGGCTTCGTTGATACACGTGGTATCTAACAACCTATCGAATCTGATAAATAAAATATATGTATATACTCTTGTATGTACGTGTGTGTGTGTGTGTGTGTGTGTGTGTGTGTGGGCGTGTGCGCGTGTGTGTCAAGAAATCTCGTGTTTCTTATCATAAACGAGCATGTTGACGAGCCCTTATAGTTACCTATAAAAAGTAATTTCATTATTTCAAAATCTCGGAGAAGAAAGAGAGAAGAGAAAGATAACAAGAGAAGAATGCTCGTTATCAGAGGAAAAACCGAAGTCATATCCGAGTTTGCTCGACGTTCCCCATCGTAAAGTAAGGAGATGAAGAATTCCCGGGAAAACACGTAGCCGTGTATGTCGGGAAAGGCACGATGAGAGGCGCGATTTATTGGATGAAATGCAAATTGATTCGTAGTTAGCGAGAGAGTGCCGAGAAACGACGGGAGTAAATCGCGCCACCTTCCCGCACCTCTTTCGATTCTCCCTTTGTCTCGCTCTGTCTCTCTCGCTCTCTTCTTCTCCTTCCTTACACGAGCCACCACCTCTCTCTCTTTCTCGATTCCACCGTGTTCTTTCTCCGATAATTCGCACATAAATTCACGACAAATTGAAATAAAAACTGGGTCGATCGAAATGCAATTTACCTGAATGCGCAACGCGCGCGCGGCAAGAAGGACCGAGGCAGAGATCGTTTACCGTTCGAGAGTCAATCACGCGTGGGCGCAATTTTCCCCGCGCGATCTCCCCGCCGTTAATTGCCTACTTTGCATCTGTTTCTGATTCCCGCGCGCAGCAATCCGCGACAATTACCAAATCCGTTGACTCCCATCGAAATTCCGCTCATCTTTCGGCGAAAACGATTCGTGCTCGTATCGTTTGCACTTCCGTCGGCTTCATCCCTTGCATACGCGTTGCGTTATTATTTTCGAGAAATTTCACCGTGGAGAAATTTATATCGCTTGTTTCGCGGTACGACATTTTAAATGGCGAGTCCAAATGGCGCCTTTTATTGCAACATATATTAAAAGAACGCATTATAAATAAATGTCAGTGCTTTCGTCACAATTTGCATTTTGCGCAAGAGCACTTTTAATGACGGTTATTTGCTGCCAAAAAAATTTGCAAATAAAATTGAAATTGCTCTCATAAAATTAAAAAAAAATTTCTCTTTCTCTCTCTCTTTCAGAGCGCACGCTCATTACTATGACAAATATGCTTCCATCCTTCTTTTTAATTTCTCTTCTCTACACATCGTTATTTTCTCGTTTATACAAATCAGAAACTTTATGTTGTTGCTTTGATGTGGTTTCCATTTACATTGATTATGTGCTTCATTACTATTGGCCCACTACAAAGTTACCAATAGCATAGAATACTCTGAAGTTAAATCGCGAACTCGTATGTGAACATAGTATCATACAATACAAGCACGAATAAACATAGTGCGAAAAAAACATTTAACTAAAACAACTTCTTCCGAAAACCACTGAAATGTGTATGCATTTTAGAGTTAAATGTAACACCTTCGTGTGTGCACAAGCTTGTCAGTTTCAGTACGGACGTCGTTTTTTAGTTTAATTTTTGCAAATGCGTGTAAGTATAGATAAGTCTAAAAATTTAAGCGACGTAATAATGCAGTTTTCGTAAAATTGAGTTACATCTATCATAAGAATGAATTATACCATCTCGTATAATACAGAAATAGCGATAAAAATTAATCAAATACTGACACATTCGCGTAATTGAAAACTGTTTTATCTTGCATGCATAGAATATTTCAACACCGTGAAAGATTGATTTGTAGGTATTTACTGTTTATCGGAAAAAGAGCCATTTGTTTGATACATGAATTTGCTGGTGAGTTCAAGTGAACATTTTTCGCAAAATTAATAAATAAATAGATAAAAGTATACTTAGTACGTTGTTCGCAGTAATAACAAAATTACGGCAAATCAGATTATTCCGAAAACTGAACTGAATATTGCAACAAAAGTTACAATAGTTACAGTAGTTATAATCGTTTTGAGCTAATTAAAGTATGTCAGATGAAGGACGTTAGTCTCAATATGTCAAAAGTTACTATATAAAGGTACTATATATAGAAAATATTCAAAATCTATTCCAATAATGCAGGTATCTTAACTCAAAATTCAATATAATGCATATTTAAAGTACTCGTGCATATAGTATTCGTTTAACTAAATATGGAATTCAAAGAACAAACACGAACATCAATATAAAATGCATTCGACAAAAAATATCTCATAATGTAAATGTCACTAATGTAAGATAAGTGCTATTGAGATTCTCATTAATTAAAAAAAGAACTTTACATTTCGTATCCATTTGTGCTAATATATAATTGTATAAATGCATTCTCCAGGCGCAAAAAAATCAGTCCTTCACTATATTTTAGAATACAGGTAGATCCCGTTTTACGATGGTCCATTTTACGACATTTCACATTAGCGACCTTTTCAAATTTACCTAAAAATGGAAAAAAATGGAAAAAAGTTTAAATGTCTAAAATAATTTATTATTTATAAAAAAAACAGCAGTATTAATACATTGTATTTGAAAAAATTTTGCTAATTTTGAAACCTATCTTATTTAATTACATATTATAAATTGGTCTTGTTTTACGACTTTTCATTTTACGATCCTGTTTTGCTGGAACCTAACCCTGTCGTAAAACGGGTCTTACCTGTAGTTAAAAAGTTTTATACAATGTATTATGTACAAAACGAAAAATTTATACAAAAGAAAGAGGATCGAATTTTTCTATCCTTAGTCTCATTAAACTGTAATATGTTTGGCTGTAAATTAATACTTTATTAAAACTATGCAAGACCTTGATAAAAAAGTATTCAATATTTGTCGAGAAACATCTACTATATTTGATTATTCCAATTATGGTAATTCTATTAGTTTATCAATATTTGTTGTTTACTGATATTTCCATGTTTTGAATAACTGCACCGGTATTGGTTTATTATTGTAAAACTACTAGTTTATACATACCTATATTTATTTTCGAACATAAAAGTTATCCCGACAATGTATGTTAACTGAATAAAATAGCACGAGTAATGATTTTTAGAGTTTAAATTTCTAATTAAAATTTCATCCACCTTATGGTAAAATTGCAAATAGATTTATTGCGATACTACTGTGAATGGATCACGCGAAGCATTTTATCTTAATTCTTCTTATTTCTGATGTATCATATCAAAATTATGACATAGGTACATAGATGATACGTAAAATGAAAATTACGTACAACTAAATGTTTCATAAGACGTTTAGCCGCTCTAAACATAATGGTCAGCTAATTTCGATCACTACAGACCGCGTATTTGCGTGATGCCGCTGGCATCTTCACGCTCCACATGTCGAAGGCACGCCACGAGAATTCGCAGACCGAACGGAAATGCACGGATTCGAGCGTACATTCAGGGATCGATATGTCGCATTCCGTTCTAATAACACCGACGGTGCATCGATTCGTCCGACCGATTACTCATTAAAGCACGGTGACATATTTCGCGAAAATATCAATTAGTATCGATCGCCCTTATACAGATAGATATGCTATTTATAAACGACCGACTAGACGTTTGGTACCTATGTGGTAATTATGTGATTTATTTAACGATTTATTTACGTTTGAAGATCATTGCTTACCTCGCGATTAGGTACGATAAATGCATCTCCGTAGAAGAATGTCAATTTACTCCAACCTGTAAACAAGAAAACGAAAATATCATTTTACAATACTATGACACTATATCTATTTATTACGAATGTAATGGCTCGAAATTATCTTATAAATTAATTTTAATTTATAGTTCAAATCTATAATGCATTCATTTATCATTTGGTTTCCTTTAATTTTTCAAGCTTTAACCTTTGGATAGAACAAATTGAGTTACGAAACTAATTTATCTCGCATTTAATGTAACCCATACAAAAAACAGGTATGATGGTAAAAATAGATGCGTATTTGTTTAATCATTCAGCACGAAATCTGACGCTCTGCATTTAAATTCCTATCAGTGGCAATATCGCCGAACGAAAACACAATAAACGACGATGCCAGATGCCGCATCGTAATAAGGGACGTATCTTTGTTCCACCGAAAGGAACGGAGCCCCCCGATCTAATTCTATTAGCAAGCTGGGACATTCCAATTAACGAATTCTTGCCAACCGAGCCGAGTTAACAAATTCTTGCATACAATCTGGCGCCAAATGTCGCCCGACGTGACTGAACAGCTTGCGATACATTTTAATTAAACATTCGTATTCTTTTCCATGTACGTAAATTATATAAATCTATGCTTTTTGATCGTCGTTCTCAATCACTTCAATAATAATATAAATAATTGTTATGATAAAAATACTACACAATTAATGTAATAATATTGTTATTATATTTTTATAATATAACATATTTCCTAAAAAAAAGTAAAACTACTTAATATATATATATATATAAAACAAAGTTAATGAAGATTTAAAGATGAATGGCAGCCGTTTAATATATGTACTGTAATAAATGATTCAGAGCTTAAAATGTAATGGCATATAATTATAACAGTAACAAACTAGGGATATTAATCATGCGAACTTAATATTTTATGAGGTAGAGTATGTTAACTACGTTCCTATTTGAATATGCTACTGTAATGAATTCTGGGTTCCCCGTATGTAAATCGACCGCCGGAAATGTCGATTAACCAATGATATGACTGCACTGACGTGATGAAATTGCCTTCACCATAAAATTCAATTTATTCGCAAATTAATGATTACATAGATTATTCCAAACACTACTTGCACGCGCAAATTATTGCGAAATTAATACATTATTAAAGAATGTACTCTCAAGCCGCGTAATGTCATCCATTCTTTTACCTTTAAATTATCATCAAAATTTTATCGATTTTATCAGCAATTATTCTGGAAAATCACCTGACCTCGGTAAAACTTTGTGGAAACGATCGTCGCGATCGAAAAAGAACGTGCGCTGTATAAAGTTAAAAGGATTTTGTATGCATGCCCGATGGCTCGTTGAAATGAAACGTTCGATGTAATACAATCGTCGTGTTTGCGCACAGAGTTCCGTGCTCGATTCCCGCATACTCTTCCGCCGCGCCGCCCGTTCGCCCATATTCTCTTCACCTCCTCGTCGCCTCATCCGTTCTTCAACATCCATACGACTGCGAGAAGATCGTGAGATTGAGAATGAAACTTTTACGTCTAACGTATGCCGCTTTCGGCAGATAATAGAGTGGTAGGAACGAAGAAGAGGAAAGAGAAAGAGAAGAGGGAAGAAAAGAAGAAGAAGAAAAAGAGCAAGAAAGGTCGACCTAGCCGCACGACCCTCATCCTGATGCGAGGGGTAATAACAACTCTCCTGTCAAGATACAAGGATGAGAAACACACGATGTCAAAATGCCTTCTAATCGCGTACCGTTCTCTCTCCGTGGGAGCAGCCAATCCCACGACTTGCAGGGACCCTGGCGTTTTAAAAAAGGATTTAATAGTCATCGGCCTGAGAGTCTGAGGTTTGGTGAGCGCGGGTGCAGGACGGAGGCAAGTTCCGTCGATTGCCACAACGTCGAGGCACGCTTGGGTCGTAACAACCAACATTGTAGCTGCTCATCCGGATCTATAGCGTATCGAGATTACTCAGTACCCCATAATAGAAATATTCGTAAGTCTGAATTGATCTGAATCTTTAATGGTCGGTTTTCAAATATCGAACAAAAATTTAAAAAGAAGAGTTTATTATTCCGTCGAGAATACTAGATGAAAAGTACAGCACTTCAACCGGATAAAATTCCGATAATTATATCGGTAATATCGGGCCATATTATTAACGTTACATGGATAATGTTAAAATTAATTTTAATACACGCATAATGCTATACATGTAATATCGATCGTAGGATGTGTACAGAATCGGCGTATTTAATGCAGACGTATCATCAATGAATTAGTTGGTTGCCAGCGTACGTGTGTATGACAATCCATCTATTTCAATCAATGAGGACGTCCGTCCAAAGTAACGGATCGTGCGTTGCGTACTTGAAATTTTTCTAGGGTCAACTAACGTCAGTTTGTTCGGACAGATGACATCTCCGTTATCGACGCCATTGTAACACACTCATTTTCCGAGCCTCCCTCTCTTTCTCTCTTGCTTTCTCTCTCGCGAGTGACGCGCACCGACGGACCGCACGCATGCAAGCGGAAGACTGTCAATTCAGTCAATACCGGCCGTGCAGCAACGAGACACGCATTACTTAATCTAGCGACATGCCCCCACGTGAAGCTTCCCATTTACAACGCTTGATGATGAAGCCAAATTCGCGAGCGCGTGGTAAACAGTCTTTTTACGATACCTCAGTCGCATCAATCATAAATAACGAAGTAACAAACACGGAAGAGGTCCGAAGAATATTATCCAATTCGAAAGATTTATCTGTATAATGAGTATAAGAAACATAAAAATATACGCATTTCTATTTCAACGTGTGCTATCAATTGTGAAAATTAACTGATCGAATTTAAATCTGTAATGCTACATATTTATATGACGAGATTTAATATTTGATATTTGTATGTTAAAGTCTTTTGCAATATCGTATGCGGTTTCTCACCGCGTGCTCCTTTTCTTTCGGGCTTTTTTCTTCTCCTTTTTAATAAAAGAAAGAATCCAGGGGAAAAAGATGGTTCCTGTCGGTCGGAAAGTCGAGACTCCACCATCTCTCGTAGGTGCAGCGCGCGTACCGCGAGGTCTCGTGGCGCGTTTGCGAGCACGAAGGGTCAGTAGCCTCGAGCGTGTTTGCAGCGAGCGGCTCCGTGGCCTCGCAAACTGGTTTAGCAAAAGTCAAGATCTAGATCGCGACCTTCTTGCACAGCCGTTCACGACTTTGCGCGAGCTCGCGACGGCGTCTTAATACGCGAGAACGCGCTTAACGAGGTTTATAATAGCAATACAGCGTGGAGCAGATTGCTTCCCTCCTCGTCGCACGCGCAATTCGCTCCAAATGAGTACATCGAAAACTGTCTGTCTCGTAAATATAACAGACGTTAGATTTGCACATGATTTTCGCTGTATACATTTAAAAACAGATAAATTGTACTATATAACTGCACGTAGATTTTACTCAAACTCGGATCATATGTTGCTGATAAAAACGATTTGAAGACAGTCGCTATTCGGGTAATAAAAGTGATTTATATCAGACATAAAAGACTAAAACCGTATAAAGCTCGGTGATATAAATTAATCGTTTTCCAAATTACTCTGTCATTAAGCTCGCACCGTTGTTAATTACGTAGCTGTAATACTATATGAGTAAGAGTTTAATAAGAGTTACCAGATGTATGTTCGAGGATCAGGCTTTTACCGTTAACGCAATTCATTGCTCGACCACAAATATCGCTGCGAAGATCGTCACGAAAACGACTAATAAGCATTACGTTTCTGCGTTTGTGCCTCTAGGCATAATATTTTTTTCGATTATCAATAAGCATCGCAAAACATTGCAAACTTTTTTTCTACATAGCTATTCCCCGTGTGACTTCATAAAATATGGACGAGCTCATGTAGGCATGAAAAGTCCCAATCGGCGACGAGATAACGACTTATAACGATTTATGAGTTAATAATCAATTACAAACTACAGGCTGCGTTAATTAATCAACTCGACTGAACAGTACGACGGTATTTTATCGCGATAAACAACTTGCACGTTACTTCAAATAGCAATGGTGCATTATGTTTATTAGTCGCGCCACGTTAGCGACATTTACGACATCCGCGCGACACTTCCGTCGTAAAATACGACCGCGAAGTTACACCGCGGTTCGACAAACTGTTCTAATTACTCCCTACATTAATAGTAACGCGTTAACGTCAACGGCTTGCCGCACGCGTGACAAACAATACGTCAGGTCTGCGGCAGGTTAGTTCGGAGCCATGTCATACGTCTCTCACATGCTGCGATGGCCGCAAAATATTCGCGTCGTTACGCGCGTAGTCGTCTGGCGCTTTTGACGAACATCCGCCACGATTAGACCGTATCGCGAAGCGGCAATACGTAGCCGCGCCGCACGCAATTCGCGACTCTCTTCCGGACGTGATATTTTTATGGCGATGTAACGCGAGCGGGTGGTTAAATAACGACCGGCGCGCGTCAGTCGAATGGTTTTAATTGCTCCGCGGCTGGTTATAGCGGCCGATGTACGTTTCACGCTTTTACGGAATCGCGCGTGATCATGCGATCACGTAAAGAACACACAGTTATGATAAAACTTAGAGAAGTACAATTGCGGAGAAATCGCGAATGCGAGATGATAAGATGACAAGAGCACATGTGTGTGCGTACATATGTATACGACCGCAGCCCCTCATCCCGATCCCGACGGTTCGCTCACATTTACTTGCGGCGAAGTTACTCGACGTCTCCATTCGCGTTGCAGCACGAAGCAAGCTAATTCTTCTGATCTCTTCGCCAGCGAGATTGCAGTCGCGCTTGTCGCATTGCCGTCCCATCCGCGCGACAACGTTGCCCGCTCACGCGATCCCTCTCATTTCCGCCTCGCTGATGAGATGGCCCAGCAGCAGAGATGGCACGCGAGAGATCCCCGCGGATATTACAATGCGCCATGACGTTTCACAGATATCTCTATTCTCTACGAGAAGAACGCGCAAGGCGAGGAACAAGAATGGAAGGACTCGAGAGCGAAAGGAGGCACTCTTGCACCGCCGCCAGGCAAGATCACGCAGTTAAGAAGTTTCTCCTCGGAGTTTTTTCTACGATTCCACGCGGACTGGGGAAGGGTGGCGGTGGGTTAGCACCCCTTCCGGTAATCCTACTTAGGAACTCGGATAATGCCGCCGCAGCTATGAATAACGGTGGGATTACGCGGCGAAAGTCGGCGAATGTCTTTTTTCGCGCGGCGCCGCGCCAAAGCCGCCAGCTGAAACTTTCAAATCTCCGTATCGCCCGTTGTTTGACTTTCCACCGTTATCAAACGGTACCGGTCTAACGCGATAGATTGATGATAATAATCCTCAATTATCACCGTATATTTATATTGCGTCACTACTTTTAATTACATTAATTTTCAGTATTCAAAATATGATATTTTCTTGTTACAAATCATATCTTAATTAATATTTGCAGTTATAAATATAGAAAATAATTTTACTGACGCCAATATTTTTAGTCACTTATACATATATTGATGTAAATGTACACGAGTTGAAAATGAAACAAAATTATAAAACCGTATGCTGAATAAATAAAGCGAGACACTAAATTATTATTGACCATTTAATATTTTAAATGATATTTCCGTTACGAATATGTCATTTGGCTCGTATCTATACATACTTATATTTAACACCGTATGTTAATAATAAGCAAATCTACGTGTGATATTTTTAAGACATGTCAAGACACTATATTTTTATGTAACAAATGAGTTAGACGAGTTATTTTATAATTTAAATGACATACTTTTGACATAAAAACGATTGTATGGCATATAGACAATTTGTTATATCAGATCAATATTTAAGAATATCCCAAAATAGACTCCTGACAAACAAGATTTTATCGATTGCAAAAAAACATATTACAAGATTATCATAATCTTCAGTTACTCAGATATATCTTTTTACATATAATTCGGTCATTAAGTTTTCCGTAAATAATTCTATTTTTTTCTAGAAAAAAGATATATGTATATGCAATTAGTAACAAAACTAACACGCTATTATAAATAGCAATTACACAAAATTAACATTTTGTAATTTATATGCTATTAATACGTAATATTGTTCTATCATAATTGCAATTTTCCACTTCATATATTGTTGGCAATAAAATATAAAATAACTTGTTTGTGGAAAACCACTAAAAGTCAATGATTATTGTATTTCGGTCCAATAATTAGCTTCCTGTCGCAGATTGCAAACCAGTGACGCACTTAAAAATACCTATTAATATTTGACATTTATACTATCAATTGAAATGTTGAAGATATATTTAATATACGTAATCATGGTATAATATCATTAAACTGTGGCCTTCATAACTAGCAACGTAAATTTTTCAAATTAATTATCCATTTCATTACAAATTAGTTTTATTCTATACAAAATTTTAGTTAAAAATCTAATAAAATCTGATGATTTATTTAATCATAAATTTTAACTATCGTCATTTGTTGAAAATTAATTTAAATATGAGTCAAATTTAATTAGGAGAAAATTAGAATACTCTCAGTTTCTTTATATAAAAAAATATTTAAATATAGATAACATCAATTTACATTCAAAATTTGACCTAAGATTAAATTAAATTAAATTAAATTTTAACTAATAAATTAAATGCATTCGTCTATTAGACATAAACATAGCTTTTAGAGAAAATCTATCTTTATGTCGAAAAGATATATTTTGTCTGTTTTAGGCAAAAAAAACGTATAATGTTAATGATTATTTGAAAATAACTGTTCTCTCATGTTTCCTCAAATTTTACGTATAGAACTCTTGAACCACTATCAAGTTAATCTAATTTCTAAAAAATAATATAAATTAGATTTTATAACAGATATAAATGATCCATTTTCTGCAACATACATTTTCAGCCATAAGAGGAACGTTTATGTGCATGAAATAACAAATATGTTTATCAATCAGAACTAGTCTCGTAACATTTAATGAACTTGGCCTCGGTTCAACGTCTCTCCTCTACCGGACGACCTTGTACCACAGACGATGAAAAACACCTATCTGATGAGAAGTCTGGACTTTCACAATGAGACACCATAAAAAACACATTCGCGATCGCGCATACGTGCTTTTAAACAATTAAACAACAAGTCACTGCACCGCGTTATCGTTGGGAATGCATCGCCGGTATTATCATACAGCCGTCCCACGCTCGCTAAAAGCGGTTGCTTTCGCTTTCGGCGATGCAATGAACTCCAACATCCGTGATTAAGCCACAGTTCGTATCGACCGATGCGACTTCAACTCGCGTCGGTTCGAGCTGGCTCGACCGACAGCGATTTGAAGACGCCATTTTTTATTTTTTTTCGCGTTGTATATATTGACTAATGGGCGCGATAATTGCGTTTACGGCATAATTGAATGAGTATTCGACGAGTCAATACGCTATAGCAACGACCCAGTCGGCCGACCAAGAGCGCTTTTTTTTTATCACCGACGAGTCAGCGCGTTTGAAGACGTCGTCTCAAGGGGTAAAATGGTGCCATCCTTCACATTTAAGAGGATTAGCAGAGTCTGCTTATGACTGCTAAGACGGTCGCCCCCTTAGTCTTTGCCTCCGACGCGCAATCACGCAGAATTAATTAAACTCTAGAGAAGTAAAGCATAAAAGTGGATTATTTCTATGATAAATGCTTAAAATCGAGCAAAACCTGCAACTAACATTCGTATTAAAGTCACTCTAAAATTTACAAATTTATCATATTCACTTTTTAATAAATTAATGATATTTATACGAGAGAGAAAATCCATCTTTAATTTCATTTACATATTTTCATACTAAAAAAAGTAAGGATCGCCATATCGCTCGGCTATATTTAGAGTCTTCAACATCCGGAGGCATAATGTCCTCCCTAAGGTTTTCCCCTAGACGCTTTATAGAGCACCGTAAAGTCTCCCAGACGCTTTACGACCTTCCTGGTAGTTTCACGGACATGCTAACGAATCGAACGGTCATTAAGCGACATTGGCGTCCGGTAATGTCGGCGAGACACTTAAAAAGTAATTTGCCGAGGAACTCGTGAGAGGAAAACGAAACGTAGCCTCGACCACCTAAAAGCCGCCGTCCACGACGTCAGGCGTTAATTAGAAACGTAGATCCAGCCGAGTGCCGGAGAGAGCAGGTATCAGAAGCTTTGAGACGGCGAAGGAAAAGTGACGTTTATTTTCAGGCAAATGAGAATTTGATCGCGAGCACTCGGTAAACGCGAGAACAAGATTTTCCGTGGGACAATGTGTGGCAGATTTAGCATAATGATTTCCTTAAATGCCATTTAGCCGTGCCTTACTCATATATATCTTCTGTGTGTATCTGTAGAAAATATCAATAGACATTTAATAAATTTATATACAAAGATATTATTCCAAGTCCCACACGTGCTCAAAGTAATCGAGCCGTATTGCCTTTCCAAACGTTTGCCTTTCGCCAATGTACGGGAGAGAAATTGAAACCGCTTCGAGTTAACAGCGTTAGATTAATTTTACCCGGACAATCGAGCCGTCGCGAGTATATAGTTGGCAAGCATGACAAGTCTATTTTCATTGTTGATGATACAACGGGCAACTTGCACGGCAATAGCGTCGTCGCGCTTGAAAAGATGCGAGAAGAAACGGAGCTATTCCGCACGCGAGCTTCCGACACGGTCCAAGGATACTGCGCTCGCTTTCTTCTCGCGAAATCTTTTTCCGTGCGCCTCCACCTATTCCGCCTGCGAGGCACAAAGGGGTAGTTTAGGCGTGCAAACGCGGCCTAACGACGGACGTGATATCGCGCGCGCGCCCATGTTTCAGCACGTGTGTTTGTATCCGCGTACCCACGCGAATAGCAACTAGCAACGGCAATGCATCTGAATACACCTGCACAGTACCCAGATACGCGACCGTCTAGACTCTTACAGACGACGGCGCCATTGTCTCAGGACACGCGCACCCACCATCACGGGATTGAGATTACACAGGCGGACGTCATCAAAGCACCCGACGCCCGGCTATTGTGCGGCTAAGTAATTTAACTGGCTCGAACGAAAGAGAGTGGAAGGAAACGAGTTGGCTGGTTGGCGCGCGAGTGTCCCGGTTAGCAGTGTCGTTATGCAAACGATGGTGTGTGTAATTGATAACGCGTTACGTAAAGTCGGTATATAGCGAGGAGAATCGGGGGCAGTTAACGCACGTACTCGTAAAAAGTTTCCCTCGTAATACGAGCGCCCTGCAGATTCAATCTCGTTGGTTAAATTGATATTTTGATGAAGTTGCGTGTAAACTAAAAGATTGAGCGAAAACCTGTCTCTCTGTGTTGATAAAGTGTTTCCTTCGCGTTATTGTCGCCGTTGTTTATAATCGTTATGTATGTTTATAATGTATATGTAATTTTCGTTGATCAATTTCGTCAATTTGCGTGCAATAACTCAAAGCGATACCTATGTTAATTTCGGCCTCAGTACGCAAAAGCATAAGGAACAAATATTGTGTTTGGTATTTTGTTGCTTGGAAAATTCTCTCGCCTGTTGCGCGCATAAATTAATTAAGGAAATTGATCGTGTGCTAGGTAAGAAGCTTGAAAAATAATTAATTAAAAACTCACAAAGTAAAATTTGCGACAAAATGTGTTATTAATTAAACAAAGTGCGTGGCTATTGTTATTCCGTTATCCGCCTTTATAAACTGAACTAAAGTTTCGTATAAATATTTCGTTATATAGGCAAGAAACAATAAGCGTGCACGGAAAAGAAAAACTAAGAATACTAAATAACAAGATAAACATCACCGAATCACGAAAGCTAGCTATTATGCGGCTAAGTAATTTAACCAACTTAGGATACGAATAAACTGAGGAAACCAGTCCTCTGTTCGCCAAATATCTCGCGACGCGATATACCGTGTCATACATTAACTTGAGGACACTAACCATGACAACAACGAATTATACAATAAATAATGGTACATATACACGAGTGCAAGCGACCAGATATATTATACCAGGACGTTTTCTTGGTTGCAGAAACGCCCGGCGGTACGTATAAGAGAGCGTACCATAACTTACTAACATTAAGAAAAATATGCATAAATATGCAAGTGCTGCTGAAATGTTCTACTTCTTCTTTTTCTTCGGAACGGCTGCATACTGAACGAAATAATATCATAAATCTGTAAGTCTATTAATCTATTCCCAAAAATTAAAATACTACGAAACTCTCTCCAACAAACTGAGGGAGATCAAGGCCCGACTTGGGTTGTTGCGACATTATTGATTGATTGATTTGTTGTTGTAAAGCTAGTAGAAATAAAAAGAGATAGAAAATAAAACAAGAAAAGACAAAAGATATTGTAATGTGCCTAATGAGTTCGTGAAAATTCGACGCGCACGTGACGCGAATCCGAATAAATCGCAATGGAATTGATAATTGACACGCGGAAGGATTCCCTCGTCAAGAGTGAAACCATGCCGCTCGGTCGTGAGAGCGGGCTCGTTACCAAGTTTCCGATCTCGCGCGAGGATCGGCTTCCGTTCGACGGCCTGCCGCGCCGGCACTCGTTCCCTACATCTCAGGATAATTTCTCACGCGGCTCACGCCGCGATTGGCCGCGAAAGTTTCCGCAATGCGACAAATGCGATGACACCTTTGCGCCGTATCGATATGCTCGCGCGCGCGTTCTTTCGAGGCTGTAAGTGCCAAGTGGCGGTGGTCAACGCGTGGCCAGCCGAGCACAAAATACACGTCGTCGTTGAGAACAAAAGCCGAGATGGCGGGACGGAAGGGCGCGGTGGAACGAAACTTTGAATGTATCCTGCTAGGTCACCTCGAACAATGAGTAATTGTCGCCGAGATAAAGGCGGTCTGACGGTAACGGCGGGGAATACGAGCATCGTCGTTGTTAACGGCTCACGATAATGCCGAAACGACGGCGGAACTCTGCCATAACGGGTCCTCTCCAGAGAGAGAAGGAGATATATTCGGGCGAAAGCTAAAGGATAAATCAATAACAAACGTGAATAATCTTATTTTCTTTCTATTCTGACTTCCGATGCGAAAACCTCCTTCTTGAGAATATCGTTCGGAAATCCGCTCAGAAAATCCATCCATTAAGATCTCGCGAGCAATCTTCAATACAAACGTTTCGTGACTCAGCGTCTCGTAAGCTTGCTTCCAAGCTATTACAGGTTTCGCTGAAGGAACAGTAGTAATAATCCACGCTCGGATGGACAATGGCACCATGGGAAATGCAGCTTGCATCGGCTTGCAAGACAATAACTCCCCGCGTAACAGAAGTGCATCTCTTTCATCATCGAGAAGAGGAAAATCTTCATTCCTCAAGGGATTGTAGTAGAAAATTCAACATAATACAAAAATTGCACTCTTTAAGTAGCTCTTCTGAAATCTTCATGACATCGGGAAATAGCGGCGAACATTTCCTGCATGTAGCTGAAGTTTCATTAAGTTTCCAATATCCTCGCTGGAAAGAGCGACGAAATAAATAATATAAACGGAAATTAGAGCATCCCTATGTTTTGCCTAAGAGAAAATTCGGTAACGTGCAATGAATAATTACGTACGTCAGCGAGGACAACGCTCTAACGGAAGAACTAATGCTGGTTTAACATGCTTTATAGATAAATACCCAACACATGTTGCGAGAAGAAACATGGATAGAGAGATCAGGGAGGGAAAAAGGCGAAGAAGAGAAATGTCAGAGATTATACATGAACAAAAATTCAAATGTTTCTCCGTCAGCAGCACAAATCCTTCCGAGCTTCTTTGAATAACAGATAATATCGTCAGAGAAAAAGATAAAGAATAGAGAGGAGAGAAGCGCAATGGCGCACACGTCGTCGGCAACGCATACGAACACGTAGCGCTGGAGACAGCAATATATCAGCAGTAGACTCTACATAAACAAACAAAATTACAACTATGGCAGCGAGCTTTATGTAGGTATTCTGTATTTACAATTTTATTTCAAATAACATGAGTTTTCCCATGATAGATTAAATTATCCACTTTATTATTTGCGAGAATATAATATGAATTCTGATACGCGCGCGCATTATTTATTTACCGGAAACCTATTTTGTGAACTTTAATTTCTTTCTCTTTTAATTTCTTGCCTTTATCTATCCGGTTCTTATCGGAACATTATACAAACATGTCGTCTTATGTAAACATTAATTTCATCAAGTATTTCTGCCTACTCCGGTAAAATTATCGCTCCACGAATATCTAACGGCAGAAAATGACATTATCAAGATCAATAAGTTGATTCCATCATATTTTCGCATACCTGTTGATAGTAACTCTGGTGTTGAATAAAGACGACGTCATAAATCATCTGTGACAGTATCAGGGAGACGAGAGAGCCAAAGTGCAGTAGTTACAGTCGTCTAAGCAGAACGTCAACGGTAGTAGAAAGAACGGTAATGTCGTCGTCATTGTCGTCGTCGTCGTCGTCGTCGTCGTCGTCGTCGCGGTCGTAGAAACCAGGATAAAATCCCGTCGCTGATGGCTTAATAGCCTCAACGTTTTGTAACGGTAACCTCCGTAGCTCCAAGATCTTCTGCACGTACATGCCCGCCAGCAAACCGAGGAGAGAAATGTTTTTGCGCGACGTGCACGCCGCGCCTTTGAAACGACAAAGATCGTTCGCGTTTGTCGCGTTATGGACACATACATATATACACGAAACATACACAGAGACGCGCGTGCAAATGTGTACAGAGAAAATATTTTCCTGTCGGACAGTTTGTGTTCGACAGCAATAGAGCAAAATCGGAAAAGTCGAGGCGTTATATTTGACGCGTTTCACTGCAATTGTCAACTGTCGACGGTTTATGGCTCGGGCGTGAGTGGTTATAGCTTGCACTGATCGGACAACGCTGATAATTCTACAACGGATATCGTTTATGCATAGCGGCTAGGATATTACATTTGATATTAATGTCGGAGTTAAAGAAAGAATTATTAATAATGTCTGTGTAATATGTACGTTCTGTGTAATAAAAAACTGGTGCAGTAATATTATGTGTCAGAGAGAATGACTTATTGGTCATTAGAGTTTCCGTTTTATGCAAGATATGCGTCAAAAGAAATCCCGTCCAGTTTGTGATTTTCAAGCATCATTAAGAATATGATCTGTCAAAAAAAGACGAGAAAATGCATTCGGTCGTTAGAAAATCGGTTTTATTTTATTCTTCACACGTCTACTTTTCATTCGAGAAATCAATCTAACTATAACAGCCTCGTTTGTTTTCTTGCTGCGCGCGTGTGCATCGGTTTCTCGTTAAAATAAATCGAACCAGTTGAAAAACTATGCACACCTTCTCCCCCGAGAAAAAGGAACCTGCATCCGTGTCCGGGGTAAAGGATGCTTCCGGATCCTTCAGGGTACAAAGGAGCCCGGCGGACGTTGAGTAAACGCCACGGGTCAAAACTAACGAATGAAAACGTCTTCGTTCTACCTTCTCCACGCGACAGTGTAAATTCAGCATTGTGCTCCCGGAGAAATCTCGTCTCCATGAAACTTTTCCGGCGAGCTCTATTTCAGCTCTATTTCCGCTCTATTTTCCAGGCCGCTGTAAGGCCTATATCCGCCGCCAACCCGGACCTGTTCTTTCACACTTTTATCGTTTCCTTTCCGCTCAGTACTCTGCTTCACTTCCCTCTCTCTCTCTCTCTCTCTCTCTCTCTCTCTCTCTCTGTCTTTCTCTTTTCGGTCGGAGCTCCATCGAGGCAGTTTGATCACCGTCGCATACCGGAAAGGCCGCTTTTGTACGCGCGTTACCAGTAACACGCCGCGCGCCGCTAACTCCATCGATTAAGGTAAGCGGGGTTGTGACAGGTATGTCGTTTTTCATGGCGCGCCCTTATGCCAAGGACATGATCCTTTCTAGACTGCCGTAGCTGGGGCACGTCGACCGCGATCAATGGCCATGATTATGCGGGTGACGGTCCGCGCTGCAAGAGTGTTCATTAAAGGATCCTCTCGTCGGAGCGAAGTAAACAAGCGATAGCGAATGATACCGCACAAAAGTATGAAGTATTCTATTTTCGAACGTTTCATTAGTTATTAAAAAACAACATTTAATGCCTTCTAAAATTTTCTCGACTTAAAATTTTTAATTGCTTTTTAAGAAAGACTTCAAAATCGAGTTACGCCCGGGACCATTTCAGCATTTTATGCTGTAAACAGACCCGGATTGTAATAAAACTGAAACCAAGTATCCTTTTTTGGATTATAGCAAGATTACAGCAAGTCAATTTCTGTAAGTGGATTAACGGAAGAATGAAAATACGTAGACCGTGTAAAATGGAACGGTTCACCTTATGCACTCTCGAGGGGACCGACTCGCAAATACGAATAGAGAGGGAGAGAACAGTTGCAAGCTCGTACAACGTTGCGGAGTTGAATCTGGAGAAGGTGCTAGAATTTCCCAACAAACAACGTCTGGTTCCCTGCGATTTCGTTTACCACCGCTTCTCCTCGCGCAAATCGCCCCTTTTCCTTTTTAAACACTAAGAACACTCGCACCCTCTACGCAATCGGTGCTCCGGCGACACGAACGATGTAATCTACAACCTGTCCTGCCACTTTGCCACGCGAAATTAACCTCCTGCCAACCGCGCCTTGAGAGCGACGCCAAGCAGGTCTGAATGCTTGGTCTGAAAAAAGCTCGAACAATCTTAACCGCGGTCATTACAAACACTTAGGTGTACAATGGTGTTCCAAGACTTCGGATAGTTTGAAAAGAATATAACGAGCGAAACTGCCGTTAAAAAGTGCCAAGACACCAGGTTCTAAAACTTATAAAACAACAACGTGCGAGATTTATTAACCTTTTAAGCATCGGAGCTAACAAAAATGCAAAGGCATTTTTTATTATTAATGTGTAATATTTAATCGAATTTATCGAATTAAACTTATACATGTATTTATGCGTTATGTATTATTATGTATATGTGTATTATTCATAAATATATCCATTTATTTCGTTTTATTAAGACATTTTAGCTCGCACGATTACAACTGGATTATATTCTCATATTCTACATCTCATACACTACATCTTTCAAAAAAGTGTATTTTAAATAGTGGGGTAAACGTGTTATCAAAAGTCTCCTATTTTGTTCCTCATCGGATTAAGTCGACATCGTGCCGGCATTAATCGCAGGCACAAGACGGTAACGGCGCGTTCACGGTAACGAGTTGAAAGATGTAACGAAGTAAATGAGGAATCTTGGCTCTCTTACGAAATTTAATAGCAGCAAATTGATGCTCATTTCCGCGAAGTTTCTTATTACACGAAGCGGCCTTTACACATACCTACTTGCAGCAATTTTCAAGGATATTGTCGCCCATCTTTAGCTGCTTCCTCAGAACTGATCTCCTGTCTCGCGCATGAGAGAAATAGCGCATTTAACACCTGAAAATTCGCGTAAGTGCATCCTGTAAAATTTTCAGCGTTACGGACAAAATGAAACAAAGGAAGAAATAATGAAAAATTATGGATTAATATAATTATAATTTTCGACATACTATTTCGCTATATCGCGCAATAGTATTAAGTGTTTATAAAAATTAGCATTAATAAATAATAATGTTAAAGCTATATTAACTTCCATTATTTCGGTTTTGAGCTCGTCGGAGCGATAACTTCCGACACATCACATACGCGAGTAATTCCCGTATCCTCGCTAAATTATATATCAGCTAATTTATGTTCTGCATTTATACTGGCGCTTTGAAACAAAAGATCCGGGAGTCTGTCAGTTTTTCGCAACTGCGCTTGAAAGGGAGCCCCAGTAAAGGAACATTCTACATGAAATTTCGATAACTTCCTTCACACGATATGCGTGGTTGTACCGCATTACATGGACAGGAAAACGTTCCTATCCAAATATTATTTTCCAAAATTCCCTAACTAGTACATGTTCGCCGCTTGTGTAATCGCTTCGGCCAAATTGAAGCGATCCGTTTGGATATAATTCCATCTGATGAACAGTCAACATTATGACTGGACGCTGAATCAACAAATTTTATAATACGTTATTTGATTATACTGCTCATGTAAAATAATACGTACGCTATTTGTTACAAACAATGTAAACTACAGAAGGAAAAAATATTTGATAATAAATAAAAAAAAATGTGTACTAGCTTTTTTGGAAAAAGGATAACACAATTTATCTTTTTATTGTCTTTTCCATAAAATATCGCCATTCATATAAAAAAGGATGCCTAATAACGATACTAAAAAAAATGACCTTCGCTATAAATCAAAAATACGCGGTGAAAAATTAAACGAGTAACTTTTCGATCCTATTTTCTTTGCAAGTTTCTATACTGCCAACTCGCCTGACCACTTCTACTCCGACAATGCCATTTCGACGATCAGAGAGACGATCAATGGAAATTTCATCGAAACAAGATTCGAGTAGTTGAAAGGCTCTTACAAAAGGATAAGAAGAGAAGGTGCAAACGACGAATAAAGGCGGCAGAGGACATAAGGGGCAGAATGATGGTAAAATTCTGCGGACTTTCCAAATGGAAAACCTCTGACCCAACCAGAAATCGCCGCGAGACGACAAGTTCTCTCATAACGAAGTTTCTTCCCCGGTTTTGTACGTGATGCGCGTGTGATTCCTCGATTTTACCACCATCCACTATGATCTCGCCAGCTTTTTCATTCCGCCAACAGCAACGGCTAATGGATTTAACGGCCGAGCCAAAAGCTGGATGAATCTACCAGTGTAAGGTTTTTCGGTCGCGGAATACAGGCTGTGAAGAATGCCCGGGATGTAAGAGGGATTTATAAGGCACGGAGGAATACTCACACACACATACACACACCACAAAAGTTGAAGAAAAGAAGAGGATGTCCGTAGAATTCGCCAATGAAGCGAGTTAATTAAGACGTTGCCCGCTCTGCCGAGAGCGCAACGCCGTGACCGAGAACGTTCGGTTTCGGTAGACGAGATTTTTCTTCGTGAACGAACGTTCCGAGATATTTCCACCAAATGTCGACATATTTCAGAGAAGACTTCATTCCCCTGTTCAAAAGCGTTTTCAAGTTTTTGTGAGCGCGCGCACGAGAACAGAACATCTCTTCCAGATATTAATAAAATAAATATCTGTTCAGAAAATCCAAATATCTATAAATAAAGACATAAAATAAATATACATGATATTTAGATCATTAATAATAAATAATAAATAATAAAAAATTTGTGTTACAGTTACTTCCACAATGAAACATGTAAAAAATATCTTTCTTGGTGGAAACATCGTCTGGTGATGCTCACGGAATATTGCAATTTTGTAAAACGTTAGTCGAAGAGCAGTGATACCAATAAAAGAAATGTGTGTTTTAAGAGATATTTTTAAAGCTTAATATTCATGAAATTTTTTGAAAATCGGACTACTTCTGGACTTAATTTTTCCGAAGTTGCAGTTCGCTGCGTACAGTACTGCTTTGTACAGAATGGAAAAATACCGTGACATGCACGTACTGTGGACTATTTAAACGGCTTTTAAGAAGCGGAAAGAGGAGTGAATAAAAAATTGAGTAGCGTGTACGAAATTATCTAGCGGTGTTTTCGTACTTTGCAGAATCCTGTCATGCATTTGGTAACACGACGCGGTTATAGTTGCAAAGAGGAAGTGCTCGTCTTTGAGGGCCGACTCGTCGTTCTCGTGGCAACTTTGTCAACGCTCTTTGTACGATTTAATGAGCAAGTCCCGCTGCTCATCGTGTTCCACCTCTTAATAACAACATTTTTTTCGAGCTATGCCGACGTATTGTGTATATTTTTTGTGGACTAAAAAAATACGTAATTTGTTAAATGGGAGTATTATGATGTAACTTGCGCGTCCGTGCAATTTTGCAAGTCCGAAATACGGTGATAACGTGACTGTGCTATTCTTTACAAAAGACCGAGATAATTTATCTTCGATACTTGTTGAACTTATAATATATACGTATTGTATGCGTTATTATATCACAACAAGAAAAAGAAATTTGAATGTAAAAACCCCCGTGAGAACAAAGAAGTATCATTGGGACACGTTTCTTTTTTTCTTGCACGTATCGATGCATAGATATCTACGTATAACTAATAAAAAATAACCGCTTATTTGTTGAAAAAAATAGACCGATAAAAAGACATGTCTGTTTTTATCGCATCAGCAATTAAATACGTCATACTTAAGGGACTGCGCGAGGAGCGAGGTAAAGAACCTTCGTGGAACTCCACGGCTGGCAAGCACGCGAAATGAAAATCAGCGACGCTCAGGGTGCATCTCATTCTCTGATCTACAGTGCTACGTACTAATGCACCCTTTGATGCATGAAACTAGCTTTGTCATCGGAAGAGAAGGAAATACAAGACATTCGCCTCGATACTTTGTCTTAATCAACGTCAAATTACCGCAGCACGATATTACGACGGTCGAAAGTTACATAGATATATAACAATTAAACGACAGCTTCTGTCTGAAAGATATTGTAAATGCATTTACGTCGCTGTTCAAAGTTACGTTTGCAGCAATATTTATAATAATAAATAATCCTTGTTGTAGACTGTTACATTTAACTTTTTTCTGATATGTCAACAGGTACTCGGATATTAATCTAATAACCATTTATTTAAAATCATTAGTCATCAATTTCAGCATCGCGGCATTTGCATTGCATAAGAAAATAAACACGAATTTAAATACAATGATTTGTTTTGTAATCTTTGCGCAATGCCGCAGTCGTGATGTTCAAACAGAAAAGCCGGATGCAATCTACAGAATGCCGATCACTCGAATAATTCACAAATTTTAGAAATCGAGATATACATTGTGTAAGAGAAGAGTGACTTGTATCGTCTCGCTGGTTGACAAAACCGGAAACAATCGCTCTTGAAATCGTGACGCAATAGTCAATTTGTCATGTATCGTGTTCTAGAAATACAGCAATAGATGGCAAGCCAGACGATGTAACAACGAACGAATACATCCGGAAGAGGTTGAATAGAAAAGTGACTGAATGGCTATAGAAAGTCTTTCATTTATGATCTATTAATTTCTTCCTCATAGTTAGCTTATACTATAGAAAGTATTCATTATTCGCAAAACAGTTTCATCTTTAACTTGTCTTTACAATTTACAAATACATATAGAAATTCACCTCATACTGATCTATTTACGAAGAAAAGAAGTCAGAAATCACAATTTTTGCGGCGATAACAAGACGGTATTTTCAAGACAGTGCATCTAAGACCGTAATTGGCTGCGAATGCACCTACAACTTGCAGCGAAACATTGTAGCTTTACAGAAGAAAGCTGCCGCGCGCCTGCTGGACAACGTAATCTCTTTACTCTTTCTTCTCGTATGAATTATGGGGATATTACGATGGCGGCGCGGAAGGCGAGAAGAAAAAGGAAGCTCGCCCTTGGCGATGCGAGTTACGCAGAGGTTGTTCATCCTCTGAGTGCATGCGCTAGAGATGTAAAACGAGATGCGTCTTGTTTGTCGCAATTTCCGCGCTTTTTCCCTATCTCCGGTCGACGTAATTTCCGCCCTGTGAAATTCCGTAAACGGCTAGCCCCGGTTAGCCCCGATACAGTCGATCTAAAATTTGCGACTTTTAACGAGAAAAGGAAACGTACACAAGGAGGCGGTGCGCGTCCTGCAGATCGTTGTCTGATTAATGATTCCATCATGAGAACGGAAGCCTGGATTACTCGCACAAAAATCTTATTAAAAGGTGAAAAAATATGAGATCGGATTACGTCTATCATGTACCGGAAGATATGCTCCACGCGAAGCGTGACGTAATCCGACATGCGGAACAGCTCCGCCGTAAAAATACCGACTGCTCACCGTGTTCGCACGATAAAAAAGAAGGAAATTGCCCTTGGCCACGGAAATGCTCTCCCGTGCTTCTCTTTGTGGATATCTTTCAGAAGGGAATAAATTCCGCGAGACCGCAATGTAGATCGCGGATTTATGCGTGTGCGTGGCAGACGACACTGAGCGGAAACTCGAGTCGTCCAGAGACCCGTGAAAACTTTGCTTTTATCTTCGAAAAGTTGCCGGTGCGGAGGGGATGATAAAACGAAGAAAAGGCTGAAGCGATAAATTCCACCGAGAGTACGTGGATGTGAACGTAAGGGCGTAAAACGGCAAGGATTATCTTTATATACATCTACCGTTAGTATCCGTTTTCTTTTTTAAACAGACATTTGTGTACAGAAAGTTGTCGTGAATGAGATTATAACCGAACGATTCTTTCAACTCGTGTAACACTAAAATACTACGATAAAACGCACAAGCTCTTTCCTATGTAAATACGAACTTTCGATTTTTCACATCAGAGATTTGTAATTAAGATTACGGAGAAAATAGTACATGGTATTTTATACGATACTGTATTTTATCGTGGAAAATGACAGTCGTTATCTCGTTTGTCTCGCATCCAGGAGGAGAAACAATCATCACAGATAAAATGCAATGTGAAATCATAATCCTAGGTGGATTAAATAGAATTTTACACGATAGCGCACAACAGCGCCAAACGATATCGGCAGCTAATCGCGTGATATATCTACTTTATTATGAGTATTTCCCACTTTAATCATTAAGCAAACAGTGCGAGGTTAAAAGGCATGCACCGAAATTATCGAGCGTACGAATTTGCGCGTTAAATTACACCGCGCATACGAAGAAATCTGCGCTTCGTTGCGGTTTCGCGGTTGTCGTTACCGACTATGACTGAAAGACAACGGCTGCGGTGCTCCAGAGAGAAACGTACAGAGAATCACGAAAATCCGTGACTGACAGACGGCCGATTGGCTAATCGCGCGCGACAGAGCGACAAATTGCGGGGACTAGTCTAATTTCGTTGACTGCAGGCAAACTGCGGGAAATTAAGTTAAGTGACTTGCGCGATATTGCGAAATCGAAAGGTGCCGCGATGAGTCGTTAACCGCAAGGATAATTGCGCGATCCTGCGTGCCGCAATAAAAACTTCGTAGTCTCGGGTATCGAGCAACTTTTACATAATACCTTTCCTAAGAAAATGTCACAATGTACATTTTAATGTACAATTGCACGTATAATAAAAATAGACAAAAGCGAAATGTAAAGTAAGAATTTGAAATACTTATATAGAGTTAATATTTTGTGTGTATATTTATAGAATAATATTTTGTGTGTATATGACATTTTTGTAGGTATAATAAAGATGAAAATATAAAATGTTTGAACGTATACAATAATTTATGTTATCAATTTCGTAATTTTATGAAAAAAACTAACAAATTCATCTCGTCTGATGTTGGAAGATAAATTCCGTAGTTTCTCGTCGGGAACCGATAGTAAGCACTTTACCAAATCTTTTCCTCCTATGGGGGATTAGAGAGAAGAGTCCGTTAAGGACTTCCAATGCCTCCAGTGTAAATCCACTCGCGCACGATCGACCTTGGCGATCGGCCAGAATCCGCGAATGGGCTCGCAATATTCCAAGTAATTTCGCTGTGTGTCGACGACGTACGAACATTTATAAAAGGATGTCGATACCAAGTAGAGTTTGATTTCGCGGAAGAATAACTTTAACGCAGGATAGAATAGAAATTTAATATTTTGTCGAGCGGTTTCAATTCCAGCTCTGCGTTCCCTGCCCCAGTCGTTAAATTTGCTTGTCAGTAATTCCTTCACAGGGATCTGCAAGAAAATACAATTTGAAAGCCGAATTTATAATTTAAAATAAAGCACGAAATTGAAACGTGGGAACCCCGCGAACCGGGGGTATTCTTGTGATTTAATTCTGTTTTGGTTGACGTAGTTCTGAAATGTTCATACACTTTTACATGTAAATACGAGGTTACGTCGTGACTGTAATATTCCATTAGAATAATTCGACGAGAGATATTAGCCCGCAGGTAAAACGGTGCATTGCGATTCTAAAGATCAAGCATAAAACCCAGTACACGAAAGGAAACAAAACAAAACAAAATGCTTTTCAAGGTAAGAGAGAGAGAGAGAGAGAGAGAGAGAGAGAGAGAGAGAGAGAGAGAAAGAGAGAGAAAAGATTCACTTTTGTCTCGTCAGTGCAACCTTTTTTGTCTCTGCGGTTGAAGTAATCCGCGGACTCCATCATGCGCAAGTCGACATCTTAGAAGAAGAGAGAACTATTTTATTGCCTGCAAGGGGGATTGTTCGCGTCCTACTAAAATTCAAATTTACAAAAGTGCATGGAAGAGAAAACGGAAGGAACAGAACAGTGACCGGCATGAAGATGCTTTTAGTCGTGTTAAAAGAAGCATGAAATTGTTTAGATCCATAATATATATAAGACAATGATGTATATAATTCTGATTGTTCACGGTAACAGTATGACTCCGACTGTATCAATAAATTCTTTCCACATTTATATTAGCGTCAAGTTTCTTTCTGTGTTTATAACAAGTCGTTTATGCGATCCTCGCAGTTAATTATTGAGAAACGTTCCGCAATTTTCTTTACTACGTGCTAATGTAATAATTGTGAATCGACATTGGTCCGGCGAGAAGAAGCGTATAGAGGAAGGAGGAAGCGACAATAACTCGCGCGTGTGCCTCCATGGCGAGTTAAACGCTGACCTTTCGACGGCATACTTTCCCAATGACGACGAAGAAGACCTCTCCTTCCTCTCCGCGAGCAATCTCTCGCATCCTTTCTCGTGTCTCGTGTCGCGTCGCATCGCGTCGCCACCGCGCGGCACACATAGTTCAGGATCCAAGCCGTCACATTCTGCAATAATTCTCACAAACATTCGAGCAACATTCGAGCGAGGTGTCACGTGGAATGTTGCGGGGTTTCGACGATGCGTCAACGCGTGGTTTCTCTTCGGTGGTTACGAAATATCGTTGTGTAATTCGCTCCCAGAGAAGATCGCGGTCGAAATAACGTAAATTTGTCCCGTGATAGGGCCGAGTACAGAATAAATGGTGTGATTATCGAAAAATAAAAATTTGTGGTCTACGCAATACATTTGTTTGCGTGAAAGAAAAGTGCGAGGTACAGCTACATTAATTTTACATAAGCCGTACCGCACACTTTCCCGGGACAATAATCTCGAATAAACGACTCAAACGTACCGTTCGCATCACGAGAATTTCATCATTCAACTTCAAAGGTCAACGAGTGGCGCGCGAAGTGGTAAAGCGGGGCGGCGCGGCGTGAATAAGAGAAAATAAGGAGGCATCTTAAATTCCGCGACTTTGTTCCATTCCATTACCTCCGCGCCAAACAAAAATGTTCCCCGCTAAGGATTAACATAAAAACCTGACATCTTCGTCTATCCTCCTCTCGTCCTCTTATGCAAAAACAGCCTTTAAGCAGCCACTACCACTAGGACGCGATGCGCATTCCCGAAAAGCCCGCAATCGCCGCATAAAATTTCGCGGTACTTTCGTCGTACTACTGAATTTTTATTAGTTCGAGCATTAGCATATTATGAGACCGTCGCGCGTCGCGTCGAGTTTTATGAAAACTAGACGCGCGAGTTTTCGTAAATCCGACGATCCGTTGCGCGACGAGTCCGTCGTCAAAGTCGACGAGCCGTTTGTCGCAGTCGCGGAAATTAGAGCATCTTCGTTCCTCAAATTCAACGACAAGTTTATATTAGGCGGAAAATTTAACCTGCAGTACAAACAATTCGCGTTATCTAGTCTCTTTTTACGTAACGAACATATGAAATACGTTCTAGAAACGTATGATGCAATCGCGTCATAATAATGTTTGATAACGTATGCGAGATACAGCGCCAATATCGGTAAATATTTGTAAACTTTTGCGCCAATTGGCAATAATCGATGCGAATGTTCCTTCGTTTGCGACCCAGTACGAGAGCCGATAGTCAAGCGTGACAACGATCGATCCCCGCGAAATTAAGCGGCATCGGTCACGAAGTCACGTACAGGCTTCCGACGGGCATTAACTGCGATCGGGCTCGTTATCTTCGATGTTATCGCGTCGTCAGAGCAAACGTTTGCGTTACTACAAATAGCGAGCCGGTACTCCGACGACGACTTCAGCCAGATAGTTAATCTATCGATCAGCGAAGCATCAGCGAAGCATTACGAATGAGAGGCATTGCAATGATCGGTATAACAATTTCAACAGGCCAAACTAAATGTAATATATCGATGATTTCGTAATCAAACTGTAAAACAATACTATAATAACGTATATTTTACGCCTAATTTAATGCCGAATTACGTAAATAATTTTTATATTAATAGCGATAATTATCTACTGTTCGAATTAATAATTTAATCATCCATACAGATTGCTGTTTATAACGCCACTATTGATCAACCGTCGATGAAATTCTATTTTTCGAAAGTGAGATAAAATGAAATTAATATTGTAATTGATAATCTTGTATTGATAACACTCATGTAGGACAGCAATACATATGTTAATATAATAAAATGAATAATTAAATTAGGTGTGCATAACAAATTATTGATTTGCAAATATACGGATCAAATATAGCGTTATACATTACTAATCCACGGGAATTGTGGGTACTTGCGAAATGTTAAAGTTATTGTAAAATGTATCGCATTGGCTATCAAATTTGTGGCTATTAAATTATAAAATAGGTTCCCTCTTTCCCATATATGCCAATTATAATAAATCTTTCGAGTATCGTTATACATATTTTCTTTTCATAAGTGGAGGATGTTAGCTCTCATTTTGTATCATTTTGTCATTTGTGGAATCACAGAGCACAAACATAAAATAACTTTTCTTGCGTATATGCCTCTTTATTAAGAAACTGTATACATAACATTATATTTAACCCTCCGTCACCCCCCTGGGTCTTTTTGGGCACAAGCGAAGTTTTGAGCTCATCAAATATCTCCGAAATAAAGATAGGGCGAGGTTTGGCTCTCCTTTTTAAAAAAAGTTGTTAGTATAGTGAGAACTCACTCACGTCAAGGGACGCCAGGATCCGGCAGACTGGACAAAATGGACCCAGGGGGGCAACAAAAGCAGTAAAAATAACGGTGGTGACGGAGGGTTAAATTTAATTAAATAAAGCATTACGCAATTTACAAATAAAAAATAATTATCATGAAAAAACAATAACTAATCCTTCCATACATCACAAAGTAAAAAAGGTCGTCAACGCGAGAAAGACAAATCCGGATATACTATGAGACGATCATGATTGATTGAGCAAGCGAGGGAGAATTATCATGGACACGCGTTCGAGACGTCTGATTATATTTAAATGTCAAGCGACATCACTTCCAGACAAGTCTCGTGAATTTGCGCCATCACGGCGTCTGTGATGAATACTACCTAATTATCTTTATTATCCAATGATCACCGACATCGTGCAAGCACGACCATATAGCCCTTTATTAATGACGACATTTCGCGCGGGAATTTCGAGCTTTCTGCGAACTGCAATCGTGCACCTGAATTTTTTGTTCGACGACGCGACACGTTTCACCATAGCGGTGCAACGGTATCCACGCAATTAGCGAAACCGCAGACGTAATCGTCCCGAGAGATTGCCTAATTTAAATAATGTTTGTCCCCGCCCCATTCATAAACACAAATAGCAGAGCGTCCCCCTTTTTTGTTCACTCGTGCAATCAGATCAATCTCTGCCACCACCACCACCAATTGTTTTTAATCAAAAACTAATTCATACTTTAATTTTTACATCCAGTAAATCATTTTTGTTCTTCAATGAAATTGCAACATCATAAAGAGCTCAGATTTTTCCAGATGGAATCTACGGACGGTGTCTTGGTTGTAAACAAAATTTTTTATTCGCATTTATCAAGTTATAAAATTCTGTCATAAATTTTGATTATGTGTCATAAAATTGGATGTGTCGTATCACGTAAACAAAGCTCGAGTGTGGAAGAGTGCATGCAATTTCAACTTTCCCTCATTCTCACTTATAATATGTCAATCGATAAGAGTATGTACTGCGACAAGCGTATAGCTTTCGAAAGAGTCTTTGGATACTTGTACGCTTAGTTTCACGTCTCTCTTGTATCTTTTAAAAGCGGGAAATTGTCGACGTTGTACATTACGACGGAATAATATTGCGCGATAAATTATTCAACGTTTTTACACACGTCAGTCACAAGCATGTTCGTGTAAGGTCAATACATAGGCATACCGTTCATTACATAAAATAGTTTGTAATATCTCTTTAAAGACACCTTCCTGTTTTTATCCCGTTTTCGTAATTGTACTCATCTCTTTAAAGACACGCGTATAATATCCGCGAAACGCCGTTAGGTTCAAAATGAGCTCTTTCCTAATTATAGATTTCTGTTCCGGAAAAGCTTTCTCGTCTTCCCGGCGTGGTTTTCCAAGTTCGCAATCTAAAGTCGAGCAAACTGGAATTTAGATACCGAAATAATTTGATCTTCGTTTCTACGACGCTGCTGGTCGCAATCCCAGCGAAATGGAACGATTGCAACGCTATATTCTTTCGCCTATGCGCCTCGGCAAAGCCTTTTGGCGTGTCGAACTCCACTGCGGAGTTTCATTCGGATCTGGAGTTTTTGGCAGATATCCAAAAAGCCTACCGAGAGTTCTTCTTTTTTTTTTATTCTTTCTTTCTTCCTACCTTCGTGACATTGAGTAGATGGATTTATATCTATGACGAACGAATGCATCCCGCCACCGCGGTTTCCGATGTTTCCTCTCGCTGTATTTTAAAACTTTCCCAATAGCTCGCGGTAAAACTGAGGAAAAATTTTTTCCCCGACGGGAAAGCATCGCAAGAGAAATTACTCTTATCGACTAATCGCGAGTCATGTATATCGTACGTCACGTAAACGCCGCTCGGACGGTTTTGCATTTCAAATGCTCTTACAAGAAACGACTCGGAAAAGCTTAGACTCTAACATCGTAAAGCAGCATGTAACACTTTATCTTAGAATATTTTTGTAATATTTATAAAATGTACAAATTTTATGTATTTTATACGTATTACATTATAAATACTGGATTGAATAACAAAATGCGGATAAAACCTAAACATAAAAAAAGTTTAATTCCTTCTACCGAAATTATCACACAAAACTTGCATTAATTATATTAATTAAATAATTATATTAAAATATGTCCATAAATAAAGAAAGTATTAATAAAATAAAATGTCGTCTATGTGATGTCTCAGTTAATCTCATCTACCATATGACATGTTAATTTCTGCATGATATAGTTATTGATGTTTATAGTTCTGTTTAAAAATCTTATTAATTGCCACAAACATTTTTAAACTAAAAAGGTAACTAATATATGTCATGATTAGTTTAAACCACGGAAATAATAAAAAATACCCCGTAATAATGATTAAAATAAAAGTACGGAAACACACTCGGCGCGTACGGAGATTCCGTCTGATTAGTTACATCGCCTAATTTGAGAAATCTACTTAGGGAATCGGGTAATCTACGTAAAGCACCTCTCGTAATGATCTCGTTTGCCAGGACGAAGAAGCGGAACTTTTCCGTTCCGAATCGATTCGCGCAGCTGGAAACGTGATAAAAGTCCGCTATCTAACATCGGCGAGACGGATTATTTCATAGTTCAATCGCCTGGATAGGCACATAATTGTGAGCTTCGCGAGGCGGCTCCGACCATTGACATAAATGAGACGAGAAATAAATCTACAGCTTAATTGAAACGCTCCCCGATAATCTGGCATGTAACGCCGATGTGCATCTCCGTTAGAAATGTTCATAAGCTCTCTATCTCCGATTTTGATGAAAACTGATAGCTTCATTCGTGCAAGCAAATATAATCCTGATGAGATTTCTTCGGTTTTACTGATATCCAAATTTCGGAGTTTAGCCGCATTCTTAATTTTTATTCTATTATAATTCAACTTATTCTATGTCTTTTATTGTCAGTCATATCTTTAATTCATTGACAAAAATTTATAAGACAATTAATATTAGTAATATGAAATCCTGATCAGAGCAGACGAGTAAAACGAATAATATGATAGTTATGTGTTACAAATAATTCACTATTTATAAATATAGCCAATAAGTAGAATATAAAATTAATTAAATAAATAGGTTAAAATATTTATCATATCATAAAGTTTTTCTATTTATGTTACTTTTGTAATTATATATAAATACAATAGAATAACTTTTATCAAAAAAATGATAAAAATATTCCCTAAAAATCATTAATTGATTAACTATAATTGCCAGCATTGATAACTATAATTGCAAGCATTATATACTTTACGTATCTTTTATGTTATCTCTGTTCCAAACATAGAAAATTATTGTAACGTATAAAACTGGCCATAAATTATTACTCGAATACATAATTTAATTCAATTTGTGTAACTTATGATAATAATTAATTACGATAACAAATACGACCGCTTCCGTCATACAGCGGTTGCACCATAGAAGACGATAACAATATACGATAATGACATGATAAATTCATCGTTATAACGTATTGCGAGTTTAATGATATGCGTTAATGAGTTTAATTTTAGATATCAAAGGATGTCGCTAAGTTCAGGATATTATCCCATAAATTTTTGACGAATTTTTGTGCTAAAAATCTACTCGAAACTGTCAATAAGACATTTACGATTTTCGAATTTAATAACGCGATCTGATGCGTCAAAAAAAAAGATAATATCAAAATAAGATACTAATAAACACTACCATATAGCTCTCAACTATTTATAACAGAAACAATAAGTAAAAAAAAGTAAACAAGTTAACGGAATAAATGTAGTTATACTAAAAAACTGTAAATTTGAAACTCGATTTGAGATAATAAACCAATATTGGCGATCTGGACATAATGGACATTCTGAGATCTCATAATATTTATCGGCACGATTTTATGATCAAATCTTTTAGCGCTAGTTTAATTTATTCAAATTAATTTAAATTCCCTATCTACGGCATAGCACGTACTATAATTTATAGGAAAAGATAAAAATCAGAGATCTCTTCTAGATAACTTTAGGTATATTTCATGATAAAATGAAAATAAAGATATCAGACGTTATTTTTTCTAAGATTTTGAAAATAATACGTAGAAAAACAAAGTATTTTCGAACGTGCATTTTTACAACAAAGAGCGGATGTCATCGACGGGACGACGTCCTTTCCGATAAACGGTGCTCATAAAGTTGCAATACAACCTGCCAGTGCAGCCGCGCGATGTAAAGTTCATCTCGTAAAGCCCTGACCTAATTCGGCCGTGTAATAAACCCGTAATGAAACGGCAGCCTCGCGCGTTGTGCGCGCAATAGTGAACCTGACGCTATGTCGCTCGCACGTACCGAGCTATCATACACAGCTAGGAAGTTGGTGGCTGAAGTGCAAGGTTAAGAGATTGCATCCAGTAAACGGGAAGCGGTCAGATCGCGACGATGTAGCCTGCGATGACCGCGACTTTACGATAGACGAATCAACAGCCGACGCGCGACATATCATTGAAACTTTAGCCCCGTGTGATCTGCGTTCTGCGCTGATGCAGCAACATGAATGAAAATAAAAACCAAAACGGAAGACGACTTTTCTTTGCAAGTACTATTGATAAACGCGATTTTTTTTAGAAACGGTAATAGGAATCATTCGTTGATTTGTTCTCCCGGTCTCAAGATGCGATATTAATCGGTTGAATTATAAATGTCTTAAATGTCGACTGTATCTCAAATTCCTACTACCTAACTCCTGCATTAATAGTACGAGCTTTACAAAGTTACGCTTTAGAACTATATAGCTTAGAGCTATTCAGCACGGCAAAAGCGTCGAATGAGATTTAACGCGAATCCCGCGGGGTTCGCAAACAAGTTGCAGCACGAAATCAAAACGCAATGTCGTCGTCACGATCAGTCAAATCCGGCGTATCAGTCGACGAAATATGTATATCCGGTTCTACCGCGCGCTGACGTCTGTCCCTCTTTCACCATGGCTCGTCGTTGCCAACATCATTTTGCCAATGCTCTTAGCCAAGAGAATCTCCGTGTCTCCGGCTCCTTTCTCTTTCCCGGCTTCGGTTAATACGCGCATTCCGCACCGCGGAAGGAGAGAGACACGACTACGGGATTAGATTACCGCATATAAGCGGCTTATTTATCGCTGCGTCGTCGCGTGGATTCGCGACAGGCGCGCGATGAGAAACACAGTCGTTGAAACGGATATCCGGCAAATCCGCGTATACCCATAGAGAAAACAATATTCCACGAAGGTCAGAAACGCGAACGACGCGATACATGTGCATACATCGATCCGTTTCGCGCGTACCATCGACAGATTCTGATTGATTTTAATCGATGCGCGCTGCACATAACTCGCTACATACTTTGGCGCTGGTGCGAATAAAGGTGTGCTGAAGAATCTCTACACGCGCGCATAGTTCGCTTCTCGAGTTTATCGCGATGCCAATGGCAGCGCTTCAATTTAAATTCCATCCGAGTGGATTCGTTACAGATCGTCACAGAGTGCCGAACAGCGACGAGTGGAATTTGACGAACGGGATAAGGTATGTGAATGACCGCTCTCGCCAGTGAATGGCCACTGAGCGTACAAATATATTTTAATCCCGCGTAAAGTAGCACAACTATACTTTTTCATGGAAAAATATTCACGGCATTGGATGTAAAGTTTAAATTAAAATAAACGTTATTGAAACCCCAATAATCTTTCATTAATAATGATTTTACTAATGTCAATTTTAACTTTTTTCGCGATTTTATATATAGTACACCTTTATATTTAAAATTTATTGAACGATATATATGACAAAAATGATGTTTTCATTGAATAAAATGTGATATAACGATACTCTTTAACGTTAATATATTTTAATCACGTTAGAATGTTCGATTGATTGACTGTTAAACTGATATCGACATGCTAAAACAATATTTTTTATAGAAATGAAGAATAAATGTTGCAGCAAATAACTGGATAAGATAAAAAAGCGCATCGAGGCTCGTATTTCGGAACGTTGATCGCGCTCGTTGCTACTAGCGCGACTTAAAAGGCGTAACGTAGTCATAAGCTATCGGCATCGCGACTGACTGCTAGAACTTGGCTAGTGAGATATTCTTCCGCCTTCTCTTCCTTCCTTCGACGTTTCGCCGCTTCGCATCGCGCAGTTTCTTCGTGGTCTGTTACCCCGTTACCGGAAGCAACCGCGTAGCGATAGATAGAAAGGGCAGACACGTAAAGACCGCTTGGATTCCTCGGCTTTGCCGAAGCTGATTCTCCGTTCGCTAACCTCTTTATGAGATGTTGAAGCGAGATGGACAAAGAGAGTGAGAGAGAAAGCTAACAAGTTTATCGATTATTCTGATATTGGAATTTAATTAGATAGTATACCTAAACAATTTACACGCAGAGAGAATATAAGATTATGTGACATATACACATAAATATGAAGCGTGACAACGGAAAGATCCACGTTCAAAGAAAATAATTAATTCAATTATAAATATTTAGTTATAACACTTTCAAAACCGAAATATTAACACAAATTTGACTTGGAGACATTACCAGATAAAGATAAAGGTTCATAACGTAATTATTTTATTCGCCTCTGTGTGATATTATATAGAATTATAATTATGCATAATTATGTATTATATCTTTATATAAAATCGTAACAGTTTCTGATAATGGATATTCAACAATCATGGCACGTTAGTTATTTTTGCGATATGTTATGACATGATTCGCACTTCAAATTATTCTCGATAATGAGTTTGACATCATCCATCGTCGTACTTGTTATCGGAAATATATGCACTCGTTCTATTGTAACTAAAATTTGTCTACTCGATTTTCCGCATACGCTACCAATTATTACTGAACTGATGAGTTTACAAATATTTCGAAAATTCAGTTATATAATTCGGTTTTAAGTAAAATATGTCGTTGTTGAGTAAATTAACATAGATTATGACATAGATGATTCATTGTGATAAGAGTACTTCAGTCTGCTTCCTGATTGGTTGAGACCGAGACTTATTTAAGGTAATAAAAATTGATTCTCTCAAAACGTATACTCCTTTGTCGCGTGATTCACCCAACACGCTCCGAGTTTCGTGTACCTGGCCAATATAACGATAATTTGCAACCATGTGAAGGTGGCCGACCGAGCCAAAGTTAAGCTGTCACGATAAAATTGAATTATACAAGCTATATAACGACATTACAACGATAATAGCAAAGAAATAGTCGTCATTCGTCGCACAATAAAATGAAATATCGTCGCACGAATCGGTGAAAGTAACCTCACATGAACAAGACTACTATTTACACACTCAAATAGCGGTAAAACTAACGGCAATTTTACTTATTAATTGTTACATAATACCTGACTATATTTTTCCTGTATTACGTATATAGTATGATTTGAGAATGACAACTTTGTTAAAATAATTAAATTATATTGTTCATGTTTTTCGTGACTATGCAGCTCTTGCATTTATAACATATAAAAATTCGTATCTATATATTTTACATTTGTAAAATACTGAAATATTCAAACTTTTTTCGTTTTCGGGTAATATTGGTCAGGACTATAATATAAGCGTAAAACTTACCGTTTTTATATAAATGTTGCACTTATAAAAGCAGATATACGTAGTCACTTATATCTCACGCGTTTGACAAAGATACACATTAATATTGAACTACAGAACAGAATTCATTATCTACATCACACTTTCACCAATGAAATACACCATGCTGATGTTTTCTATCTCCTGTGAATTTTTTTTAAGCCAGCAAATAAAATAATACTACATAAAACCGCATTACAATCTCTGCGATATCATCGTAATCTTATCAAAGACACTTTGGCGCCGACGAATTATTGACCGCCGTTATGATAAAAGCCGATAAACCTTACCGGTGCCAACCGGAGATTTCTATCGCGCGAACATGCCACGGTAAAAAAAAGAATCATCAAAGTATCAGGAGAAAGCCGCTAAACCTGGCGACGACCAGGCGGTGACTGAAACCGGCACGGCGGCCAAGCAGTGCCGATAGCCGGCTCGAACACCTGCGACCTGCGGATTCCGCGGAGTAGGAGAAGGTGAACCAGGGAGGAGAAGGTGAACCGCGAAGAAGGAGCGGAGGCATACTCTCGATGGCCTTTGCGCGAAAGCAGAACCTTCGGCTCGTCCACCAAGCGATTGCTCAACGCTCGGCGTCACGATCTTTTCGCGGTATAAGAAGCGCGCTCGGATTCCACGTCGACATTCTCTACACTCTCAGGAATTAAGCCGCGAGTATGCGACGCTGTATCGAGAGAAGGAGCTCGAGTCGCTGAATTATTCCGCGGAAACGCAGTTTGCGTCGTGAGGAACACATCCGCGTGGGACATCTCGGGCTTCCGAGGCTTCAATCTCTCGGGAAACCGCGGAAACCAATCTCTTAGAATACATATATTGTAAAATGGATTTCGCGTTCTAGTTGCCATACAAGTAAAACTGCCGTCTGAGACCCATACGGTCGCGTTTCATCTTCGTTTCGATGGAGTAACGCGGTTGCAACGATTTATTGACAACCGCATGATATTTATCGATAAATCAAGATAAGGAACTCAATGGCACAATAAGTATTCGTACTTTTGTTTAATCATCATGATTAAGATCGTCCTCGAAAACAGACGCAGCAGTTAAGAAGTGCTTGGATAATTGCTTGGTTAGTTTCCGCGAATGCAGATGTATTCTCGTTGATGCGCGATGGGCATTTCAGTCTTAATCGGATAAAAAAATAATATACGTAAAATTTGCGCGTTCGGGCTTATGGAATATTTTGTTGAAAAACCGCTACACACAATACCACTCTCAAATTAAATCGTAATATGTCGGATTACGAACGAGCTTATCTCAATTAAAATTAAAATATCAAATTTTAATCTTGTTTAAATACTCATTAATAATATAACGTAACTCGGATTTCTTAATATTAATTCGTGTGAAAGTAATAGATATTTACATGTTCCAAAACAGTCCGTCAAAATAAGAATTTGATTCGACGGTAATCTAATCTAATCTTAGCACTAAGATTAGTACTGACAATAATATGCTCTCAGAAACCGATTATACATCCACGTTTCTCACGATAGTCTTCTTCTAAATACGTTTATCCTTTTCTAAATTGAATGTCTCTTCAAAAGTACAAGATGCACGAGAATACATACACAAGTTTACAGTATACAAGACAGTAGCGAACGTTCAGAATAGGATAATCACTAGCGGTTAACGTTTGCGAATCAAAAGCATTGCGAGATTAAACGATACGTGCCACAAAGCGACTGCTTTCCTCCGCAAATTACAGATCTTCGAGGCACATAATTAGCGTGTAATGATGTAAGGCTGTTGTATCGTTCCAAAGCGCGCGAATATGAATGCCGGATGCCAACGATGTGATGCCAACACGTAGAAAATTATACGTATGTTTACGTTACCGCTATTATGCAATTTCAAAATTTAACTACCTGAGAAACTTAACTATTTAATGATTTAAGTTTTTTTTAAACAAATATAACATCTTGTATTTATTAGATTTTTCTATATACACAAAATGTCCCATAATTCACAATTTAATAATAAATTCTTTGAAATTAATTTTGGGAAACTTATCCTGTTCTGAACGTTCGCTACTGTTTTGTATACTGTAAACTTGTGTGTACATTCTCGTGCGTCTTGTACTTTTGAAAAGACATTCAATGAATTCCTTTCCTTTTCCAATCGCTTATTAATTAGAAACTATCAATACATCGATATTTTTGCTGAAGATTGAATTAGCTTGTTAAAATTATTAATGTCTCGATATTTTTGCTCCAATTCCAAATTCATTAATAAAACTGTAATAAAAAATAAAACCAAGTTATAAGATATACAGGGTGTCCCAGATCACCCGTTAATAGCAGATTTCTAAGATCATTTTGAGACGAAAATCCTAATACTAAAATGCCGAGGCTACAATAGTTTTTAAAAGAGAAGTTTAAAGTTGATCAATCAAATTCTCCGAAATTCGCGCGCTCAGTCATGTCACATTACATTAGTAATGAAGGTGTTTTCAAGCAAATTTTCTATATATCTATATCAGTTTCAAGAATAGAATTGATGCGTTTGATTGATTAATTTGATTGATCAACTTTAAACACTTCTCATTTAAAAACTATTAGCCTTTGGTATTATTAGGATTTTCGTCTCAAAATGATCTCAGGGATCTGCTATTAACGAGTGGCACGTCAGGTCTGGGACACATAATCTTCACTAAGAAAAATATGTTAAAAATTCTAACATTTTATGTATGTTTAAATGTTTCAAATATTTCAAATATTAGATATTATAATAATATACAATAAATATTTGTAGCGAGAAATTTTCAAGGATTTAGAAATTTAAAAAATCCGAATCTATTCTGCTAGCGTCACGAAATGTTTTTCAATATCAGTCCGGATCACGTACACTCGTTACCGAAAAACAATATAAGACGCTTGGCTTTTATAGGGATGCGTGTGACTTCATTTCCAAGATAGGCGAAGCAGAACGGAATGTCAACCGGCGGTCGTCGTCTCACGTGGCGTTTTATTTCGCGATTGAATTCTGCTGGCGCGATACTGATAAATTATGGTCGCGGTCGTAGCTAGCCGATATTCCTGCCAACAAATTCCCCGTAGGTACGATCATATTTATGGTCTTCGTAATTCGAAAACCAGCTGTATAGAAGGAAGCAATTTGTTCGATTGCCGATACAATATTGCGATGCGGCGATGGAATGGGATCGTTCGGCACGTGAAAAAGCCGGTGACGTATTAAATGCATCTTTTAGATATATTTGGATAAAACTATATAATTCGCAAATGTTTCATAAAAATATAACATACCATTTTTTAAATTTAAATTAAACACGTACACGATATAATTAAAGATTAAATCCACTATGAATAAGCGATTATATGAAGATATATTCTAATGCATAATCATAAAGAAATTATAATAAATACCAGAATTTTATATTGTGTGTAAAAGCTTTCGAGATAATCTTAATTAAAATCGTAATAGCGCACGATTCACGTAGAGTAGCATGAGTAGCGCGGAGGAATTGGAAATTTTTGTAATGAAGGCAATAAGACAGACGGAGATTTTAGTCGCGATCGATAGTGCTTCGAATTGTCCCGTTCGATTTCGCGAATGTCCGACCTGTGCGAATCCTAAAAAGTTTCCCGTCGTCTCTGCTTTCGCTGCAGGAATGAGGAAAACGCGGGATTGCGCCGGCACCGACTTCCGGCAAAGATTACGTTTAATCAGAATTAAGGATGCTTGTGAACCATCGATAGTCCAAGAGGTCGGCCGATCTCCGTTTCATTTAGAATCGAATAGGTCTAATCAGCGGTGAGATTTCCCGAACGATTGCCGCTCGAAAGTTTGGATCACGTTAGATGGGTATCGCTTTTCCGTCGAATATCCGCAGCGAAATTACACATGTCGCTGCCCGGTATATCGATTTCGACCTATGGCTCGCGTACCCCGCATTTATATCCGGCATGACGACTATCATTGCAAATTCCTTTCTGAGACTTTCCATCACAAATGCCCCGCGTGTTTTCCGCATGAATACTCACATGGAGAATATTACCCGCGATATTATAAGATGCAATAAGATGCAATATGCGCGATAAGGAATACAAAAGTGCAAAGACATAGAGATGTCAAAGATGCGTATAATTCATTGATTAATTGTCGCATTAACTATTATTTTCTTTCCTTCAATACTGCCGTGAATCACGATATGAATAATTGAATATCTCTGAATATGCATCTCTCGACTTGGCCGCACATCGAGATAAGTCTAATGTAAGCTCCAGAGAATCGTTGTCATCGCTATCCTTAATGCGAGAATAGTGCCAAAGACTTCATTAATGAAAAAGTATCTTTCTCATTACGAAACATTTACATTCAAACTGAAACTGCATCTAGTCTCAGACATCTCGAAATGTGTACGTCATCGAAATACGGACGTGTCTCTCTAGATTTGATGGAAATAATACCATTTCCAATGTTTACGATGCTCGTAAAGACTTAATCGAAATATTCCGTTGCCATGGCGAAAAGGAAGTGAGAAGTTGTTTTCGAATTTCTTTCCTGCGAGAATTCTTCCGGCGCAGCGCAAAGGAAGTCCGACATCACGTTTCTCAACCGTACACTCGGCGAATCCGTAATTATTCTCGCGACATGTACAGACTTCAAATCCTCGGTTTACGTCGGAGTAATTAATAAATCATTAAAAAACGCATGGGAGACCCTCTAAGCCGTTCATTCTCCTTTGTGGACCGTTTCGATCGAGTACTTCTTTTAAGTTTGTCCTTATGCTTCGAACAGAATGAGACGTTTATTTAATCAGAGGCTGTTGCCTCTCTTCCCGCTTTCCGTCTCTTTCTTTCATCTTGTGTATCATCCTATATGGTCCACTTGATACAACTTAGTAAATACGATAACAATCATATATAATTTTTATTGTGGATAATAATATATAATTTATTTCTAGAACACCAGTAATCGCATAATATTTATTTATATAAATAATGCCAATTTTTTCTTTCTCTTTCTAGAAAGTAAAATATATGTTTGTGTCTGATATTTGTTAACGCTTTCTATCACGTTAAAAAACTCTATCTATCTTTATTCTCATTAGTCATATAAAAAATTTTTTATATGCGAGTAAAAGATTAAATGAAAATTTCGTGGACATTTTTTGACACTACCGAATATTACATCAAACCGACGTCAATTGGCCTCGTGTATCATCGCGGCTGTAGCGACAATTTAATCCGTTAAACCGCAGGTTACATTGACGATGATGCGGTAATTGAGTTTCAGAATTTACGTGGCAAGTTTGTTAAAACGCATTTGTATACTATCTCGATCGTTTCGCGATTAATAGTGACTCAACAATGATGTAATCAATCATGCGGAAAAAATCTCCATCCCGGATTTTGTTCGGATCACACTGCCCGATCAATATCGTGCAATGTGTATGCAGTACGCTATTGTAACTGTCAACTACCAGATAGTAGAACATTATCTCGCGACGGGTGATATATTTTTCATCGTATCATCGTGCAATGATACTGTAAATAATTAAAGGTTCAGATAATCATTGGATTAGCACGAGTAATCGATAGGCAAACAGCAGTTTAATACGTAATATCTTGTTGGTGTGGACTATTGTTCGCAGGTACTCTACCATGAATATCACACGTCGGCGACACGAGAATATCGGAATATCGAGGGCAATGTAGTAGATGTCAACGTGTCAAACGGAGCGTGAAGTAATGGATTGTGACATTTAGCAAGATTCATCGATAGATATTGCAATATTATTTTTTACGCGTAGTTGCATTAAGTGACTTCCTAATCTTAAATCTTAAATCGATAAAATCTTAAATCAACGCGGAAGAGTGCAGCATGAAACTGCCCAAGGTCGCTCTTAAAAGCCGGTAATGTCGATCCTTTCCGTGTTATATCGCGATGTAACGTAATATCTCGCAAGATGGAACACAAACTGCTTCGGCCGAATAAAAAAACCGTTATTTTAAAAAAAAACATATTTTCGGGCTATTCATTTTCTGGCTCGTTCCAGACGGAACATAAAAAATGGCCTCGGAAGGCTTACCCGATAGCTGGCTGCAGCTTTCTCCCCTTTGCGAAAAATTACTACATTTCCGAAGGGTCCCGACAAGTGCAACGATCATGGGCATCGATCCGCATCGGTCGCCGTTGGGAACTAAATTTGCCGACGGTAAAAGCAATTTATTTTCGACTCCATCGCCACTACGGGGGCAACAAAAATTGTGTGGTACGCTTGCAGATGCTGTCTCGGTATGAAGCAAAGTAATTTCTCCATGTAATTCGCCAATGACAGGTATTTGTAATAGTTAAACACTTTTCTCGCGCATAATGCAGCATAGTTGAGCATGTTTCCAATATTTTACTCAAAAGAAAAGAAAATATATATACCTACTACTGAAAAATTCTATTATTAAATCATTTCTGGATTAATGTTCAATCTTTACAAAAATAATGTTATCCTTCAACGTTTTTAGGAAATATTGTTTCTAACAAGCTACATTTTTTATAAGCACAATAGAAATATATCTATCAACGTCAAAAGCATCGTTTAACCATTAAACTTCGTCAAAATGCGCATCGTTGATCAAGATACTCTTTCTTCCAGAGCTACACATATAGCCCTTGTGCAAAATAATCTATATTTTGAGGATTTCGCCCGTAGGCTGGCGCCTTTGAAAAATTACTGTGCTCCTTCGAATTCCTTCTCCCGCCTGGCGTAACGATCATGGCCGTCGATCCGTATCGGTTGCCGCTCGCGAGTTAAATTCTCCGACGAAGAAGGAACCCTTCTAGGGAAGGAAGGAAGAGCCTCCCATCCCAGAAATTCCATACGCAACCTAGGAAGCATCGAGCTACCACCCGCCGATCGAACGAGCCGTTTCTCCTCGGTCTTACATCACTTTTATGCCCGCCATATTTCTGACCGACCAAACGGTCCGACGAATGATGCATTATTTATGGCGAAATTCAACAAAAATCAACCGGACGCATCGTCGTCGTTCGTTAAAAAGACTCAATCTCCTTGAATCTTATTCTGTACTAAATTATACGATTCCATTTGGCATAATTTTCTCTCGTCAATAAAAATTAATTGATTTTTCATTTAATTAAATTTTTAACGTGTAATAATTATTCGAGAAATCAGTTAAAAGCTATCAAATCGTCAATTTGCACAAATAAAATATTAAATTTAAACTAAAACAACTTCAAGGAGTACGTTATTAATGCTATCAGAACATTTCTGCAAAAATTTTGCTATTAATTTATTAATATTTTTCACATATATATGCAGTTTTAATTATAATAAAAACTTTATTCGATCGAGTATACCTCTTTATGCATATCGAGGACATCTTTTCATCATCTATGAGACAATTCTTCAGCATCCCATTACATTAATTAAAATCTATCTCATGGGACTGCTGCGGCTTTACATTTCAAATAATAGTGGATATCTACCTTCTTCCCAACCAAAAAGCGAGACAACGCACAATTATTCTAATATAGTGAATTAAAAATCTCTATGCTACATAAAAGTTAATCTTTATAATCTCAACACTACGTATAGAGATTACTTTTTCTATTTCTCTTTCTCTCTTTCGTATTTAACGATATACATGAATATAAAAACAAAAAAAATTTATTAAAAACTATATGTAGATATTTTTACGCTGTAACCAAAGATCATTCGATATATTATCGCTATTAGATAGATAAGGTTTCTATGAAAAAAGAAGTACAACGTTTCAGCTCCTACAATCCGTAACAAAATATCACCATATACTCTCTATCTTCGACAAATATGTTTTATTTTATTTATTCGCTTATGTTTACGTAACTGCAGCGAAATTTTACTTCACGTCACTCGACGATTAATCTCGGCCGATTCGTTGGCAGCTTTCCGGGCAATGACTATCGACAGTTCTCGTGTAATTTCTTCTAACCTTTGCCCTCTCCCGATACCGCCATATTCACCACCTGACCCAGCGTTGAAATATTATCAGCGTTAAGGAAGGTGCTGGGAGCAGGGATATCCTCGATCATCATAACCAGAATACGACATGACAGACGAGTTCGTAGATTTTATCAACTTTTCGCATTGCCGCTTGCGGAAGATGAAAGTCGTTAGTTGACGCTCGAAATTTTATTTCCAAATGTCAGTAAGAATTATCCGCAGTTTCCGGATGTATAAACTGCAAATTCGTTGCACGCGCGTTATCAATTATTTAAAGAGAGAGAGACTAAACACTTTGTCATTATCAAAATTGGGAAAATCGCCTTAAATAATATTATAGAGTTATTTTTTGGAATTATGCAAAAATGGAATTATTCGTAAATTTTGTTCATAAACGCATATTGATAAAAGAGTGGTAGATCTTCACATGCGTCGATATGCGTAACGATGTTTAATCGATTACGTTGAACCACGAGACAGCCCAAATATCTCAGCTTACAGATTACTGACATTGTGCATTCACGGTAATGATAAATAATGCCCCGCGATCGATCAAATAACGCCGTTTTTATAACACTTTTAAGCTCACACGTACGATGCTAGAAAGCTTAACGACCCCGGCGACTCAGGCTTCGCCAGCTCCCACTACGCCAGCTAGATCGGGACGGTATAATGCAGATTTATCGGTACAAAACGATATTCCTGCAAAAAGCCGTGCACGAAGATCGTTATGGAACGACGAAGATATCGGGCTGAAACGAGCAATCAGTTTTTCCGTCGGCCTTTAACTCAGAATAATGTCCAGTTTTTTGCTGCCATAAGTCCTCCCGCAGCGCGAAATGTTCGTTGAAGGTATTATCCCGCTTACACACGACACTTACTCCGGTTAATTTCCTTGCCACATAATGTGAATAGCCACCCCACGCCATAACCAAATGTGATTTCTACACATTTATTTTCAACGGTCACTAATATAATAAATTAACAATTAGTTAAAAAATTTTATTATTAGTTTTGTTATTACCAAGCTTTTCGAATCGCTCGAGGCTGTCAATAACATTACCATTTAGGTCAGTAAAATTTACAGTCCTATTTGAAGCGTGAGTGATTTATTAGAAAAATATAGAAAATGTTCGCGTCTTTATGGTAAGCATTTTAAAAATTAAATTAGTTGATAAAAGAAATTGTTTTTGTAATAAATTTTATGTTATATTTATAGTTCCATGACGATAATAAGTAGGACTCATTCCTTTCTTTAATTATAAATTTCGATGCTTTTATAGGACAGCATTAATATTATTCAACATTTCTATATCATCGACGTCCATCTTTCATCGGGAAGATGCGCGGTTACAAAACGACGATAGTGCTCCTCCGAGCGCGCAACGACCCTTCCTTCCTCTTGGGTTAATCTCGGTCGGAATAATTGCATCCTAGTACGTGATAGATGATGTCACTTCGCCGTTCGTAACCTCGTATTCCATAACTTCGCAATATGGCGCGCAACTTGCATCGAAACTCTCCAAGATCGAGGAGACGATTGTTACATGGCCGAGAAAGAGGAAGACAATCCTCGCAGTATTACGGGGGAATCGCAAATTGGGTTTTCCTAGTACCAGCCGCAGACCGTGTGATCTCGTCAGTGAAATGTCGCTGACTTGGACAACGTAGTCCTTTCGGCAATATGGATCTCGTTGACGTACGAATTATGCGTCAAATATGCAGATCGAAACAGAGTTCTGTAGCACTTTCCGTGTTCTATGTTCCTCTATGTCCCTCTTCTCTCTGTTGCAACTTATCAAATTTTTAAAGACATATGGTTGCAACAGAGCTAACCGCTGAAGCTTAAATTCCATATAAATTAATAGTTTATAGATTCTTGCACCGCGCAAATTGAGTGACAGGGAAATATTCCGAGCTACGTTTAAAAATGTATGTCACTTATGTCAAAATAATAGGACAAAGCTGAAATTTACAGAGATTGTGCATTTATAGATTCCAAAAACCTGTGTTAAATTTGCGATCAATTGTCCGACCCGTTTCTGAGATATTTGCTTTAAAAGTTACAGAAATTGTATACATATTATACTTCTCATGTAAATATCATAATATGTATCTCTGCTCATGTACAATAAAAATAAATGAAATTTTTATGGTACACTTCTATGACATCGAGAATTGCAATTACGGTTTTTTAAGATTTTCTGGTTATATTTTTTTTTCAAATTTTAATGATTTATTTAAACAATATTAAATACAAAAATGGGACAAAATTGCAATTTTTACGCTTTTTCTGTCCCAATGATACCATGTTGTTTATGAATAATTTCTGAGATTAGCTCTACACTGTTTAATAATAAAGAAAACAAAATTATACTATATATAGCTATCTGACATACATCCTTAAATTATTTATTATCAATATACACAATGCATTAATAATAAATAACTTAAATAATTATAATGTTCCAGTGTTCAAAAAATACAGTATATATTTTTTTACATATCCAAATAAACTGTATATCACGTAAAGTTTCATTATTACAACCGGCAAAATTTGCGGAAGAGGTCAGTCAAATATGATGGCATCGTCCGTAATTACTCCACCGATTCACCACCAATTGCACTTACGCCTCTTGTCTGTCTATTAACTATCCGCAAAAATGTAGCCTTCCTGACAAGAAGGTCAAACCACATCTCGCTCCTCGTGCGGTTTCGCGTCTAACTCGAGCTCTAACAGCGAGCTGCGCGGCGTGTAATGGACCGCGAGCATCGTGCCGTCTCTTTTCCCGCGGATGTTATTTAGTAGGAAGTACTTATTCACGAGAGAAGTAAAGCGGCCATTATAAGTCTCCGGAGGCAAATAACCGTGGAGCTTACCCCATATCGCCCACTTTCATAAATCGCGCCGTGGGAGAGGGGCCAAGGGTGAAAGAATAAGAATAGAAGATGAAGAGTAAACCTGAAAAAGACGCGAGGAATGGAAGAACGAGAATGGCTACGTGGATGCGAATGCAAGTACGATGAATGGATAACTGTGAACGCGTATGATGATGGAACGCAAGTGCAAGAACGAACAGCAGTCAATAGAGGTACATGGGTGCAAAGAAACAGCAAATAATATTCGTCGAAAGGGGGAAACGTGATAATGAGTCTAAGAAGATACGGCACATTGTAGGATAAATCCGCGACTCGATGGCAACTATAGGAAAGAGCAGAGAGCGAGAAAAGGAAGCCGCGGTGGGAATCCGTGGAAACGATGACTGAAGAACAGCGGAGTCGTCTTCAGCCAGGCTGCTGTACACAGCAGCGAAGTGGAGACGAGGAATGGGGGAGGAAGATAATCTTGCCTGCACTGTTCTCTTGACCTCGGAGCACAAAGGCGCCCAACGAGCTGAAAACCGCCTCGCGATGCTCTACTCTCTCTCTCTTGTTCGCTCGCTCGCTCGCTCGCAAACCACCCACTGTAGTTCTGTGACGGTACATAGTTATCAAAAGCGAGTAAACTGGAGAAAATTTTGACTCCGCGACACGAGGCGACACGACGATGCAACATTTATACAATTTTCAAGATATATTAACTTGAATTTCAAATGAAGTATACAAACAAATTTACAAACTTGAGATTGCCGTTTCAATCAAAATCGCTGATTAATTGTCAATGGAGAATCTCGAAGCTGTAGAAGCCGTACAATACTTCGAGCAATATTCAAAGATATACGATTCCAACGGAGTAACCGATATAAAATTATTCCTGTTATTATTCAAGATATATATTACGAAACTTTAAATTAAATACATCGCTTGTTATCAGTAATGTAAAATATTCTTATTTTCCCGGCTTTAAATTAAATCAAATTTTCTACATCTTTCTTTTTCATTAGGTATATAAGCTGATATTCTATTTAACGGAATTTCTTGTTAATTCTCATATTCTCTCGATAACCTATAAAAAATTCGCAATTGGCCATCCAATCGCACAAATCGTCCTCCCAGAGTTTCGATTTCGTCGGTCGACTTGGCAGCGCTAAAACGGAAGTTTCATTTCAGTCCCTTCCTGCTGCCGAGCCTTAAAATTTTAAACGGATTGCTCGAGATACGAAATCGAGGGGAAAAGGAGACAGCGTTCATGCAACTTTATCGGCGATGAAAAGGCGACCCTGACCTCGCTGAGGCGTGACAACCGACGCTCTTCGCTTTTCTATGGACCCCCAGGAGATTTGGTTTCCCTCGTTCAGTCCTATGTGCTGTCGCATTCTTTGCTCGCGACGACGGAGAAAAATATTCGCATATCGGATCTGCTTACAAACTACCGGTATAATACTATAATCCATAATCTACATGATGGATCTTCAAGAAAACGAAATAGAATAGAACTATCTAAAGTCTGCATATAAAATAAAAATAAGACAACAGTTTTTAATCTCTTAAATAACTGTCATTCTACACAAGAGAAAACTTGATCCCTATGTCACTGTTTCAATTAGCGTACTTAATTAGAAAGGATTGAGCGTTGTGATTTTTAAGAATCTAGCGAGAAAAAGTGCCAACATGTAATTACTTGAAGCATATATAAAAAAATTAATCGATTATAGACTTTAGTAAATTTTGTTGACTTTAGTATACGCGAATTTTTCGTCAATATTTTCGCGTGATTAGGTATATCTTGCGATGATATATGACTAAAAATTGTCAAAGATAAACCGTCTAATAAAATGAGCGAAATAACTTTGACGAAAGGAGTGTCGCGTAATTTTTAACGGGTATCAATGTCGACATGAATGTCAGACACTGATGGCAAAAGAGGACGAAACGGAAACCTACCAGGCCCTAGGGAACTCTCAGCATAACGAGAAGCGGCGATTATCGACAGCTGTCGTCGACGTCCAGGTTTTAACGGCCGCTGAGTAGATCAAATTTTGCAAACAGGCGCAAAGCATGAATCAATAAAAAGAAAGACGTTATGTTAGTTTATGGCATCTTGGATAAATCAAATCTGCCGTTCGTGTAACGCTCGGTTTAATCTTTTCATACATTCCGTGAAATACAGCGCGAGTTCCGCTATCACAACTAAACGTTTCAATATGAACTTCATACAACTCGATATTAATTACCGTTACGTATGACGATATCTGCTTTGGCTCAACTAGTAACGTTTCGATGATAGCGGAACGGGTTGTATAAATATAGCGTTACAAGGGAATTGATGTGAAATCTGTCGCACGGATTAATTTTAAAGGGTTAACATGGTGTGTGGGGTCTCAGTCCAACAAATGCGCTCCGTTAATCACGATAACGTTCGTAATTTTGCGGCGGTATGATGATGTAAAGTACAAAGGTTGACATCGCCCGGCGTATAATCCACGCTATTTTCGCTTTGCGGGGGATTGAAATTCGTTTAAATTCCACGGCATTATTCGCGACGTGTAATTCAATTTACCGACGAAAAGTAGCAGTAGAAATACACAAAACTGATCGTTCGCGCTTGCAATTTTTTCATACATAACTCGCGCGACATCGTTACGATTGGCTATTACGAGCATGCAGAGTAGCACAATACAAATATGCCAAATATGCTATCTCAATTTTGAACTTGCTGATGCATGCAATTAACGATACTTTAAAAACCTAGTTTCGCAAAACAAAAGAAAATAAAATGTATCCGTGAATTATAAAGTTGGTTACTTTATAAAGTTTAAATTAACGATTTTTAAACGTGTATTATTTCATCATAGGAAACGAGTCGTTTATATAATCGCAATGCGATATATAAGTTCGCGCGACGATAAAAAAACGATAATTAACGATAGAAACCTAAGCCGCAAATAATCGCGTCGCGCAACGTGCGCTATCGTTAACATATATATTGCGCAACGTCCATCGTTACAATGTTATTGTTAGCGCGTAACCGTTAGTCCGTAGCTGTTCGTTATCTTTCGATACGCTCACCATTTTCAGGGAATAGATTCTTTTTAATTGCACGGCCGTTGCACTCGGCGTAACGGCGTATTCACGGGAACAACACGCAACGCATATAGCGCGTGAAAAGCTTTTATATAGATACATTTGCGTATGTCCGCAGATATACGTGCACATTTTTTCGCTTTATTCCGCGTTGAAATTTCTTTACGCGGTCGCGATTAAACGAAGCAATTGTATGTTACTTTATCGCAATCACAATGTCTCGCGAGATTCAACGATCGGTACTATTTTGAAACAATTAGTATCCCATAACCTTTTTACACCTCTTCTTCAAACGGTAATTGCTCTGCTGTTACACGCAATTCATCAGCTGACTCGCTTTCGTCGAGTGCATCTTCTGTATTAATCAAACAGCGTTGCAATAACGGATTGAAACACGCGACTATATTTTTTACAACTATATCTTTCGCAGAGAATTATTGTATTCTTTACACGGAAGCTCTTGGAATACGTTTAATTGCACTGCTACGGCGCGACCCCGCGGCAGTCGCTTTCATCGATTGCGTCCTTTATATTAATCAAACGACGGCGCAATAACGGATTGAAACACAACGAACACATAACTACGTCGTTAGTCGCGCAAATGGCTCTATCGCTACAACTAATATAAAACCGACGAGCGGTCGAAGGTGACGCGTCGCAAGCGACGTGGCGGCTTATTAATTGGGAGGCATGATTGCAATGCCGAGAGGCGGCTAATTGCGGCCGCTTTTAAGCAAATTTACATAAACATCATTCTTATTCTACTCGCGCGATTTTTAATTCGACCGAGCGCTGTCTGGCTCGCGTTCGTTACGTCTAAAGAATTTTGAACCTAGCTAAATGGATGATTTTCTTCCCCAAAAGCTTTGCGTAACCTTTTTGTCAAATATTTAATCATATGTATATTTTATTCATTTTAAATACTTTGTTATAGGTTGACATATTAATTACTTAGGTTTGCGAAGAAGGAAACAGCGATGAGCGATGCGTGAAAGCATGTGTGAGCATACCGGTATACACGTGTCATGCAAGAAGAGATTAAAGCCGCCGTGCGACACGCACGTGAAATCGTAGTCAGCTAGAAGTGCTAGAGTAAAGGCATTTCTTGATAAAGCGTTGAGAAGCGTGAATCAGTTGCGTGTTGTTCGCGTTATGTATTCACAAATTTACAGTGGCGAATAATCGAAACTCACGGCGAGTCCGAAGTTTCCGTCATCTATCTCGTCGGAATCACTTCCGCTTATTCCGCGCTTCTCGAACGAGACATCATACGACGGACGTGAAATCGATGAGCGAATAAATGAAAGTGCTTGACAAAGTCGATAATAAAATATGGCAGATGCGGAAAGCAAAGTGAATGCTGTGGAAATGAATCAAATCACATGCATCGAGTAACGAAACAAAGACTATGGACATTAACGATAACAATACGAAATAACTAAAATAACTAAATTAAATCTTACGAGCGTATCCAACAATTAAATTCAATAAATCGATACATGAAATAACTTTATATTCCGTGTTTTCATATAGTCTTAATTACGCCAACAATTTTCGTACGTCTTGTGTGTGCTCCACCCCGTGTTTTATTTCACAAAACCGTGTGCCATTTGGAATAATTATTACTTCAGTTAATGGAATTCTCTCGCTTTTAATTTCGACATTCGATCGTGTTTCAAATGCACGTATTTAAGACTTTTGCAATTTCGAGCGAGAGAGAAAGAGAGGATTGGAACACATCGAAGGATGATGAATTAGTAATACGTAGGCAGACGCAAGGTAAATTCATTGGTCGGTCGTTCTTTTGTGATGCATGAGATTTCCACGATCCGCGAATAATGGAATGGGGAATAAAGTGCGAACAATTCCGTCACTCTCGGGTCACTCGTTGTCATGGCATTGCAGTGAAAAGAAGTACGCACGCACACAGTGCCCGTCACGACTTCACGCCCGAAAAGTACTTTCAATTTGAATCCTTGCGTATAAAACGAGAGGCAATAATTTAAATTTGAAATTAGGACGATTTAGGCTTTTTTCCACTAGGCTTGCAACAAACGCGAGAATGCTCCAAAGCGAATATTTCATTTGTATAAATAAAGAATAAAAGCATATTAAAAAATAATATATAATAATAATAATATTCATAGAATTATATTAATATGTGCATAATGTGTGCATTAAAATAGAAAATTATATATTATCTATATTAATAGAACATAATTGTATTGCAGTATAATGCATGCTGTATTATCCGTACTGTATTTATGTCCAATATATTCATATATTATTTATTATTAATATATCTAAATATAAATATAGTTAACTGATAACAAACTTTAATAAATGTGTTAATTCACTGAACAATGTAATTATGTAATAATTACATAGAAACATGATTTCCTACTCCGTATATGAGTAAATCTAAAATTATATTTCTTATGTATAATTTGTCTCAATTTGTTCTTATCAAATTAATCTGACCAGAATAGTAAAGAATACTGAAAAAATATATTAGCGCACATTAATAATTTATAATTTAAACAATCGCGCTTTAACCGATACGTCACGCATCAAGGCGAATTGAAAATTAATTAACGGTTAATTCGATCATATCGCAAAACATTGAATAAATCTAATTACTATAAACCAGAAGATACGATAGTCCAGTTAGACCACCTGCATCGTAAAATTAACCGGGATTATAATCAAACGCATCATAAAACCGATCGTACGTCGACAGCGACGTTGCGGGCCAAGGCATAAAATTATTACACCTACATTCTCGCGGAGCAATTGCTATAAACACGATCTTAGAAATTAGAGCACAAAGGGAATTGATATCGACAGTTTATCAAATCAACTAAATGAGTTTGACAGTATCTATAAATAATAATAAATATTTATCATTTTGAAAGTTATTACAACTCAATCTAAAAGAACCTTTATCAAGATAGTTTAATCACACATATATATGTGTGTATTATATGTTACATATGCATATTATTTCTTTGTTAATACTCATATTTTAATATTTAATAAATGCGTGTATTTTTGAAATTTGAATTTCACTAGGATGAAACGGAAAGGTACTGTAGACAGTCATGAAAACGGATGTAACACGCGTTCCACGTATAATGCATGCGTTCCAGTAACAAGGAGCATTCGCAATTAGAGGTGAATAATTAAAGGGTCGTTAGTCTCGCCAAGTATAACTCAAATTGCGGGGAGCGGAAATGAAGTCCAGAATTTTCAAGGCTGGTCGACGTGGCTGAGTTACAGAAGCGATCGATTGTTCCCTTTTTCGTTCCACGTCGGAGTATATAAATAACCGTGCGATAAGCACGGTATGTTCGTGAATAATTATCAATAGAAGTGTACGTACAAGAGCAATCACGACATTGACAAAGATCAGAGATCTCCACAAATTGGATACAGTCGTTAATTAACACGTTATATTTAATGTAATTAATTATGAAAAAGATAACTTCTCTTCTAGTAAATTGAACAAAGATAAAGGTGCACAAATCTTCGCAATTATATTTAAGACAATAAACAAAAAATGTATAATCTTTTTTTAAATAATTTTAAATTCTAGAACGTGAGATGTGTAAGCGATTATAAAAATTTTCTTTTATGCTAATTCTCGTGTTAGTTACGACCGAGTACGCAAGTCTCTACCCAGCACTAAAAATCATAAACATAAATTAGAAAACGCGGCTGCTCCTTGATGTTGCAGCATGCACGATAACTCAAATATTTGTAAATGAAATATTTTGCAGTAATGTATATATTAAAAGCAAAAAGCTCTTTGCCGAGAGAGTAAGGCAAAAATACTATTTATCACCGTTCATCACGGCAAAAAGTTTCACGTGTATATAAATTATATAACTCATAAACCGAGTCACAAACGCATACACAAATACATAGGTATTCTTATAATAAGAAAATAATTACATAATTACTGAAGATAAATATTGGAGTGGCATTTCAAATTAACGCCATTGTTATACATAGAATTATCCCCACTGTAGTTTTTCACAGATTGAAATCAGGTTGAGTACTTCTCTATTAGCGAAATAGAAGTGACACGCGATAGAAATGGATTGAGCAAACGAAGAAACGGCCTATCACACCGATCTAATGGACAGCTTTAATTACACAACAGGTATGTATATGTATGAATAAACATACGTGTTAGTATATACGTGTATCCACGGCATACAGATCACGTACCAACCTCGGTGTACGAAACCATAGTTTTCCTCACAAATTAGCATAACGATTCTCTCGACGACATGCATTTTTCATATATTCGTTCACAGGTAACGAGTACACAAACTCTTTTTCCTCTATTTGTAGAGTTCGGTTCGTCACATTGCTCAGAGATATAGTTTGGCCAGAAAATGGTAATACTTTTCTGCTAGCTATTCTTTATGCATTGCAAGGACAAAGCCGATAATACCTAATCATAATTATTCTCTTAAAAGTTTATCCACAAAATAAATGAGGAAAAATTTAATATTTTTAGAAGCCAATTAGACAAATATATTTTGCACAAATTCTCGTAATTCTAGTAACTAATATACAGTTACGGTATAATATATTATTTATCTAAATATGAGGAATTTTTCGCGAAAGACATTATCATTGATAAATCAAATATCTAAATCTCTGTCAGTAAAACAAAATGCTTGATGTTTTAACAGCTTGTTAACGTCTCTTATCTCTAGCTTCAACTTTGTTATCTGTGAGTGACGCCAACCTAGATGAGTTTTATTATCATAGATAACATGGAAAAGTCTTAGCAAGCCCTAGCGAAGATTCGATCAGTGTGATACGCTACAAGGACGAGCGTATCTGGCATAGTTATCCATGGATACAATCAAGAGAGAGAGCGATAGACGTAAGATACGTACCTTGGGAACCGGCCAGGCTATCCGAGACGCTCCTTACGAGGCGGATATCTGCTCACAAAATGGTCCTTCTCGTATCCCCGATAATTACACTTGCCTTGTTAAGCGGCAGATGCTAAGTCGGATTATCGACGAAAACTTCGACCTCCCACGTACGCAGGGAATATGCGCGGGAAAGCGAGAGATCTCCAAGATTTCCAAACCACCAGCCGCCTAGATCTGCAATAGAAATGAAAGTTCCGATTAGGTACGGGCAAATCGTTTGAAAGTTTAGAGTTCGGGAAACTTTGATCGCCGAATATCGTAAGTAGCGAGTTTGTAGCATAAGAATGTCATCGCGAGTCTCCCGAGAGGTAGACGTGAGACACGACTTAAATATAAAATATCGTTAACACAAACATTTTTTTTTAAAGCATTGAAGCAGTATTGAACGAGCATTCTGATCTAACATCAAAGAGAGGTTGTGTAATGATTAAATAAATTAGAGATATCTCTCACAGACACGAAGAATGGTAACAATTCGAACTCATTCCTGATTATCTTGCCGCCATTGACAATCTCTATCGTGAAAGTTTACAACGTGATTCGCCCTAGTTTCACGTATTCGAATATTAATATGGACAAACGAGCACCCGGGTTCGCGCGGAGCGTGAATTCGCCCTCCGTTCTAATTCCAAGCTTAATCCAATCTGCATGCAATTGTCAACGAGAGTATGCCACTGTGGAAGCACTTGATTTTAATTAAATCCAATGCAGATTAAATCTACGCCGTAAACGTGCCGCGGTAGGGACAGATTAGAAACTCCACCTTATTCCCGCAGATTAATAACGATCGGTTGATATGCGTCCGCTCTTGCGGGACAGGCTGTTTCCCTTAGCACACTCTACAAGATCGATTATCCGATTAAAAGTGATTAATTTTCTACTTTATTAATCGATATTCATATTTCATCCAATTGTTGCCGTTTATGTAATTTCAAAAAGTGATTACTAACATGTATACAATGTCGTAAATTTAATATATTAGTATTATTTGCGAGCATATGTTAAATACTTCGGTATTCAATATCTGCATTAATAATCCTATATTAATTCGCTCAACAAAGTAATAAATGCTATTTCACTAAACTAAATCAATTACGAGATGAAAAGTATCGTTTAAAAGAAGTTACATATCTATTTTTATCGTGACGTGTTCCATTTTTATTTGATAGTGTATCTTCAACGTTTTTATTATGATAAGGATAGATTTTTTAATAGATAGAAAATAATAAATTCTCTCGTTTTCTATTAAATGGTTATAATACCGCAATACAATTTTAAAACTGGATTATCATATCCGATTAGACGAATTTGTTTCACGGAAGCTACCTCGGTCGTGGGTAAAAATAGCGTGACGTTTAAAAACTGAGATACTGCACACAAACGGCACGATGTAGCTGCGAAAAACCATATCTCATTTGACTCTGACGTCGCGGCACGATTTCTTGTTAATTACCGTCGTATCGCGTTTTTGCAATTACGCTACTACGCTATACGCTGCGTGTTTAAGAATTCCGTGTAATTCGAGCAAAGCGCGGAATCTGCGAGAATTCGTGCAGTACTAAGCTGCGACACGTTTCGTTTTTGCCCGAAACGCGAAAATACCCACTGGCTAAAGATCCTCTACGGCCAAAACGAATCAAGTTACAAGCTCTTCCATGCGCGGTGTTCGACCGTGAACAGTAATGGAACTTGGAACAATTGGAGCGCCTCAAGAAGTGACTTGACGCTGAATGTTTTCCAAAGTAGGAAGCGTCGGTCGACAACTTGTCTTGGTGAAGACGTGACCACGTTTGGTTGGCACAGAAAACATATTAAATGATCGAGTCACAGATTTGGTCGGACGATTAATTATCGAGCCGCAGAGATTGCAAAGCAGCTTGTTAACTCGTCATCGCATCATACGCAGAAGAAAAATATGCCAGAAAATTGCCAAATAAGATAAACTCGGGTAAGATGCCAACTTATGTTCTTTCAATCTAAGCTCGCCATGAAACATGGGTTGGCCATCTTTCTTCTGTGGTTATCTTACCCGAGTTTACCCTAAAGAATACTTCGAAAAAACAGTTTTAAGATAGTATTGATTATATTAACAGGAAGTAAATTGTTTATTTTGCTCTCGCGCATCGCGTGATCTAAAGAGATAAACTTGATGGTACCGGAAGAACTAATCGGGCAACGGATAAAGTCGGACGTCCTTATTTTCTTTTGGAAAACAACGCGCCATTGTCTCTGCCTAGATGCCGGGTATCCTTATCGTTCCTTCTACCAGAACCAGCTTCTAATGGTTGAGACTATAAGGAGTTAATAGTATTAGCGCGGCAGGCGAGCGAGGTCAAAGAAACAATTAAGCTAAAAGGCACGTTGATTCTTTCAGCGAGACGAGTAGATTACCCGATTAGTCTGACATGTTATACGTGATATTCATATATGCGCAGTCCAATTAAAATTTTCATAGACAACTTCGCTGCCGAACCATACGCCAAAGCCGGTGCAACAATATATGCGCGAGTCTCATTCATTTTCACAACCCACATTCGTATCGCATGAAATTGCTTTTTCCCTTTTTGTCGAGTGTTATTAGATGCACTAATAAATGGCCCGCTGGGTGGCTCTACTACCTTTTTCGTTAAATAGAAACATATTCGTCACGTGCACATGCACATTTTTCAGGTATAATTTAAAATCTAGAAACGTTGTTAACTTTATCAGAATATTTTTAATTTTATTAGAGAAATATATTTTTTAAATTAACATTGAAAGAAAAAAATTGAATAACCGCTAAAATCTCAGTCAAAAAACCCTTTTAATTTGTAACTAAAAATAATTGAGAAATGCTCACCACACGATAAAATTTTTCGAAGAATATAATTTACTTTTTACAGCCATAGAAATTAGCACAGATTTTATTCTATTATATTTTCATTATCTGTCCTTGTTCTAATATAAAATTTATATCGGCGGTCCTCATAAGTCATAAGATATTATTCACACGCGCGGAGTTTGAATTTGAAGTTGAAATTGATGCAAGAGAGAAACTTAAACGCTATATTCTCGCGGCGAGCGTAACGGTGCATCCGTGAAAATAGCAGAAGCGAGCCTCCGAATGGCGATAACGACTGCCGGATGGAGAAGTTCCTGCTCGGACGTTAATGACCAACGGAATATCTTTTTCGCAGCAGCAACTATCGCCCACACGGCATGACTCCCTGATGATTTACAGCGCTTAGAAGTAAGCTCGTCAACACGTAACGCCATGTCCAATTACAAAGTTCAGACATGGTTTAGAAAACTTCATTAAAAAATAAAACAGAGTAAAAAAGAATGAGTTATTTACGAGATTCCTTTACGAATAGATAACAGCTCGATTACATTAAACATTTTTATTAATATACTTATATCGCAGGTTATTTAAATTCGTCAGGAAAATTGACATGTCGCGTGACGTTAACCGAATAATCATTATGGCACACATATCGTTAAAATACGAAATCAATAAGTTTGAGTGAATCTTATCAAAATACATACTGCCAATCGATATAAATTACGTCAATGTCTATCGCAAGAGTCTTCTCGTTTCAGTCAATTGTGCCCGGAAGGGAAGATTTAGCGCGGCTTATTCGGTTAATGTACGATCGGATCTAACGTCCCGGCTCCTGCATGATGCATGATTAATTTAATTTATCCGTCCGCTCCAACCGGTGCGTTATTAGCCCGATTGCTCTTCCGCGATGTAGCGTTCCGTCTCTCACACCCGCCGTCGCGCGCAGCAACACCAGCATTATTAATTTGAACGTTATTAAATTTTCGATAACCCCTGCCGATGCTACGTGTCTTGTAAGCAAGATGCCGAGCAAGCTATCCGATCGAGCGTGCGCGCTCGCGGGCGCAAACGACCTCGTTACTCGACTGACATTGCGCTACGTGCGAAACTTTTCGACCTCCGTGCCGTCGTCGATATCGAGATTAAACAGTGTGCGCCGCATCGGGAAATTCAGCGTTCACAGCAATACTGTAACTAAACGCGACACTTTTCCTGCATGTTTATATCGCGACATGATACAAAATTTAAAAAATAAGTTTTCATAAAGAGCTACAGTAACGTAGCAAGCTTTCACGTTATTTTTCAAAACTTTCCGTTAAAAAATACGTTCAACATGTTGCAACGTATTTTTGCACGTGAGTGCATAAAAAAAGAGCTTAAATAAGTTTATATATAGATAAGCTGAATTGCGACGAAAATCTCCTCTATGTAACAGTTTTGTATACGATTTCGGAAATCGTCAAGTGGCATGAAATAAATTCGCTGCATCCATCACATCACAGAACGTCGCAACAGTGTACAAAGCCCAAGCGTTTTTCCGCCTGGGACACAGGGGCAACCGATTCCATTGATTAACGACATGCGTTTCGTAATGAGAATTCTCGGCGTGGCTACGGCTCGTTGCGCCAAATTGAAACTCCGTTGCTTGATTTATCGCCGCCGGGAGGACGCGTTCTCGCGCGGACGGAAAATTAATTGCGACTTGCAGGCTACGCGCTAGAAGACCGTCGGGGAAAGCGAGTCCGCGGGAAAACGGGAACTGGATAAAGAAAAATTCGCGTCCCGCAGGCGAGAGGCGTCACTCCCTCGAAGAGAAACTGCATGCGTCGCTTACACGAGCCGCGTACGGGGGAAGCTCGCGGTCGTGAAAAAGCGAGGATAAGATAAGAACGCGCGTGCTGCATGCCGCGCGCGGCGAGACCGGAGAGGATGAAGAACGACGAGGAGTTCCGGTCGTTGGAAGACGAATAAGGTACACCTAATCTATCTGTGTTCCCGCGTAATAGGTGGAGATGCTATTTCCCCGACGAGATATCTTCATGACGCGTATATACCGCTGCTTTCCACTGCAAAGGGGAAAAATATCGCGCCCTTCGGCAAGTCGATAAGAAACGGCGACTCGTCAAACGTTACGAATTTCTGATTTCACCTCGGATGTCGACTCGCGATTTGTCGCGGCTGATAGTACTCGCGAGAGTAATACCGCGTTTCCTCGGGAGAGCCAGACGGGATACGGTAGAGCGATACATATAAACGGACAGAGATGAGTGGCGAATAAGCGAGAACGACCGGAATAAAACTACCTTTCGCGCGGAAGCAAAAATATTTAAGTCGAGCGGAGGTCGAAGCACTAGGAATTTCAGGTGGCCGACGTCGCCGAGACATTTCACAACGGGCTCATAAAGTTTTAATCGGAATCGCTCGCGAGACCCGCTGCATCTCCGCCAGGTGCAATTCTCACGTAGTTCAGTCATCGTCTCGTCCGGGTTTCATTGTGCGCCAGCCAGGAGAAAAAGCGGTAACGTAGTTTTCGTGTACTCCACTCCGTTACAGGGCAGACGGTATGAACAGACGAGGGACAAACGGAGGAAACCGCGCCGGAATCTACGCGAGCGGCCACATTTTCGTCGAGAAATATCAGAATGAATAGTGGATGAGTTGGCACCGGCTGATAGAACGATAAAACCTCGGATGTAAACGGCATTTGCTTTATTCCACGGATTTACGTTAATAGTAAATTTCCCCTTTCCCCCTTTTTTACAAGTGTTTTATGTACCATTATAAATTTTCTCCACGAAAACGAGAAACGGTAGTAACGCGAGAAAATTGTTCCCTGCTTGCTCTGGACAAAGCTATTGCATTTCCTGTTTCTTTCTCGTCTTTCATGCCCTTCCTTCTGCTTTATCAGCCGATAATAAGTCACTTTGAAATTTAATTAATTTAACACACACTTTTTCAAGAACCGTTTAAATTCTCACCTCGAAGGGACTCTTGATACCCTTTTATTTTCATTCCTTCGCGATTTATGCGAACGATATACGCGTCACGTGCATCGCATATATCGCCAAACCGAATCCCGCACGTAAATCCTTCGTTATAACCGGCGAATTCGATTTTTCTAACTCCTTTGCAGGGAAACTTCGACGCCGATCCTATTCCTTATTCCGCTCCATCATGTCCTTCTTTGTCTAAGTTTTTTATCAGTTGTATGAGTTCGCGGGAAGAGTATATCGAGGCATCGATCACTTCTCTTGACGAATAGAAAATTTGCAAAGCACGAGGAGCATATATAGCAACGTACGAGCGAGCGCCGAGGAGCTCGCGAGAATGATAAGTTGAACGAAACAAATACGAGGTATATCGCTACTGCCATCGTACACAAGACAGAGGAGGTCGGCGCCATATATCCTGAGTAGATGAAAACTAAAAATTGCACGAAAGCGAGCCATTCCTGACACTTCCGGGCTCGCGCAACTGCGCGCGATACATCTGTTAGCGAAAGCGTCATAATTTACCTTACGTATATGCTCTACGCTGTGCAGCGAATGCCGCGTGAAAGCGCACGAAAGTAATCGCGACAGTAATTGCAACACTAATTAGTCCGCAACATAATAATTTAAATTTCGTAACGTAATACGATCGAAAGAATTATTCATATTACTTATTTGCACACAAGCGGTCTACAATATACAACTACCTTGTCAAACCATCGATAAAAAAATACGGAATAAGGTCATGATTAGTCGATCCACTTGTTAATTAACGACACTGCGAGATCGCGCGTTGCTGCATTCTCAACCGAATGCAAATAAATATTCAACCGCGTCGCGGCAAGGCAAGTGTGGCGTAATGTAAGGAAATTCCTCTAAACTGTCGTAACAGGTCATGGTTTCTAATTGGTGCGCGTTTCGTGTTAACATCTGCTCCACAGGGTGGCGGGTACGAGACGACGGTGACGCTGACGCACAGGTAAAGGTGGATTAACTAATTAGAACTAGGTGTATATACGACGGCCCCGACGATTAAGATGGCAGAGGCGACGGCTCCTGAACTTAAGGAGGATGTAATCGTCTTAGGAGCGTAACGACCATCGAGACGAGCTCGCATTAATCTTGCGCCATGCCTGAAGCTGCTTGATATGCGGCTGAGGGAGCCGGCAGGACCCACTACCACCGTCTTCAACGATCCTAAACCGAGACCGCTACCAACACGACGGAGCCTTAGCAGGCGCATCCTTCCAGAACGAGCCGTCCCCGTGCATTCCTGGCGAGATTAAGCAGCAACGTTTGTGTATGTTCTCGAGTGCGACTCAAGAGTCGCGTACGTCCGCTCGTATTGACGCTTGCGCGACGCGCGTGCTAATGTGAAGTTCCAAAACGCAGAAATTTTCGAAATATTGAGAGACACGCGTTTTATCGACAGAAAATATTTATAGATAATAGAAAAAAAATAGAACTTTTAGTAGACTCTAAACTTAAGATATAGAGTAAATTTGACCAACGTGATCCAATCTAAAATTAAATATTCGAAATAACTATAATTATTGTAAATTCATTTTGCCTATTATATCAATTTCTCAAATGTTCCCGTCCAGATATTGAACTTCGTTTAGAAGCTCTACATGGCAGCCTCTGTGCCCTTAAGATAAATTGGCATTTGAGTCTAGCCGGTCATTAAGTGTATCCTTTTCCGTTCTGATAGGAAATGTTGCTTCGATAGATAGGTAGTAAGATGCCTCTGCACCGCAGTCGATGCTATTAGCTACAGCGATACGGGTCGCCCTTAGATCTCGCCTCCGTAGCAAGACGTCAAACGAAAGGACCAGAGGACGGAAGCTCCTTCAAAGAGCAAGACGGAATGCCCAAAAATATCATTACCGTGATGCTTATTATGCGATATTTTTTATTCATTTTTCCTGCAAAAGTCTCACGTATTACGAACTTTGTCGCGTTCTGCTAGCAAATTACTGTATAATAGGTACTTACGACATCGCGAAGCTGAGAACTCAACATAATCGTGATAAACCAAAACGTGTACGCGAGGTCGTTTTACCGTTTGCGATATTATCGCCAAGTGTTCTGCGTATCTGTAACTACTGGCAAATTACATGTCGGTGTTCCGAAAATTTGCAACGCGGTTAACTTTACACGTGCACGCGTGTTCAAATTCCTTGATTGTGACGTGATTATTGTTCCAAACGTTGCGACTTTATAAAATAAGTGATTATGAAATGTATGTGTGTGTAAACATTATCGCTATATCTATATTTATAACACATAACAGATTAATATTAGATCGGCGATTTGTCCAATAATTGACAATTTTCATATTTCCTTATTCCTGTACATACGACCGTTATTTACTTCTTAAAATTGTAACTTTACCAATTATGCCGAGCAATAGAATCTTTCTTTATAGACACATTATAGATCTTACTATAAGAATGAAGCTAGGAATATATACTATGCAAAAAATCAAAGTTTCTAATACAAAGTTTCTAATAAAAACTTCTAATCCACTTTTTTTAATTACATAAATTAGAAGAAAAGTAAAAAAATTAAATTGATAATTACATCAGAAATTATATTAATCATTTTTAAATATATTTCTTTCAATCTACAAGCTTGCTTCTTGCTATTTACGGTAGAAAAAAATGAGTATACTGAGTTGAAAATTAGATAGCTGTACTTTTATTTATTTTGCTGGCATTTAAGTCCGATTCATATCTCGAAATGTGTCTTTAGTGCGCGTTAATTTTGCCGATAGAGCTGAACATTGAGAGTATATTCCGCTGATTGCGGGGGTCGAATGAGTAGTCGATGTGCGGATTAAGTCGAGAGGGTACCTCGTAAATCAGAAGCTCAGCCAGCTATGTCTGTGGTGCTGGAGATAATAACCATTTTGCGCTTCCATAGGCTGTGTCCTCTCACATCGTAGCGAGCGATCTTACGACGGAGTACAGTTTGCGCGCGTATGTGTGTGTGTTTGTATGTATGTGTGAACAAAAGAGAGAGGGAGGGAGAGAGAGAGAGAGAGAGAGAGAGAGAGAGAGAGAGGAGGGGACTCTATTCAATTAACTCCGTAAAACGTAAATCGTAGTCTCACTCTTGTCCCTTCCACTCTATCGCTTCGCTATCGACCTTCGATTTTGCCACTAAATTTCCCGCGCATTCAGCAAACACCCTCATGCCTACCTTCTGCTAAGATCCACGATTTTAAACGTAGCAATTTGTTTCATTTTACTGCTAGCCAATTTTATTACGTAATATATTTTACTGCTTGAATCGCTTTTCCTGCATCATAAAATTATAGAGATCTAATTGCGACTTAACTGCGAAAAGTTGAAACTTCGTGCAAATTGCAGCGTTTCTAAAGGGAAAATATCTAACAAAAATTTTTTCTATTTATCGTTTTATTATGCTCTTCCGCTTTAATTGCATTTAACATTTGACACTACCGTATAGTATATTTAATATCGCAAGTCGAAAAATCACTGAAGCAAAAAAGAAATAATACGTCCAACTCTTATTACATGCAAATGTATTTACTTTGACGCAGCCAAATCTAAGGTTCCCCAGATAAACTAAGCTCAAATCTACAGGTACGAAATTTCTCCGTGCATGCGATTTCCCATCGTGGCAGACAATCTGTCTCGGCTTCGACGCGGTGTGAGAAGCGCAAGGAATGAAGCAGCAATTCCTCCACCTTTGCGAGACACGAATACGCGTTTTCGTTGTCGGTTCGGCACCGATATCGATAGGTGGGATCAGGCAGAATATAGCAACACACCCGATCGACATAATTTACCATGTTTCTACGGCACACACGGATACACGTCACACCGTTCCCATAGGAACTTCCATTCGCGCTCGCTGTCAAGGTTGGCTGGCGCGACGCGCCTTCCTTCTACGTGCCTCGAATTCGAGTCAAATATCTGGAAGAGTGTCACGCTGATTCCGTATGCCTCGATCTTGACGGCGAGTCTACAGCAGACGACAACGCTGCGAGGAAACGCAAACATTTGTTCGTAAATTGTTCTCGCATTAACTTTAATTGTGCCATCCGTGTTGAATGAAAAACATTGTTATATGTAATCGAGATTAAAAGCATACGATTATTAAATTATTCTAACGTGTAATTGTCGACATTTCATCGTTTGGAAAAAGGATTATGCAATCATTCGACAAATGTGAAATTAAACATTTATGGGATTTAATATTCATCGCAATCAATGATCCGTAAAAGCTCATAATTATAATATATAAAAGCATAAATGAGTAAAATCGGCTCGCTGTTTGTCGCACTGCTTGTTTCATTGCTCTCTGGGAAAGCAAATGTTTTCACTTAAAATAGTCAAAACTAACATTTAATTCTTTAGTATGACAACGAATTAAATCTCTCTCAATTTGACATGGGAAAAATATTGAATATTTTATCCATAATAAAAATTCAGATATCTGTTTCTGAAATAACGTATTGAAACTTTAAAAACGAGATATTAAACGAAGCTAAAAAAGAAGAGGTTGAAAAAAGACTTGCGTAACTTTTTCCGGTTAAAAGTTCCCGTGGTAATAACGAAATTCTCCACTGTTATTCGACATGTCGAGGAAGGAAGAAAATTTCTTCTTTTAATCTGACAAAAAAATAGACGTCCGGGTCATTGCTCTGAAGGCCTTCCGGACTATTCGCTAGACTAGACGGTTTGCCAGCCCAAAATAAACCGCTGAATTTGCAGACCGGCAGCCGAACGAATGACTTCGCAATAAGTTTCGGCAAGTTTACAAATCGATTTGGTACTTAAACGGAAAGGAGACTGACATCTACAAAACAATTTGTCACGATCACAGATTTCGATACAATGCGAGCGACAAATATACGTATTTCAAAGTGAATATTCATGATCATAATTCGCCGAAAGAACAGCGTGTTATAAAGTGAATACAAAGAATCCTTTTACTAATATTGAAAGAGCAGTTACTCTACTCAATCCGTTTTTATGCACCTGATACTGCAATTTACGCATTTGAAGTAATTTAACGCAATTGCGCGTAAAAGATGGACGATAAGGTACGTCTAATAATCTGGGAAATAATTAAAGCGCTTGCGTTATGAAACCGTATTCTGTCCCATTCAATGGGTAATAATGGTGCAAACAATATAGACGATTATTCTGGATGAGAGCATCAGCCGATCACCGACAAATTCAAGCACGATATCCTCCGTAGGGCATGCTGGCGCATTTGGTCCACTTAATCGCGTTACAGAGCCAAAATTTGATTGCGCAAACGTAATTTCGCGAACGCTTTCAGCGAGAAAATTCTTTTTCTCTGTCCATTAACAAGGGCCATCGCGGTACTTTGACTTTCGAAATCCGTCCTCACTCGGGTAGGTATGTAAAATTACGACGAAAATTGTTAAACGCGCTTTTCGTCCTCGTCCTCGTTTCTGATTTTTACCGATGACGATAGAAACGTCACACAATCCGCGCTGAAAAATTTCGCTAAAATCAACATTTCTTCAGTAGACTGCGCTGGTTAAAACTTTTCAATATCGACAAAGCTAGGATATGTCCACACTTAACTCACAGATAAAATGTGCACGAACTTGTGCACGAACACGTAAACCGAAGTCGTGGTTCTCGCGCTACCATTTTATGTCAGCGACAACATTGCTATCTCTCCAATACGCAGCATTCAATATTTATAAAAGAATTCGAGAGCGCGGTGCGAAAACATTGAATAGATAGAGACACAGAGCGAATGTCGCGCCACACGCTCACCCTATCGCTTTGTATCGCATATTGTATTACACCATTTTTGCGCTGCTAGTTTCATATTTTTGCACTGCATTTATGTCGCGAGATATTACAATTGATATTTTTTTCACTTACACGTGTAGCGATCCATCGCGAAACATATAAAGTCTGTTTATTTAATATTCAATTCTTTTATATTCTCGATTTTATTCAAAATCCTGCGTATGATATTTTGTACAATTAAGTTAAATACAATTTCTATACAATACTTTAAACTTCACTATAGATAAACAAAAGTAAGAAATTTTAAGATGAATAGTTCATGCTTCAGAATGTAAAAAAAAGTGTTTCCAAGTGCGACACCTCAAAAATGATAGGTCGCAGCGCGCTTGTGACACACTCGGTATCGCATTTCTTTTTAAAATTCTTCGATAGCTACGTTGAACACACACTTATCTCACGCTGATATAGCTAAAGCATACGAGATCGAGCATACAAGATCCTCGTATGCTCGTAACCTCTTTCCCTTGCAATTGGATTTGAATGTCGGCGAGTGCTTATCCGACTTCGTGAGAAGCAATAACAGCTTTTTTAACCTGCGAAACGTTTTACAACGACGGTTCGAAGTAAGGAGAATGATTCGAAGAATGGGCGGAAACTCCCCTCCGGGAATGCGTGTATCGGATTTTCGCAGACGGAACGAGCAATCTCGCGATTCTGGAATCTCCTTTTCGTGCCGTGCCCCAAGCCCTCTCATTGAAAGCAGCTTTAGAGCTCCGACCTCGAAGAATGCCCCCGATACCGACCGCAGACAACCCGAAGACAGTTCGAACGTTTGATTCGTAGCTCGTTACTTGCAGTCATAATGCTTGTGGACTGCGATTCAATCGCTACAGCGTCTCTTCCCGCGCAATTTAATCGAGAAAAACACAGTGACGAGATAAATAAGTGGAATTGTGGTTCTTTGCGAGTTGCGAGAAAAATATAAGCGATCTTGATTGGCAAAGAAGAGAAATTTATTACACGTATGATTAATTTCCTATCGATTTTCCTGTCAATATTTATTTCATAAAATAATAAATATATAAACAACAAAGAATAAAAATACTATCATCTTCAATCAAATCCATAATTTCTATATATATTTAATGTTATATTGATATTTTTGTTAAATTATTTACTACAAATTATTCTTTCAGCATAATAAAAAATTCATCTAGATTCGTCGCAAAGTTCATAGTTTCATAGTTTTGTTACAAATTTCGTTGCAAATAAAATACGATGGGTGCACTGACCCGCGATGTCAATACACTCGTAACGACTCTGACTTCGGAGGTATATTTCAACTTCAGTCCTCTTTTATAGTCCGACGTGTCTCGCGTGCATTCCTCCGAGTCGTCTTAATGAGAGCCTTGCTCCTCCGAGCACGAACGATCGGGAAATGCGCGGAAGGACTTCAATCTGGCTTCCCGAAAGCATACCGTACCGCCCGCACTTACCGAAACGATATATATCGAGTTCAATTTCGAATGCTCGTATTTCGTTTCGACACACATGGTGCATACCAAGAAACGTTCGCGTGTATGTACTTACGAATATATACGTTTGGATGGATATGCTGCACCTTGAAGGTGGCTCGTAATGTCGACGATTTAATAACGACCGCAGAGTGGTATTGATCCTCGCGGGACTTGCCAACTCCTCGGGAGTCGAGAAGTCGAAGCGCTAACTCGCTACCGACGACGTGATAATTCGGTAACGCTCCGATAAGGGTCCCCTGTGCAGTTTCCACGACACGCTGGCCGTTTCCGAGCCGAGAGAGGAGAAGACCTGTCGACGCGCGCCTGAAACAGCGCGCTTCAAAGTCGGTTCAGAAGCAGGATCAGCGAAGCCGAACCGCGGAAACCGCACAACTGTTTCGTCCGGCTTTGTATATTATTTTCCACAGAGCCGCCGGAGATGCGTCGGGGACCGTGATACGCGAACAACGAGGAAACTGACGCTCGACAAACACGTTATTTACGTCGTCAGGAAAGTAATAAAGTATGCTTAATTTTTCATGCAATCTGTGCCCAAGCTTTACATGGCTACACTGTAATTTCGTTGTTTGAATCGCGGAACGTTGCGCGCAGGCAGGCATATGTATATGTGCCTTCCTCGCTACAATATCAATATTTTATGATGTTAACCATCTATCCATTATAACCATTAGTGGCATCTACATTTGTTTATATAGCTTATACCTATACACTCAATGCAGCGTATATTTCATTGCACAGTAAAAATGAAAACTTACATTTCTGCTATCAGTGACAAGTTAATATAATATTTTGCAAAAATTGATTGTCTATCCGTTAAAATTATAAATGCATTCTATATATGTATATATTCGTATGTCGATATACTCGCTGTTAATATTTGATCATTTAACAAAAATCAAAATTACATTTTCACCATTTAAAGCTTCAGCCGCGCGGTCTATTGACCGTCGCGTTCATTATATTAATGAACGCACGTCATTTTATCTCTCGTAAATACGAGGTCGATAAAATAAATAGAAATTGAGAAAGAGATATCTCTGCTTTTTGCGACAGTTGAAACGGAAGCGTCCCGTAACATCGAAAGATACAGCGGACGAGACGCGGTTCAACAGAACTTCGTGCCGGTTCTCGTGAAATATTTATCGGTCAATAGATGGATCGACAGACCATTGATGTTCGCCGGAGCTATCGTAAAATTGAAATCAGCGAATCTGGAAAATCGTTTTTACGATGGTTCTCACCGCAATACAGCTATAGTACGGTAATTTAAGTATCCCCGCCCTCTTTCAAGCGATAACTCGGAATATTCACTCAGTGGTATAATACACACAAATATGATCCATCTCAAGATGAAAATTTTCTCAGCAGTATATACTTTTCTCATACATTTACAAGAGAGATAACACGTCAGAATAACGCAGAATATAAAATATCTATAAAGAAAGAGTGAAGTTATGACTAATTTACATAAAATATCATTTTTAATCTTTATTAAAATGCATGTCTGCATTAACTATGAGATTAAAAGCGTGCACATAGATCGTTATATATCTACGTTAACAATCCAATCCAACTTAACCCGTCCTTTGCATAATATCTCGTTCCGACAAGTGTTATTACGATATTACAATATACAACTAACAAACTAACACGATATATTACTATCTCGCTAACATTAAGATCTCGGAAATAGTGAGCTTAATAACGGAAACGAATTGTCTCCATTATGATTATTATAATATATAACTATTATATGACTATTATAATACATTGCCGAAGTTAGTTCACCGATTAATCGAACAGCTCCTGAGACGTAGAAATCCGCCTAGCATCCTATTCCACATTGATCCCGTTTACTCGGGTTAACGCAGACTATGTGGTAGTCTGCGACAGGTGTCAGTGGACAGGACACACGTGACTGCCTAAACCGCATGGTGACTGTTTTGACGCGGCTATCTGTCAGGTAATCGCGGTTCACCGTCATTCGATGCGCTGCGCATCGGGTCGTCTCGAGTGTCTGTTACCATTAACGCATGCACAACCGCATGCAGTTACGCGGTTCACAATGCAATCGTTCGTAAAATTTATACAGTCGCTCCCGGCAGTCATATTAACGAAATATTCACTGTTTATACCTTGATTTGATAAATAATGAAAAAAATAAAATTATATATAAACAAAACTAATAATACGAACCTGCGAGTATTATTACATTTTACGTAAGCTTTTGATCACGGAAAACGAGGTAATGAGATATAACGTCTATTAAATGACAATGAAGATCGAAAGAAATCAGATCAACATCCATTATAAACATACAGATTATCTATAATGTTATACTGGATGTGTTAACAGGTAGAAAAGAATTAATAAGAATTAAATTAATAGCTTGTTATGCAAGCAGTGATGATAATAATAATAATAGCAAAACTGAGATTAGCCGACTGCAGGTAGCTACGACAAAACGTTCGCTGCGCGTTTTATGCGCTTGCAGTCGCGTATGCACGAACCCAACGGCACGCAAGCTCGCGTTCCTCTGCGCAAGCCTCAACGAATTACGAATATCACGCTTTAGCCGAGTGTCAAAAAGCGGCTTCAGAAAGTTTTCTAAGCGAACCATACGCGGACTCACGCATGTCGAGCGTTACTTTCTGGCAACCAAGCGGTCGTAAAATTCAGACGATGCAACGATATGACACGGTAATACAATATCACATTCCTATCCCCATTTTCCACGCGTATACATCAGTTCCCGCGCGAGATACACCGCATACCTATATAATCAATAAATCTAGAAATTCACAGAGCCGAAAGTCAAAGTAGTTCAGAAAATTAAAAATCGAAAATTCGCAAAAATACAAAGATGCAAAACCTGAAGATTTTAAAATTTTTAGAATCTAAGTTTTGTATAAATATTGTAAAAATATAATTTAACAATTCAATAAGAATTCTAAGAATTAGATCATATTTATGTATGACGAACTTTAATAATCCAAAAATATCCATCGTTCGAAAAAATGCATTTCACGTAAATCATGTCGGTTATCGTTTCCACTATCCAGAGCAGACTACACCGTCCAGATAACATACAGTCGTAAACGGAAGATAGCGTTGCCTCAACATGCAGCCATTACTACAACGTCTATGCAAGAGCGATCGAATGTTAGCCACATCGAACAATTTGGATCTCATTGATCAGAATAGTGAAGAATCGATGGGATTGACGCACGCATTTGTCGTGTCTACTCGGCGTTTCGTCAATTACTTGAGAGCGCGTCCAAATCACCCATTTATCGGACATCGACTTACATGAAATTATCAAATTCCATTCGTGATACGATATACGATACGAGAAACAAAGCTTAGGCACATTAGGCACATTAGAAATTAAAATTAAAACCATATTTTCAGTTCTTTTTTGGATAACGCTTGTATTGTATGTTGTATTAAAGGAACAATGCGGATTTAATTTAAAATTATTTATCCATTTAGAGACACAACTAAGATGATAAAGAAAAGGAGCAGACATAAGTTTACAAAAACGATTAAAAGTACGCTAGAAACTCGTTTGTAAAATAGGATAGAAAATCTGCGAGGATAAAAGAAACAAATCGCTACGATGCTAATTACTGAGTCGCGGTTCGTGTAATGAGAACTTCGAATATGGGTCGGTTTCTGCAAAACTTAACGTTAGAGTTCGTAATAGTTCGGAAGCGTAAATCGGACTAAATGAACGCGCGAAGTCCGCGAATTCCAACGAATGTACTTCAAATTGGGCCGGAGATAGTAACCTCCGATCTCTTTCCCTCGCTATTACAAAATTTCAGCTAATAGCACGTCTCGTGTGGAACATCACAACGAGGAGGAAAAAAATTGAAAAGTCTCTGATTCTTACGTCAGTCACCTATGGAATATGATGTCAGAAACGTGAAACGTAATTTACCATCCTGCATCCAGAGAGCTTGAACTATTTTGACAGGCGCAGTCACATTTAATCATTCTACATTTCCTACCTGAAAGCTATTTTATATGGACCTAAGTTGCGAGAGCTACTCGCGTGTATTTCCTCGCAATTTCCTCGCTTCTGACATCATAACCCAAGATGGCCGACGATATTGAGGGCCCTTGCGAACGAAGGTTGCAAGGCATTTCGAAGCAAGGACGTCCTCCACCGCAAGTGAGTCAATAACCATCCTATTGATAAGTTTGCCCTACGACTGAGTTAAAGAGAAGAGTGTAATCAACGGAATTAATGGGAACGGGTCATACATTCAACACTTTCCGATAGCGGCATGATTGTCTGGCTATTACAGTATCGCATTCAATTAACACTGGTGACGCTAAACGAATTAATGTTGCCGTGCAGACGCGAGCGTCGACGTGTACTGGCAGCCTGGCAGGCGTTCGAACGGATATTATTTACGAACGACAGGCTTTTAATCGGCACATTAACGATTTAAGTGGTGAATAAAAAAATTACTTCCCCATTTAGATGAATCGACCGATTGTTACGAGCAGGTAAATCTAAGATATCAAAGATAATATTTGACACAAAAAATAACTACTATTAAAAGAAAAAAATCAATTGCAGTCAAAACTTATATAAATCCTCAATCCAAAAAAAGAACATAATGAACATAATAGAAAAATCGTTATAACTTGTAATATAACGTGTACAGAAAAGTACAGAAATATACAAAAAATATGTTTTAACTGTATAACGGTTTAAACGCAGATCAATATCAGCTGTATGTTACTTCTATGTACTCAAGTGACCGCATTCTTTGACCAGCTGTCATAAAATGCGCAAAGAAAGCCACGTTATCGCGAGGATGATACCGTGTGTGCGACATAAAGTTGAAAAAAAATCATGTCGGGTGGCCTTAGACGGGACAATTGGATCTCGCACGAAAGAACAGATGGAGGGGCCAGCGCCGGAATCGATGTTATCGAAAAGAGAACAGCTAAGGAGCGAGTACATATGTACGCGGGCGATGCTGGCACATAGATATCCGCTTGGCAGGCACCTAATACGAACCGGGGCCGAAGGGCTCGCTGCAAACTTGAATTTATGCTCACGCTGCAGCGCATAAAGTTCCATGTCCCTGCGTAAGCCTGTGTGTGCAGTGGCAAATTTCTCACCGCCCCTGCAATATTCTCGCCGACAGGTTAACGCCGAATATATTTCCGCGGGCGGTGCTTCCCGTTTCGTTCGCCGGCCAGAGGCACGTGGCGGGCAATTGAATCGGTCATTCTGAAGACGTAACGACGAAAGAACCGCTCGCGAGATCTCGAAACGCGCGCGAAAGTTATTGCTTATTACACGGGCGAAACAGGTGCTTCGCGAAAGCGCGGTTCGTCCTTTCGCGGAAGACAGCTAAAGAGTTACGAGTGTCTCGATTAGGAGCAGTGCGCATCGATTATTCAGCGTGAATCACGCTGCGATGTAATTCGTTTGCCCTCGACCCATCTTATTGCGATTATTGCGGTCAATTGTAGAACCGTATAAGATGCTACCAGCTTACGCTTTTAATTATTCCAATTATCTCGTCCGTCTTTCCAAACGCCTCTCCTATTTGACTCAATTCAACCTACTTTTTCCATCAAAAGGACAAAGTGGCTATACGTGCCGTGACCAAATGCGCGTAACCGCGCGATGAAACCGCGGTAGTGCAACTAATGCATCATTATATAAGGCAACCAACATTGAAGATGCCAAGAAAAGGATAAAAATTCTGCGATTTTACTTTTGCATCCATAAATTTTCTAGTGTTTAAAGTGAATGAAAAAGATTTTTAAAAACTCAACCGAGATTAGCAACGCTTAAAGTTAAACAAGCTAAAGTAAATTAGGAAAATATGAAACTGCTTTCATATTAGAGACGGTTAGTTGCTTTATTGTACTTTGCTTAACAAGGAACGCCGAGAATCCAATTACGTGATAGCAGGTGGTATAGGTGTCGCCGATGTGATTATCGCCGCAGCTCGTTAACCTCTCATCAAGGTGCGAAAACAGGGTCTCTCTCTCTCTCTCGCTCTTTCGCTCTCTCGCTCTCATTCTTAAAGCACACTCTTTTGAATCTCTACTACATTCTCTTGCATATCGTTTTTGCGAAAGGCACGCATCTCTACGTCATTTTCTCCTTAAAGAATTGGTCGCGATTTCTTTTCACGGTCCACGGCGTCTTGTAGCCGTTCTCCCACCGGAGAAAGAGAGCCCGCTATAACCATTCACAACAGGCGGGAGCAGTCTGCATCCGACAAAAATTCCACCATCGGACGTAGATCACACCCTCCTCCTCGCCGCTCATCCCTCTCGCGACAGTCGGGAAGACGTTTTACGAGCAGCGATTTATCGAACCAGCCCTTCGCCTGCCCGCTCCGTTCTCTCGCGTTCGCTGCGAATAGTCCATAAATTTTCGCGATGTACCGCAAGGAAAGAACCAAAAAGAGAGGACGCCCGGGTACGGAAGAGATGACATAAAGGAAGACTGAATAGGCATCCTTTTGGAAAACACGCGACCTCGCTATCACAATTGCATCCGAGGTGCATTCCTCAGCTGTCATTCGCACTACACTTCCCTGTGCGCGTACGCGCGCGCGCGCGCGCAAAGATGCACACGAGTAAAAGCACGAATGCACAGAGAAGCCTTAGACGTATCCCGATTTCAGTGTCGTACCTTCATATATCTTTTGACTCCCAAGAACTGATGGAATCTTAAAGCGCACACGACGCAATTCTTCGTGCTTATTTGAAAGAAGTAAAATTAAAAATTTGAGTAGTGCCCTAAATATTGGTTTATCCGCGAAAAGATTAAAAAAATAATACATGAATGTGTCTTCCATTGCATGTTTTCTCTAATGTGATCAAAGATAAGTAGTTAGATTAGTGAATCATTTTGTAAACTTTTTTTAATGTGTCTTATCGGATGATTTGTACGCAAACTCTAATCGGATCTGGGTCAAAAAACTTTCCACATATTATTGAGAAAGCAAATAACAGAAGTTCATAAATACATTACAAACTAACGAGCCATTTACGCTCTATATATTTTGGTTGCAGGTGTATCTGAAAACAATGAACGCGATGCGAACAAAATGCATAAAATACGAATCTACAGGAAAAATGTAGACATAAAAAAAACAACGAGCATGGCAAACATACCAATGTAAAACGCTCAGATATAATGCATCGCGTAGAACACACGTTATAGCTCGTTATTTAAAAAATAAGCATGATAGAAAATGGATGCACCAAATAACTATCAGTTTTGTAACAGATGGCTATAGAATTCGGATAAAAATGCGCGGAACGTGAGATTACTGTTTTTACAAACCGATTCAGCTACCACAAGAAACTTTTAATAAAAATATTATCACATATATTATTCAACATTGTCTTATTTATTATCAAACTTTCTCATCTCTGACGCTTTCCATTTATCAGCCTTACTATATAGCACATATTTACATTCTCATACCGAGAGATCTTCGAATTAAAAAACACGAGGCTGGAAACCGCAAGCAGTCTTGTCAAATAATTTCCATATTTTCTTTTTTAATTACTTTTGTAATCTACGCGGAAAAATGACATTTATTTTCTTGTCGTTTTCTTGAAACGGTAAGTTAATGGAAACAGATAAACAGTAAGAACAAAAAGAAAAATAATACCAGCATTCGGCTGCGGCAAAGTTCGATTAAAATGGAAACGGCGCGGCGGAGCTACGCGGTGCAATTTCGCCGGCAAAAATTGTCGCAGCGCTGCATCGCCATCCGTGCATCGTTTCAAAAACGAGGAGGTCCTCTTCCGATATTGAGGAGGATATCGTATCCGCCCAAGATCCGGTATCCGGGAGCACTTTATCATCCGAGTAACTGTAGCGAGCGAGCAAACTCGTGCGGATAATGCGACCCTTCGAGAAAATGCAGCCCCGCGAACGAGCGAGCGAGTAGGTGAAGCGGGCGACACGTGTCAAACAAGGACAGCGATAGCAGCCGCGGTACTTTCGTTTTCCGAGCCGTTCCGTTTTATTTCGTCCCTCGAATACCCCCGTACTCCCTCGTACCCACCATAAAACTGACTCCCTTCTCCCCGTCGGCGGAACAAAAGTTGGTTTTAACAGTTATCCGCGTGGTATCCTCACACAGGGTGTTCCAAACGCGAAACGTAGAACTGACTTGATTTCAACCGGTATTACAAACTTCATGTCTCCAATGTTAATGACTATACATCGTATCAAATCTAGGACACGCCGAGAATTGTTTAATCACTATAAATTAGTCGCTGCGTGTTATCAGTAGATGTTGACATGTCATAACTAAGTCAAATATTTGCAGGCCATACAATATATCTATCATGCAGTCGAAAAACTTTCCGGAAATTAACAAATTAACTGTAAATTGTAGTTTGCATGATATTAATCAGGCAACATTTAAATTACGGATATTATAAATTTAAATCAATTTATTAATTATTTAGCGTCTTAACTTTTTTAATAAAAATAAGTTATTTAACAATATTTTTAAAGTTCGTCTTGCATCGTAAAATATTCACATTATGATATTGTACTTGACGGACTAAAGATACCGTGAACAAATATTTTCGTTGGATCGACACAGTGGATCTATCGAAACTCTCTCTTTTACTATATTCAAGTTTTTGATTTCATGGAACGAGATTTTTGTGGCGTTCTTCCCGCGCCAATAATGAATCTAGATCCGCTCCGGTTTTTTCCAACATAAAGAATCGTCCGGGTTAATTAAAATGGGTATACCGCAGGGCAACGGCACTGGTAATTTACGGAGACTAGATGACCGTGAAAAAGCCATCCTGAGCCACAGCGTTTTGCGCCAACGACCATTTATTTTCTCACTTTTTAGTTATGACAAACAATGACGACGGAAGGAGTTCGGTCAGACTGGAGCTCGTCGCTGCGAATGGCAAACTAGCGCGATAATCGTCCGCAAAATTGCGATGGAATCAAACGGTAGTATTAGTATTGACCCGGAAACGCTCCTTCCTTCAAGAAGATTCGTTAGACCTGCTGCGGTACGAAGAACTTCCAAGACGGTGAAAAGAACGAAGATGAAAACGTTGTTGAAGGAGAAACCAGTGAGAAGAGAAGGCTAGTGAAGAAAAGAACGGATACTGCGGAAAGCAAGTAAAATGCAGAGATTGAGACAGCGGAAGCGGAAACCATTAATGGCGATGCGGTAGGCGCGAGTGGAGTGGATGGCGCCCAGGCAGAAGGGTTTACTGGGACGTAAATGGAGGATAAAAGTGCGGGAAAGGGGGGGTAGAAAAGAGAAATAAAAAGTCATACGAAAAAGAGAGCGTGAGTGCGATGCGGACCGTGGAAACGTTTCGCAGGAAGAAAATGAGAGGAGAAGAGAAAGAAAAAGAGAAAGAGAGAAAAAGAGAGAGAGAGAGAGAGAGAGAGAGAGAGAGAGAGAGAGAGAGAGAAGGAAGGACGAGGAGAAGGATTGTGCGGCGCGCTATTGTGCATTCGTAACAGAGCTCCTCTCCTCTCCTCTTCGTCGTCCCTTCCTGCGTTACTTCCGCATCTCCTCTCACCGGCCCTTCGGAGTGACGAGCGCGTTTACCGGTAAAGCCTGGCCGACGTGGTCGGGTCGAGCGCATTTACTCCATTTTAAACCCATTCTCATTAGAACGCCTCCGAAGTAGGAAATCGAGTGCGACTTTCGTAGCCGACTCTACCGGCCACGTCGCGACGCGACGTGACTTCGCCGTCGATCAAACGCGCAGAATACGTGCAACAACACGTGCGAATCTATATCTGTCCTACTTCCGCGGCAACATGCCGATAGGCTAGACAATAGCCGTTCACCGTCGTGCAATTATTTACCCTGCAAGACAGGTATACCTAGCCAGTATATACGCACAATGCCATTGTCTCCGCATACATAAACCGAGCTACACGCGCATCCGCACGCGCGCACGTACACGAACGAGCAGACATGCACGGCAAACGCATACGTTTCTACACGCGACAAGAGCAATGTGTATTTCGTACACATACTGTTAAGGCGTATCTGCATGGATGTAGGGTTAAAAGGATGACTAGCGATTGCAATCGCTTGATAGCAATTGCTCAGGAAAAGTCATTAATCGCGAGCGAGATCGTCACGGTTGCTTAAACGATTCGGATCGCACTACCGCGATTGGTCTTCAATTTCTACCGATAGAAAGGGCTTGTCGAATGAAAGCTTGATTCGATCGTTCCTCTGAAAGTCGAGGGGACGTAATTGGAAGATTTGTTCCTTTGCACACGGAATTATTTTCCCTTAATAGCTCTGCGTCAAATACCGACCGATTTAATCTTCCAATAAAAGCAACGACTGTGTATAAGTCCATGAATGAAAGAAGATTCATTAAATAGCCTTTATTCTTACCGGAAAACACTCCATTTTTCAAAATGATTTTGCCGTATTCTAATAATGCCGTATTTTCCAATGACGTTTTTTCTCTCTACGGAAACAGATTCATAGCTAACGTATGCCTTTTTTCTAACCAATTTAATTAAATTTTGATCATATGGCTACTAAACGCATTTAGTGCGCGAAAGTGTATATCGATTCGATTGACTTGCCGACTGTCGCCAACTTTATAACGCAAACCCGATTAAATTTATCGGCAGCGACCGCAAACGCGGCGGCAATATGAGAAAAAAAGTTGGTCTCGCCTAAACCGGCGATACTTGTTCCGGCGATTCCTCGCTGGCGATCGCTACCATTTCGACAAAGTCGTAAAGTCGAATCGAAATTCACCGACGCGGTTCGTATAAGCGACATAAATTCGTCTCGGCCGATGGAACGCGCGATCGTTAAGCTATCGAAATCCTGCCACGATTTATTATCGCCTATAGCTTCGCCGTCCGTGCCATGAACTCGCCGGGCTGGCTATCATGCGATCGCGCTTCTTTCACGATCGTGCAAGATCGACATTCGACGATTGACAATTTCGCGAGAGTGTAACGCGTGAATTCGATTTTACATATAATGACGTTCAATTCATTCAAAATCTCTTCAAGTTCTGCAAATGCAGGAATTCCAAGATACATTGCATCACAATTTTAATGTTACTGTATACAGATTAATAAATTGGCTGCTATTCATTCAACATGCACAAAGACACTTCCGATAAAACAAAAGTGTTTTATACGACGTCATTAAAACTAAAGAGGCGGAGCCCAAAGAGATGGTTGATTATCACCATCGTAAACGGAGACGAGAGCGTGCTACTGGAGCGACAATAATAATAACGGCAGTTTGGGAGAAACAAAGGGGAGAGAATTAAAAGGAGGACGTTTCAGGTAGTTCCAAGGTAATATTTTCCGTGGAAAATGAAAAACGGAGCGTCTGTGGGACATATAGCTCGGGTAAACGAGCGCAAAAAGTAGGCAATAAAATGGCTACGAAAACAACGGTAACTGCTGCAATGGCACGACCACAAAGAGCCAATTTACGTACGCTTCCATCCGGGAGAATCTCGGGAACGGACGGGAGCGACATAAGCGAACTTTCTCGATCGCGAGCAGCCGAAAGTGTGACCGAGCGGAACAAGTCTTCCTGCCGGCGGCGGCGCGCGGCGGGTGGCAACAGCGGCGGGCACGGCGACTCGGAATCCGCGCGACGATATCGGCGAAAAAAGTACAAACTGCATTTTTGCGCTCGGAGACCCCGTCCGGAATGTGTTACGCGAGCGAAGTTCGCAACTTTCCGGTAGCCGGGCGCTTGGTCCCATTTGCGCGCTAACTACGCCCGGAACTTGTAATTATCCGCGTCAGTTTTACGATAGCGCGGATTTAGGAGTGACAAGAGGAAGAGAGGCGATGGCGAAGCAGAGTAGAAGTAGAGGTGGGCGGGCGCGCTTTCGATTTAATGACTTCCGCCGCATAAAACTTTACTGTCGCGCGTCACTGACGCATCGCCATGCGCCAATTCCGCGTAATCTTCTCGTAAAGCGACATATTGTGTCTTACACTTTTCAGTTAATGGGACATTCGCTGATTTAATGGTAGCGCGGCAAGCAATGCCGAGAGCGTGTCTTGAGTAGCACTTCACGTGATCTTCCTGTTTTCTCTTTCAAGGACGCTTATACAGAATAATTTATATTTTACGTATTATTCCGTAACTCCGCTATGCACGTGTGGATTTCCATTAACTTTTTCTCTAAGAATGATTACAGAGCACCACGATAATAAAAATATCATTAACTTGCAAATAATAATCTATCGGCCTTACAATTACAATCTACTGATTTAATGCGATTTATATGTTATAATCAAACCGGAAAAATCGCATACTTCCGTTACACCGCTAAAATATGATTAGCTATAGCTTTCTAGCGCGATTGTAAAGTTCTACTTTATAAGTACATTGCGCCTTATACATCATAAAACCAATCAGGTATACCGAACGGGAAAATTGCACGATCTACCGCTGAAACTGGTATTTACAAGTAACCTTTTTCCGCGCAATTAGGACGTCGTGGTCGTGCAAAAAAACAAATAATATTCTAGGTAATAGCATAAAAATACGTAATGTTTTATCCTCTCTCTCAATGTGCAGCCTTCACAACACAGGTCTGGGAAATTCCCATACCGCCGAGAGGTCCGACAGACCCGACAGGCCCGCAAAGTCGGTATAGGGATGCTTTAAAAGATTGCACCAACACCAACGCACGAGCACGTTCTGGAGGCATGCGCGTGGAGTTCTAGGGAAGGGAGGGCTTAAATCTCCCTTCGAGCACAAAGCGCGGCTCCATTTTGTGAGAATAAGAAAGATGAAGAGGGAGCTGAAAAGCCACCCCGGCGCAGCACCACATATTGTCCTCGGCTAATAAACCGCGTACTAACTCGCGACCACTGAAAAATATCGCGAACGACGAAAGAAAGGATTTCTAGTTGCGAGATCTTGGAGAAGGATATAATACGAGAGCGTGCATTCGTATAAAAATAAATCGGATCGACGAGACGAGTAATCTGTCGGAGACGACGAGATCGGAATTAGCGACGGTAGTGTCGCGATCACGTGCCAGAAAAGTTGCGAAAAGTCAATTTTTTTGAAATCTCCCAATACCCGCAATTCGTCACGTTCGCCGAGACCAATCAAGATCTCCTTTAGTATGGAATCATAATTCACTTTCGCGAGAAAGAGAGAGAGAGAAAGAGAAAGAGAAAGAGAAAAAGAGAGAGAGAGAGAGAGAGAAAGTCGACAAGGAAAGATCCGAATCTCGATTCTGAAGCACGCGCATGACTTCTTCGGCTCACGGTTCAACAGGATCTCATCATTCCACGTCTGTTCGATTTTAACTTCAGTTATATCTCGCGTTTGCCTTCGTCTTATTCCTACTATTTGTAAGCGACCAATTATTCAATAATATGTTTTTCAATGTATATCATTGTCAACTTACAATTAGAGTAATTCGGTTAATATTCGATGTTAATATTAATACTAGTAGCGTTTGCTAACGAAAATTAATATCATTGTTACGGATGAAAGAAACTGATGAAAGACTTATGAAAGAAAAAGGTCACGGTTTTCTCTCAATTATAGATAAAAACCTATGCATAGGAACGTCGAAGCTCAGTAATTGTGTTATCTGACTTTTACCTCGTATACTGAAAGTATTAAATGTCACTGTCCCACATCTATTCAGTAATATTAATTTTTTTCTACAATATACGCTAAAAGAGAAAATCGCGAATAAAAAATCAACTATTAAATATATTCAGAGTTCCTCGGAAAAGTAGTGAGTTTTGTTATACAAAAAAAAATATATATATATATATATTCTCGTCGATTTTGGTTTTATATATATATATATATATATATATATATATATATATATATATATAAAACCAAAATCGACGAGAGCGGAAATATAGAAGACACAGACAGTTTTATAATATTGAAAGCTATTAAAAGAGATGCTAAGTATAAATAAAAAATCGTGATTAAACCTTACGCTCCGTCACTCGTAAGAAATGATGAAGGAAGTGATGATTGTGATGAAAAAAGGTAAATCATAAAATATTTTCCTGAAGAAAATATCGTAAGAAAGTCAGTACGCGCGACGGCGAATCATAAATGGTAAGAAAACACACGGCGTAATTGCAGGGAGACACAGGGAGCTACATTGTTCGATAAATGAGTACCGGTAATTATTAATACGCCAGGGTGTTCCACCTTCGTCAACGATTGCATATGCATCGAGTAATCGTGAGTAAATTGATGGTGCACGATAAAGGTAAAGGTCAACATGAAGTCGCTTGCGATGAAATCAGCCGAGCAAACCTCTACACGAGTATCAACTTCGCAATCTAATCAAGTGGAAATCTAATTAAAAAAAACATGAAAGTTTCATCAATCGGAAGATTAACTTTACTCTTTGCTGTATAACCTTCGGAGATACCTTGGAAATGTCCTCCTTGAGTCCAAGACCAAATGGATAAGATTAATGAATGAATCAAATTTCAAATTAAAAATCCAGTTTAACTACCATTAATTTCATTCTATTATTTTTATTTTCGATCGTTATACTTTCCAATTTTGATAAATTTCTGACTTTAATTGACTCATTCTACAGTTTTATTTATCCGCTGTAACTATATACGTCATAAAGTCGGACGTCTATCACACAATCCCTTTGAGAATCATGCATCATATGTATAATCATCATATATCGTCACGTGATGCAACAAATATATATCAAAGCGGGATCACCGCGTTGGATAACGATCGATGTCTCATCTTATCGGGTATAACTGTGACTGATAGATATATATAATCAACCAAGTCGTTAAGTTGTTAACTATAAAGAGATATTTTAATCTTTAAGTCCGGAATAAAATATAAAAGGATATCTCATTTGAGCTGTTCTTCTAGTACACAAAAAAATCGCAATATTACGGCCGTATAAATACATATTTATTATGTATTTCGATATCCAATTTTAATTTGTCGTAATTCCGCGGATCAATGTGTCTCCAACATTGGAATACTGATCGAAACCGCGATGTTTAACCATGACCACAGAATGACTGAATGACCACAACAAAAGACAATCGCGAGAGTAATTTTTTTCGTTACGGTGACTTCGCCGCACGAATTATGTATGCGGAATTACAAATGAGTCTGCCGCGCTTTCGCGGCTCACATAATGGACGCGCATCCATCATTGATATAACTCTGATTATTTAACGGAATTTTTAATTAGTATTAATACGCGATCCCTCCCATTTTACGTTATATTTGTAATTAAAATTGCAAAACGCGGAGAAATAATGCATCTCGTGATTTCAAATTTCACAAACGACGAATGTCCGACGCACATAATGTTGTAATTGAACACAATTTCAAATTTCGCAATTAAGTTGTAATTTAGTTTAATATATTGATCAGAAAATGAGGTATCGCATATTACTCCTGTCTATGTATCCTGTCTTAATAATGTAACATATTAATGAAACATTATATAATTTGGCATGTTTTGATTAAAGTTAACTTTTCCTTTTTATAATTAATCAGGAAATCGGTTTTGAACATTAAACTGTTAAACTATCGAATTGCTTTAGTAATATTCGCGTGTGTACACAAAAACATATTTTTAATTAAATTTTAAATATTATAATACGTTATTTGACACGTTTTATCAGAGGTAAAACAAATGTTTAATGGAACAAGTAATTTATCTCGTATAAACATGCATTAAACTCTGCGCGTTATACTTGACTGTTTTTAGATTGCATCTTTTCGGAAGCAGAAAATAATTAGCAATATTTTTTTTTATCAAAAAGGGATAAAAACAATACACTGTACTTTCCTCCAGTTACCTGCATATCGTGTACATGTGCCGAGTAATAATTTCGTTCTCAAGTGCCGCGAACAATGCACCAGCTGAATCGCGTCGTGCTCATTATCGCTAGAAAAAAAAATAAATGGAACTGCTGATAATAGCGCTGCATTATCTGAGAATGAACAATAGACCATGCGAGTGAGTGATGTATGGCGCGACGTAAAATTTAAACTTCCGGAAGCGGGCGGGGAAAGGTGGCACGACACACGAGAACGGAGTAAATTCGCATTCCATCTACGTTCGTCATTTCATTTCTCTCTGTCTCCCGCCCTTTGGCCCGTTCCGTGCCGATTCCTCTTCTTCGCTCGCTTCACACGCGAATTCAGAAAGTTCAGAACAATTGCGCGAGAATCAATGAAAGATAACAACAGCGGCATCCATCGATGCCGTCGGATTTGCAAAGAACGATCCCCAAGAAAAATTCATGCGAGTGTCGCACACGTGTCGTACATGTATGCATGTTTGGGATGTAACTTTCATCGTTCGTCGAATAACATAAGAATAGAGATAATGTTTTGGTGTACGGAGCATATATCGTGCGGCTGACGGTGATAAGGACAGACGATAGCAATCTCGTTATATGTACCGGATTGCATGGGATCGCGCGGATCGAACGTGATCGCACGTATAAGCCGGAACATGTAAACTGGGTCGCGATCGATCTCTCCTTGTTCTTCGAAATCGAGCTCGATCGCGCGCGCGCTTCTTCGTCTATTATATAAGAACCTATATAAATTATAGCAATAGATTCGCGAGTGTGTTATAAATTATAAATGAGTGCCCATTATATCGAAAAATACAGTCAGTCGGAGCAACGCTCGGGCCAATAACCTACGTTTAAAATTTTATCTGTTTCTAACTAGAAACAAAGTGAACAATACTGTTGAAATTGTGTATTCTCACCAAACCTGAAATTTTCTAGTTTGAAGAGAATGTTCGAAAAAACGAACGAAATTCAATGTACTCTAATCGTTAACTCCGGAGCATTCATCGCGTTACCGATCGCTTGCATCACAAGCTCTTTTTGCAAATATTATCTCGCGACACGCTTTCATCTCGAGCTACGTTCAATCATGCTTAACTTCCTGTTAGCTCAAGCCAACGTTTCGTGACTTCCTTGATAAGCTTGACAAGTCCCTGCGCCTTGAAAAATGTTAGAAATCTTATAGCGGGATAAACGACCTTAACCAAATGAGAAACCATGTAGTAGTAGAATTTAATGAGAAAGTATGGCTACAACCATGTACAAATTATTAAATAATCTCTTCGTTTAAACAGAAATTTAGATATACTTTTAGTTTTACCATTTCTATCCAAATTCTAAAGAATATCACTGAACGTAGTCGATACGTATACGATAGAAAGAGTATGAAAGCTACTTTAATGTCAAATCTCTACAGAGATTAAACGAGTAACTTTCTTTTTAACAGAGTATATATTTGCTTTTATCACGGAATGCTCCGGACGTAAAAATTTCACTCAACGCCATAATGGCAAATATCGATCGGTGACGTGCTCTGGAATTAAGAGCCGCTATTAACCCAATTAATTACCATATATGGTTGACGATAATGGCGCATCAAAAAGAGAAATCTCAATACGTGTCCCTATAAAAGCATCTCGCATCTGAATAGTATCTATATCACATCCTGCTAGACAGGATTCACGAGTAATGCACTGTGAATATATCCGGAATAATCAGGAAAAACTTATTGATTACAGCGTTAAACGTGATGGTAAATCGCAATCGTATACTACGAACTCGTCTTTGTAATATACATTTCAGATTTATCTCATATTCCTTATCAATAGCATATACGGATGCGTTAACTTTTAGCTTCCTGCGCGATAAAGATAAATAACTGTCTCCTGATGCTTACAAAAAATTCAAGTCCCGTATTTTATATGTATATAAGACTGTGTGTGTGTGTGTGTGTGTGTGTGTATGTGTGATGTGCTTCGTCCATTTATATTAATACCTTTCTAAATATCGTTACGAATGTAAATTTGATCCAAAATATAAGATAATACCGGCAAACTAATCAAGTGTGTCAGATTGAACAATGATTCTAGCTATTTCTCATCTCTGCAAAAGATACGTTTGGAAAGCCCCGTGTGTCCCAGAATTAAATAGTCCACTTCGAAAACGGTTAACGCTCGTCAGTTCGCAATGAGCAAAAGTTTAACGGTCCGGAATTGAATTCTAAGGAAAAGGATCGACAAAAAAAAAGAGAAATACAGACTGAATTCGAAGGTACCGAGATGCCGGTAGAAGACGGAAAATTGGATTTCAGCTGCTAAGAACGAATGGACCAAGAACGAACAGGACATTGACTATGAGAGTCCTCTTTTCAATCGCATCTCTCTTTTTATCTCCTTTATCTCGACAAAATCTCCTTTTTCCACGAGCAAATGTAACATATATAAAATCATTGCAAATTAACATTTAAATGAATTAGCGGTACGTCTAATATAAAGAAAATACATCGAGTAAAAAATGCAAATACCAGTAAAAGAAGATACGATATGTATGTATGCAAAAATTAAATTTTAATAGCTAAAACTGTTAAAATGTTCTCCAAGTGAATATATCGTACATCTTACAAGGCACGTTTATAGAAATATGACTAAACGTAAATAAAATTCTCACAATGTAATAGTTTCCAAAATAATGGGAATAAATGTAAATATTTGCATGCTTTAAGAGCTATAAATCCAGTAGATAGTCATTCCGATCATTCAACCAGTAACACGTATAGGTAATATAAGTGAAACGCCATCCAAGCGAAACAAGATCTTTTTCACTATAAAATGAACACACGACCCGAACGTGCACGAAATAGCCGTTGCAACCGAATGCGATAGCATTTTCTTTTTACGGAGAGAGAAAGAAATACGTATGTCTATATAATTCAGATGCTAAACCGTGCATCTAACTTGACAGTCCACGATTCGAGTGTGTATTAACAACAATCATCGCTTCTCGGCCAATCACATTGCGATTAATATTTCAGACGACGTTACTCGTTACTTATAATTCAATAGCGCCAAGATTAAATCAAACAAAGCAATAAAGCGCAAAGTATCGCACCGGTGCGATATGAGCCGCGGGCGATAGCCATTGATTACTATACCTCGCTAATTATAAAGTTCACCGCGCAGTTCTGCGAACAAGCGTTCGCGGGCGTGCAATTAAGCGCGCACGCATGCAATGATAATATTGTGAGGCGATATAATTTCTGTACGCGTATCATGTCACGCCTGGGAAAGCGCTGGACCGATAATAAGGATATTGATAACGGCCCAACGGGAAGCGGACAATGATCATTAGAGACGAGAACGGTCCGTGAAGAGGTATTCATCGTGACTACTCAGTCTACGTATAATAAGGTCGTCGACCTATTGCGAACCGCGTTATTTCCTCGCATTTTCCTTGACTATTGTCTTTATCGGATTTTATCAGCCGAACGCGATGCATTGCGATTACGATCATACAATATGAATGAAACGAAATAGGCCGCTATGTATAGTTAGCGAACCATTCCAATATAGTTTTTGTCTGAGAAAAAAGACTGTCTTACAGAATGTGTATTTAAAGCTTGTACTTAAAATAAACAACAGTGCAATGTACATTCCGGCAGAAATTAAATAATGATACTAACAGAATTTGTTACAATACTATATTTACTAACAAAATATTCACTGGTCAAAATTTTCGGTCATATATATAGATTAGGATTCTCAAATGTAGTTATAAATTCTGTCTATTTAGATATACTTGAAGTAAAAAAGAAAGAATTCCTTAGTGACAGTAGTGACACCTTTCTTTTAGTTTTTCATAATACTCCTACTCATACTTAAATAAAATAAAAATACTTTCTTTTTAAAGTCAATAAATTTAAGTTTCCTCTGCAGCCACTGAAATTGTCGCCGTAGTTATGCAAATGCCACAAAGGAAATTTTTAGTTTCTACCTAAGGGATATTTAATTTTGACTAAAAGAAAAATGTTACAAAAGAAAAGTCTATATTCGGAGTCAAGTCGCGCATGAGCTTTGAGCGACATTTGAACATGTATATGTATATAATTTCTTTAATCCAAAAATATTTTTCTCGACAAAGTATTGATCTGTGGTTGTTATTAAATTCAATTATTGTTCAATTTAAATTCAATTTGAATTAAAATTTATGTGTAATGTTTCTTCATACTATTATAAATTTCATAATAATAATTATATCAGTCAATAAAAATAAAATATTGATATCACATATAGGTCACACACAGTGATATCAAACAGTCCTTGTATATAATTGTTTTGTCACAATTGACAATGTAAAACTTTATATTTTTCCTTTTCTCTGAAAAACTGTAAAAATAGAATTATTAATTAGGAATTTATTAGGATTGCACTAACTGTAAGTTTGAACTCTATTCTCTGTCAAAATCTGTTTTGAAAAAATTCTAATGTATACTACATCCCGTTCAATGGATTAAATATTGTATAATATTTTTGTCAGAAATTGTGCTCAGAAAAAAAATACGTTGTCTAGTTTCTCATATAAGATAAACTCGGTCACGTGAAAATGTCGTTGATACGAATCACGTTCTGAATAAATAGCAACAATCGTATATCGCGATTTTTTATATATATTCGCAGTAAATGAAATCATAGGGTTGTTAATTATAGGCAGATAATAAAGTTGAGCATCCATATGTATGATGATTAAGTCTAATTACTATGCACAACCATCATGCGAATTTACGTTGCACAAAATATACGAGATATTGTACTGGTCTCTCCAGCAAAAGTTGATTAAAGCTACGCGCATGAAAATTAATACATGCTAGAATAGATAAGCTCTTTTTAAAGCTCTTTCTGTTGCTGAATCTAGAATAATAAAATCTCTGTGTGGATCAGCAGAGATTAATATTTCATTAAGAAAAAAATTACAGAAAAAAAACATCTAAATACTTAATAGTTAAAGGTATAAGATAAATACAATACGTGACGTGTCATTCTAGAAAAAATAAATATACATGATTAAATCAGAAATTTAATTAACTAGTTTCTTTTTGATGAGTTGCATAGTGTATTTGTGTGTACGTGTACATTTTACGAACATTAATTTAGGCCATTTTAAAGATATCTTCATGGCCGATGCGGTCGATAACCCAGTTATATAAAGCGAGTAAAGAATGACAACCTAATACATGCGACTCAGAACCTAATCGATATGCTTAACAGTCAGAGCAGGTATAAGTCACGCACTTGCAGTTTTTCAAAGCTTTATCGATACCCGTTAATAAAAACACGTTACGTTGGTACTTGACTTCTATAAGTTGTCAAAAAAGCAAGCAAAATATTTGATGATAAACAGTAGACTCTCCGTTAATTTTTTAAAATAATGTTTTAAAATAATAGTAACGGAATATTCAATTTCTTTCATATTACAGCGAGAGCTGGCTGCATCTCAGTTAAACTAAAATAAGATAAAAATCATCATCTCGTTTCATGAGCGTGATAGCGTCCTTCGGAAAATCCGAAAGGTTGCTCCATTCGAGTTTACCTAAAATGTCAGAAACTCCCAGTAATCACTTGAGGCCAGAAGATGTGGCACAGGCACAGGTACGCAATAGGCTGCCGTCGAGAGAATCAGATGGAAGGGATATGAAGAAGAGGCAGAAAGCGGAGGCAAAGATAGAGAAGGAGAGGGAGAGGGAGAGAACAAGTAAGCAAGAACCAAACCGACCTGTCTGAGTCAACCGGTCTAACCACATGTTTGCCTGCGAGTCGCTATGCAACCGGATGGGGTTCGCTCAGAACCGTAAGCAATCTCCGTTAAGCCGCATTTACACCAAAGAACAAATCGATCGATCCTCGAGTAAAGCGACGTTTATCCCCTCTGTGATCGGTACCACAGACAAAGAGACCCTCAACATGCCAGTACACCCGCATTTGCAAACGCCCGACGCGGTCCCTGATTTAATCCTTTGCGTTACCCAACTTTTCGGATGCCGCTACAAGCACGCAGGTATGGGGGTGAAAGCGGGCGTAATCCGTAAAATACGACCCTCGAGAATGTGGGACGAATCCCGTCCCCTGCCACGCGGTAGAGAAACGGAAAGCGTGACCGCGAGCGTATGTATCACATAACGAATAGTTGCCGTACGTATGAACGATGCTTAAGCCTCTTCGGAGCGGAGCTCTCTCTCTTAGGAACGTGTATCGCGATTCATCAATATAGGAGAAAATTCAATGAAAGCAACGATACATAGATAATCTTCTCCGTCATCGTTATCTGGGATGGATTTATTGGCGTCTAGATTTACTTCCCTCGAGAGATTATTTGACACGCTATCTTTAATGGAAAGCCCAATTAAAACAAGGAAATATATTGGAGTACTATGTATTGTATATTAACATACATATGTATCTTTACGCGATAAAGTGTTTTCCACTAAATACATTTTTTTTAAACTGCTATTGGTCAATTTGGAATCTTTCCTTTTCTTTTACAAAAATGTCAAATATCTGCAGTTTTTAAATTATAAACAAGATTTTTATAAAAACAAGATTTTCTATAAAAAAAATTAAAATCATAATTTTCAGATAATTTAAAATTAGTTTTACTTTGAGAGAATTTTATTTTTCGTGGTGACAAAGTACATAAAAATAGAAATTTAAAAAATCATATTCTCCCTTGACATTTTTACTAATTGTAAAATAAAATTGATTCAAAATTGGTAAAAGAATCTGTAGCTCAAAAGAAAAGCGTTTAGTAAAAGCTGTCCTGTATATTAAAGTATACTGATACGTATAATAAAAAACAGTAAATCTATTATAATCTTAATCTCTGTTTGAGTTACTAATAAAAATAAAATTTTATCGAGAAATAATATTTATATAACTAAATTAATAAATATAAAAAAAGGTATTCGCTTTCTTTTTTAATCATAATAAAATAAAATAAAAAATACGATTATTATCATTATAAAAATGTAATAATTGCAGAATGCTTATCAATTTTTATATAACAGCTGGAGATTGCATTAAAAAAAGTATAAAAAATTTCTTAACTGCATACTTAAATATATGACTGAAAACTAGTAAATTTAACTTTCAAAGTTTCGTAAGCGAAAAAGATCTCACTAATATAATTTGAAAACTGTAACCATTTCCTTCGATAAGATAAATAAGTTGCAGTTTGCTTATCTGACAAACCTTCTCCAAACGTTATACCATTTTATTAAATATTAAATATCTTAAGTCTCATTGAGAGAGAGAGAGAGAGAGAGAATAATGATTTCCTCAATTTTCAGAAACGTATATTAATATTTTGCCTATACGCAAAAAAAATTTTATTAATCTGACAAATCATTCTATTTTTTAATAGTTGAATGATTTTACCCTATATTCGTATTCATTTTTCTAACAAGTTTTTCTAACAAATAAGAACAAACGTCGGTATTGCTTAAAGAATCCTTTGACGAAGATATTATTGTGTGTCAACAGTGTATATATATGTATTTAATACAGAAAGAAGTCATTGCAGAATTTGTGTTTGCAATATTCATGCATCATACGTAGACGGCAAGTACTGCCGACTACGAAATGCCATCAATGACATATTTACAGTGCATTGAGCACACAACATTTAAATTTTAGATGACCAGACAGCATACCGTTGTACTCGCACGCGCTGTGTCGTACGCTTCGGGTCGGATAGCTGTAATTCGCTGTATTCCCTCTCCTTCCTTCCTCATACATACACAAAAATACACATACATACCCAGCATACATACATGAAACCCCTCGAACCGTCGTTTTTAAAGTTTGATCGGATCCGGAATGGGGCTAGATATTTGCCCACTCGGATATCTCGCACAGCTTCGCTGTTCGGCCGAATATATCGCCCATGGATTATTGGAAGTCTGCGACGAATGATTGGTTACACAAAATTTGATTCACCTCACCGCCTTTTTTCCATCCCTCGCTCAATACCCGCTGTACGTCGTGAAAAGGAGTACATACGAAACTTTCGGAAACATTACATTGTATAGTCCAATGATATATTGGCATTTAACGTACATATGTATTCCATAACAATTCTTCCGAATTGATATAAAATATATATCACTTATGTACATAATATACATAGAGAAACAGGAGATTTTTATTTCCTCAATATTAGTATGTTCCTATATGTAAAGCCATTGTTTACGTTAAATCAATGAAAATTTCACGAGACATGCATACATATGTATATCGATATGCAACCCGTCATCATTGCGCGCAAGGACGCTGTGCGAATACGAGAACTGTAATTTGGTAACCATCATCTCACATACCTGTGCCGGCTCATCTTTATCATTAGTCAAGACTCGCTTAACATGCAGGACGATCGTGACGAGAGACATTATCGTGCGAGAATAATCAGGTAACATCGGGATGGAAAGCGGAAATGGTATAAACTCAGGGAAACTGAAGATGCCTAAGGGGAGAGAACGACGGAAGGAGGAGGGGAGAGAGGATTGGAGATAATAGTTCAACGCAGCTGTATCAGGACAAACTGTTACGAGCAGGTGGACATATATGCAGCTAAGCCACATCGCGAACGAAAAGAGGAGGAAAATGAAGTTGTTGCCTCCTACACGGGAATTCGCTTTGAAATTTCCACTGTCCGGAACTATGCATTTGGAATTTCCAATACGTAAAGAAAATGTTCGATGGAAAATAATTCCCACGTAAGATTTTACCACGTTGCAAAATTATGTTACGAAAATAAGCAAGGAGCGCGAAAACGTGCATAACGCATTTGTCAACGCATTATTCAACCATTTTCATTAATTATGTCATTATTGCAAATTGCCTAATTGCGGTAATCTCGCCGAAGCTGCTACCCTTTTTACTTAATAGCTTCGCTTATCAAAGATTAAAACGGAAGCACTTGAGCAATTATCTGAAAAGATAGTTGGAAATGCATTTTTAAATTCAAGATTACCGACGACTTTAAATTTAATTTGTTAATTTCTTATTGCAGATTCTGCTTGTGTGAGGTCAAATGGATACGTATTTCGAGGAGACCCCGTGATCCCGATTTTAATCGCGTTCGAAACACGATCATCGAAATCACGGTTCTGTCCTTTGCAGCAGAAGAAAAAAACCGAGGTAGCGGAGAAATTCCTAGAATATATTTCAATCTAGAACGCGCCGGCCAGCCGGAGATTTAATTAAAGATGCATTGCGCTTCGTTTCTAAAGTTGAATGAAGCTCAGCGGTGCGAACTTGGGACCCGCCCTTGATTACATCCTATCGCGCTAGGGTATCTACATTTTATTTTCCTCACGGAGTGTGTATATCGCACGGCTGCGATGTCAATTAAACTTTTTCCACCTTTATGTTTGCCCTTCGAATATCGCCTTTATGTTTGCCCTTCGAATACGGCGGATGAATCCGTACGCGAGGCACGAACTTTATTTTTATCTCGCGAGATTACGCTGTCTGGTTTTCGCCGCGAATTAATTGCGATCGACTGACCAGAAGTTATTTCTGGGATTAGATATAGCAATGAACTCTTTCAAATGCGCGTGCCCTTGCACCTTTGCACGTGTTGAGGAAATTTCGCTGCACTTCCGTCCTCCTCTACCGTTGCCCGTTCAATTGCACCACGTGTTTTCGCGTCCACTTAGATTAATTAAACGCCCGATATCAATTAAATGCCGCTCGAATAAATATGCAGCGGTTGGAAATTGTCGCGCGATCGTATTGTGTTCGCGTAGCGTTTTTCACGCGAATGCACTTACGATTAATCCTAAAGGGCACACGCAATCGCGCCGGACGCATTGCCAGTTATGCATAATAATCGAACGATTTGCATGAATTTCTTTAACATTTCTGTGCAACGTTACGCCAGGCTTTTAATGTCGAAAAATACCAGCAACTCCGCATCTCATTGACACAAAAGATAATGTAATCAATGTTACACATATACACGGAGTGTGGGGAAAAAAGATGTAATGCTTCCTCATCATTAACATGTAAATGTTATACAAACAGTGTATCATATTCGAGTTTATTTTATTCGGCCGTTTTCATTTTCCCGCCATAAGAGCAATGTATATGCCGTATGCGAGCATCAACCTCGGGTGGGTCATGAACGTGCTGGCGCCGAGAGGCAAAGTTCGAGCATGTCGGTCGTTAGAATTGTTTCACGACTTTCTTTACGATCGTACGCGGGGCCATTCTAATTTTTCACTGGCATACACGTCGCGCAAACGTCTTCATCTGAATGTTTCGTATATGTATGTGCATCCGTGCGCACGAGGAGTATCCGGAAATGAGAGAATTTTCGACTCAATCCTTTCGTTGTACTTTTTATTTGAACAACTGTACTATCATCGACAAAGACAACAAGCAGGTAAGTGTAAGTACGCGGGAATAATAATCTTCAGAGTAAAGAGAGTATCGATTCAAAATAATATTAATATTGGATCGTAAAAGTAAGAGAAGAGATTTGAAAAATACAATAAAATCAATTAAAGTTAACTGTTTATGATGTGTACACGCGGTGCACGCTAATTTGTTTTTATTTCTATTACTTATTTAGTCTATTATTTAGTAAATTATTTAATGGAAGTAAATTATTAATGAAAGTACATTAACCTTTTAAAGTAAAACTTACGTAAATAAATAATCTTGAATTAAATTAAAAAGTAAACGACAGAGAGAAAAGTCTTCAACCTCCTCTAATCGACCACAAAGGTAATTTTTATTTCTTCGGAGTACGTTTCCCGCGAGCGATACACTCGAATGAAAAACACGACTCAACGACGCGCAAATAATATTACATCGTACACATCTGGTACGCCCTGTGTATTCAATAAAACACAAGTTGCGCCGATACCTAGATTTTGAAATGATAACATCGAAAACGTTATCGATTATGAGAATTGCTCACCCTCGTAACACATTCTAACACTATCAAAGCACAGCCGCATTCCGCCGCGAGTTTCATAAATTCGATCGGAGGCTTCCCGTCATGTTCGTTCGATCGCTATATTAAAGCCAAAGGCATGCATCGTGCACCTTCAATCTTTATACACATGATCCATACAACACGTTATTAATCGAAAATAAATATTCAATGTAAATAAACTAAACTACATTTTTGAGAGTATCCCAATTATTATTTGGGAATGCCTCAATTAAATATTAGACATCTTATTATCTAATTTCTAATTTTTCAAGCTACGCTCAACAAACTTATAAATTTACACAGCAATGTAATTTGCTATTATATTTAGAATAGAGAGAACAGATCAGATATTTTATAACAACAATAGCAAAGCATAAGACTTCATTAAAATTATGTAACTTACATCAATATTATGTTGTGTTAGATATTCATTAAAAAATATTTATATCTACATCTATTTTAAATCAATTAAATATATATTTATACTGTATTACATATAACATATAATCATTCGCAATCGAGAATATGTATAATTCGCATCCTCTCTCTATTAAAATTATCACAAGGATGTCTCCATAAATTGCATTGCTGTCTCACGATCTCAGAAAAGCGTGAGAAACGTCGTTTTAATCGTTGGCATGCATGCGAGCGATCGCGTGAAAACACTCGAAGTAAAAATCCACCCTCAGACGACAAGCTCGGAAAGTCAGGGACTCGGAAAAAGAAAAATAGAGAGGAAGAAATCGGCCGCGAAGCATCCTTTACAAATGTGTGTGTGTGTGTGTGTGTGCTCGCGCGCGCGCGCGCGCCTCTCCTCGATATTTTTTCTACGCGGATTTGCGTGACGCGGATTTGTGTGACGCGGCCCTCTCGAACGCTATCTGTCCATCTCGTTCGAGGATCACGTGGATCTCCATCTCCGCGAGTTCGAGGGTGTCCCTTCGAAAAGAGGACGGTGGAAAATCGCGAGGAGAATGTTAACCTATTTTCCACTCGTGGGCGACTCATGGGCGTACCACTTTTAACACCGGGACGATAATAACGCGTCGTGTCGCGACCCACATAAACAGGTGCGTCTCGCACACTCGCGACGTGAGAGCACGTCAGTCACGAGGGTTAATATACATAGGCGCAGATTGTGCTTTCAGAGCGCGACAAGCCGACTTTCCCCTTTCATCGAGAGATTCACTCGATCAATCGGAAGTAACCCTTTATTACGCGTCTCTAGATCGACGAGCAAGAATCGTGCGTCAGCACTTCCGAAATTAAAACATCATTACGCGATCGCGAGCTAATTTGACAACCCTATCCTGCGCCCCCCGCCGGAAAGATTCTTTGAATGAAAAATGTGTTTATCCTCTTAGCGAAAATAACACTCCGAAAAAAGCCGGAGTAGAATTGCAAATTATCACGTTTTCGAAAGCCAAGGAAATCTCGCGGGAGGCACTCGGCGACTAACTTCAAGTCGGAGCAGTCCCGATATGCAAGATAACATGTGACGTCAATGGAACGCGCTTTGCTGCGGTCAATAAATTTTACAACCGTGAAAGAAAACTCGTTAAGAAAGGACTCGGAAGGACGTCCCTTTAAATCATCTCCGACGACAGCTGTACCTGGGTACCTGCCCTCGAGTGTGTTTCACGCGACGGCAGGACAAATGTATATATACGTGTTGTCGACTCACCGGCGTCGCTGCAGAAAAATACGCCGCCGCGAGGACGTATCAATCAAATTACGCCGCGGTCCTATCTCTCGCCGCCGCTTTCATGGTCGATCACACACTGGGTACCACTGGACACTCGCGGAAACGCGACACAGAACGCGACGGAGCACTGACCGCGCGAGACGGACCCGGATATGAACGCCGAGCGGCGTTTCAAAGCGCGAACGCGACCGGCGGCGTTTGACAGTTCACAGTTCGCGTCGTTCAGATTGCGCGAGAAACGCCAACGCGGCCAACGTCACGACGCTCGCACGACGAGCGACCGGCTCCGACTGTCGCGAGTGTCGCGGCGCGGCGGGCCACCCGCTGTTATCAATGCCTACCGACCGACCGACGGCGACGGGGGCGAGCCTCGGCCCTCTCCGGCTTTCCGTTCTCCGTTCGCCTTCGTATAGTCCGTATACGCCGTATGTATGTACGAGATACCTGCTACCACCACGTCCACCACGCACCACCGATGTATCGCCGCCGCGCTCGTTGGCCCTTCGACCGACCTCGCGCAGTCGCATAACCGTCGCGCGCCGAGAGTCCCCGAGCGTCCCCGAACGCGGCCGAGTTCGCACGAAGCGAGCCGGGCGCGCGCAAACAAACTCAACGTCTCGACGAATTTCTCCTCCCGATAAACGGAAAGCAGCCTATCGAAATGTTCTATCGATCCTCTTGATAAGACTATAAGAGGAAATTTCGGAGAGGGAATTGACTCCATCGAATGCGAGCCTGTCAGATGGAGTGTCGTCTGTGTCACTTTTTGAAATCAAAAACCGATATTATTCGCCCCGTATATACGATGCGAGATACGATGTCATCTAACGTGCAAAATTTGCAACGGACTTTATTATAAATATGATTTCTATGTGGAAATTTTGTTCGATTTCTAATTCTGCGTTGATTTGATGGAAATTTGATTTATGATAATTTTAAGCGCTAATTTTATAATATCAAGTCTTTAGCTAATTAATCATTTATATGATAGTTAAATGGAGTTTGCAGATTATACACGATTTCAACCGATAAAATAATAAAAATAGAAATGTTAAACTCAAACTGTGCTCTTTTAAAAATTTCTGATGTTTAGTAATACCCCGAAAATCTACGTCTTTTTCAACTGCTTTTGTAATATGCACAATTAATTCCTTTAACAGTATTTAGGGCCGGTTGTTCCAACTTGTTGGTCAGCTAACTAATAGTTAAATCATATGTCTATCTTTGTCTAATGTAATGAATAAACAAAGACATATATATGATTTAACTATTAGGTAGTTTACCAACAGGTTGGAACAACCGGCCCTTAATTATATAAATTTCAAACTCAATTTTTTATATCATTCTTTTCAAACTTTTCAAAACTTATAATTTCTTTTAAGTAAGAAATGAACGTTTAAGGGAAAGAATTATTATTTTATAAGTTCTGGAGCAGAGAAAAATTTATACACTAAGAAAAAACTTTTGTAATCCGAAAAAATATTTAGTCCGATACGTTCAACTAAATTTTAATTAGTTTAACTAAACATTAGTTGAATTAATTAATTATTAATTAAAAAATTTTGATGGTTGACAAGAATGCACTACATAGAGAAAAAAAAAGCTGTTGCTTCAATTAAAGTGCTATCACGGGGTGCCAAAAACATAAGTAGTTTATTCAGTTGTATTTATTAGATCCAATACCTGGATTATTAAACCAATAATTTAATCATTGATTTAATAATCCAGATATTGGGTCTAATAATAATACAATTGAATAAACTACTTATGTTTTTGGCACCCCGTGATAGCACTTTAACTGAAGCAACAGCTTTTTTTCTCTGTGCACATCTTTTTTAGTGCATCTTAATAATTGTTGAAACAATGTTTAGTTAACTAACTGATATGTTTAGTTGCACGTATCGGAAATATTTTTTTAGATTCACACATTTTTTTCTCAGTATAAATTTCTTGCCAAAAATACATATAATTTATTGTCAATTTTCGTAGTAAAAAATATGCTATATGTTGTTATACTCCCATTTTACAGTAAAATATTGAAGAGTATTTTTATACTACTATAATTTCTCCGTATGTAAAAAGAACAATTTCTTAGGACTAATTTATTTTCACGCATTATGAAAAATATGCGTTTCGCAAGATTCGATAAAAGAGAATTCTTTATATAAAGAACAATTCCTTTTCCATATCCTTTCAGTTTTACAAACTTCTTTATTATTCTTAAAAGATCGAGAAATGTTACCTGAAATACTTTTACCTGTGAGACCATGTAGCTGGAAGAATATTTTTGGTCATCTTATCCTTTTTTTATGGTGTTACTTTGCTTTTCAAACACCAAATCGCTTTACGAAGATCAGAACACAAAAGAGGGGTTGCTTTGCAGATTTGTCCATGTAGTTTTGTAAGAAAATTCTTGAACCTCTTTCGTATTTGTGAGAATCTTGTACAAAAGAAGGAATAACGGAAAGCAGTGTTTACTTTAAAAGCTCACGTTCATTTTTCTGTCTTCTGAAAAAAGAAAGAATAAATCTTGAAAAATAGCAAATCAAAAATTTTGAGATAAATGGAAAGCATTTTCTAGTTTGACGCTTATATTGTTGTTTTATTCAGAATTGTGCTTAGGATCTATCACACTATCGAATCGACACATCAAAAATATTCACGTCGAGTGTCTGGACGCTTAATCGCAATAGAAAAAAATTAGGTCATTAGATGCGGACGATTTCTGCGGATTTAAATTCTAATCCGACCCGAACAACTTGGAGGAGGCTGGTTAATTTCGCTGGACGGCAGCAAACTCTAATACCAACGCCCGGTGAGGAAGCCCCCGAAGGAATTTGTAAATTCGACTCTCGGATGGAACTTTTAATCGTCCATCAGGGAAGAAGCGCGGAGTACGGAAACTTTTCGCATAATAATTCTTTCGTGCAAACCGACGGCGGAATTCTCCACCGTTATACTCGCTCCAAGGTAATGGTCGAGAATGTTTTCCACGTGTGCATCCGAATGCATTACCTTATGGCGCGGAGGTAAGAATGCATATTTTTCGTTCGTGCAGACCCACTAACGTTCCCAAATGGACCGAGATGACCGGTCGCTTCCATCATTTATCTTGTATTGATTATTCCGAAAAACAACTTTCTAACTATTTGTGACATGTTAAATGTTGGAAACCGTTAAAGATAGCTTTTACTGATAATGACTATAGTGTCTGATGATTTTTGCTACTCACTTAGCGGAAATTAATAAAAAGCGATTGGTTGATGGATATCTAGTATTAAGATTAGTTCTCTTTTATACAGTCATCAAATCATATCTGTTTAATTGTTATTATATATATAAATAAAAGTATATAGATAAGAGACGAACGATTCTCCCTCAATGATAGTCAACAATAAATCCCGGCCGCAAGAACAGATTGTACTATTATATACAAGCAATGAGAGCCAGCGTACAATAATGGATCAAGCGAGTAACTAAACGTTTATGCGACGTTTCCACGAATGTGTGCAAAGTACTGCGTTTGCATATACGTTTGTAGATGTAGCAAGCACACCTGGGAAATCAGCCGTTTCTCGTTGCGCCCTTGATAAATTCCACTGCGTGGAAAAGCGGGTTCGTGGATAATTGCGGTTCTTCTTGCTACATAATGAAAAATCTGAATTACTCCACTGTAAGTTACTCCTCCCTACTAAGCTACCGGAATCCTTACCTGGAAGCATAACAAGTTCAAATTTATTAAAAAATGTAATATTATTCATGTACTAATTTGTTATTCCATTCTTAATCTTGTAATTCAAACATTTATTTTAAATCTTTAATTATACTAACCATCGATAATCTGAGTTATTATTCTATCTGTCATTGTCTCTATTGTGCCTTTTCTATTTAATTTGTTATAGATGCCTGATTACCTGTACTCATATCTTGATAAATCCTATAGATTGCGCTGTGAAAATATCTCGATTCTGTAAAGATAAAAAAATTGTCCGTTTATAAATCATAATTACTATGATGTACGTATAAGTTCTAATGAGGATACAATTTAACGTTAATTTTCTGAAAAGTAGAGGTTATAAAAAATAAAGAAGCACACGTACAAATTACGTGAACGAGCGAATTACGTGCTTGCTCTTTAATGAAAAACGAAATTGTATTCGCACATTTGAGTTTGTTCGCAATTTCGACGTTCATACACATTTCGAAGCAAGCTCGCTCCCTCGTTCGCGATCGCGATTGGCTCGCGAGTCGAGCCCCCGAATCCGGCCAATCACGTTCCGCCGCTCCGAGCCGCCGACTCGGCGGTGCGACGCAGGCAGCGGCATACCAGACGCCATACTAGATAGCGACTAGGCGCGACTGTTGAACGTTAAAACAACGTACCTTCGAAGTCGTTGTTCTTGTCGGTGAGCAGCCTTGTCGCTTGTTTTCTTCGATGTTCGGAGTACCGTTACCTGCGGGAATCATTCGATCATTCTCCCGGTAAATTTCGGACAGTTGTGAAGTGTTTCGTGCTCCGTGCGCTGTGCTCCGTGCTCCGTGCTGTGGGTGCTGTGTTTTTCGGAACGCATTTTTTCCTGCGATTGGCACTCCTGCTCCTCGTTTTGCGGAAATAATTGCGACTACGCGCTCAAGAATTCGTAATGTATCAAAGTAATCAAAGTGTCTGTCGGAATGAATGTGTCGTGTGATGTGAATCGCTCGAGGCGGAGACGTCGAGGCGAAGGCAGGGAAGGTACGGCAATTGTGATCACGTGATTTGTGAGTGATTTGCAGTTTCGTTGTGCATTCGCGGACGATAGTCGTTCGTCTTGAAGTCTCGCCATATATCTAGATTCTCGAATATAATGTCGTGCTTTGAACGCTGTGCCGGAATTGCGAGCTATCTCCGATTCTTTTCGAAGGGGGAAAAGAGTGACAACGTGAAATCGTATCTCGAGTGATTCGAGTAATAGCACGCGCCGCGATACAACACCAGTTCGTTAATATTTCTTATATTTCCGTGTATTTCGTGCGGCGTGCCGCGTAAGTTAACGATCCGCGACCGCGACTTCTCGTTGTGCAAAGTATTAAATAGTTCAGTTTTACATCCGCGAGATTTATCGTGCGCGATCCCGTACTGTGCGTGCGATATTTAATTTTAATTGTATTTTTCATTAACTGCGGTGTCTTTACTATAAGTCGTCCACTTGATTCGCGTGGTGTCGCGCCAAGTTATCGACAGTCATCTTCCAACATTTCGTCATCGTTAACGTAACGCGGTGATGAACGTGGAACGAATCGGGGGGAGAATATCTTATATTTATATAATTTAATTTTATGTGATATCTGCTTTTATATGACTCGTCGCGTTTGTTTCGGGAGTGCCGTACAAGTATTCGAACTAAGAGACTTTTTCAAAGTCTATTTGAAGAATATTGACGGAATATTCTTCTCATGGGGCTTTATAAACGGGAGTGCCGTACAGTATCGCGCGAGAAAGACTTTTACTGATAATTATTATAGTCCGCGCGCGATTGTAATTTATTATCCGCGAGTGTTTCTCGCGAGTGTCCTGTGCGGTGAGAGGAGGAGAAGGAGGAGAAGGAGGAGGAGAGACCTGACGTCCTGAGAGGAGGAGGAGGTCCGAGAGAGACATCGGGTACCGGCGGAGCAACCTTGGGGTAAGTATCATATCTCTTATCTGTATAAAATTAATAATTTGTTTTTATTTATTCGAATTGTTTTATCTCGATAAATTAAAAGTAATTAGAGAAAGATAAATTATTTAAAATTTTACTCTAGTACAGATTTTTTTCGGTGAATAGACAATTGTATTTGCTAAATATTGTATTGAAAGGCGAATTAGAGGCGCGTAAGAATTAACTTTTAAAATGTTGATTATTTTGAGCGTTTTTTAAATTTAAATCTTATGTTTGTATGTTACAGTATCACCGTAGCTACGTGGCCGAATAACTCCGCCCGTTGCGCATCGGATCGGTGAGTCAATAAAAAATTTTTTTATTGAGGAAACAAATCTACGAATATAATCAAATAAAAATATATCTTGGTATACATGTCGAATTACAATAATTCATAGTATGAAAATATTACATCTCGTAGATCTGTTGCCTTAAAATGGATGGGTTAAAACTGATTATGGTATATATTTAATCTTGGTAGCACTTATCTATCAATATATTTTGCGATTGTGCTTGAGGAAATGCTCGCACACTTCGCATGCACGGAGCTCGCAAAGAGCTCATCATCGTTTATCGAGTTATGTTGACGAACTGCCGCGTTCTATTATAAAAAACTTTTGAATATATATACAATTTTTAAATACATAAAAAATTAAAATTTTCAAGTTTTGTTACATAGGTCAATTCTCTCTATTTCATACAGTTAAAATAATAAATATTTTGAAAACACAAGAAAGAGAAATAAGAAATAAAATAATACTTAGATAAATTAAAGTCATGATTTTTTTAGTATATTGTAGTCAATAAATTTTTATTTAGATTTTTTAAAGAATTATTTTTTTAAACAAAAGAGATATCGTGTTAGATGTAAAAAAAATCTGTAGATAGGAAAAAATTGTGAATTAGTTAGGATGTATTATTTATACCTATTTATTTCTTTCCGCATGTTTATCCAAGATTAAATATGATATGAATCGATGCAAGGAAGCAATATACATAGATATATTTAGAATATTAGTATGCATAAAGAATAGCGTGCAAGATGCATAAATTATACATAAATAACAAGGGAAAAAATATTTTGATCTTATTATGCAATTTGTTTTATAGAAATCGTGATAATTGTTATTAATTACTAAAATTTATTTTAACAAAGCATCGATTTTACCCTAATTTTTTGTAACTTATCCATCTATTTTTAATCGAGAAATTGACTTTATGCCAGTCAAGTAATATATGACGTGAGATTCTAAATATTTGGCGATGAAACTTTCAAAATTATTTTAGAATTGGTCGTATAGTTAAGTATAATTATATGTTCAATTTTACAGTAATATGTATGAATATATTATACGAAAAATAATTTTAGTAAAAAACAAAAATTATAATGAGATATATTTATATGTAAGTTTATAAAGATTTGCAATTATACTGTATTATTCAAATATAACAACGCGATTAATGATTAATCATAATATCCAATTATATCAATTGTGTGCGGGAATTTTCTTTTTTTTCGGATCTCACGTCATTTATTTTGTATATCTTATACTTGATACATTTTCAAGATGCGTGCCACATGAATAACATGCACAATCACGCATCTTCATATTTTCGCGGTCGGTTTTCGCGGTCGGTTTTTATACATCGAGGAATTTCCCGTTATTAATCTTTTAATAATTTCGTCCGCATTATAAATTTCAATTTTTCGCGGGATATAATTGAAATATTCATACAACGCGAAGTAAAATTTTATCTCTGTACTTGATTACAATTCCAAATTAAAAGAACGGATCACAAAGAAACGGTTATTCAACATTCTCAGGTAAATAACGGAATTAGTGATAGAAACATTTTTCAATGTGCAGTGTTGTTGCAGTTAGGTTTTATAAAATTAATATATATACATATTTATTTAAATTAACTTCTTGTTGTACATTTTTTTATACAATCGATGCTCGCGCGTAATTCGTATCGAACGTAATTATCTTTCGGCGACGATAATAATCCGAAAATGGAAGGAACTTTTCTCCTTCTCTTTGATCTGGTCGAAGTGCGACCAGATTGTAAGTATATGGCCAGGAGTGACAAAGGTAAGTCCGATCTGGCCTGAAGAAAGAAGATTGTATACGACAAAGGTATATAAGTGGTCAACATTGACCACTGTGATGGTATAGATATAAGGTAACATATAAAATGGTTTTATATGTCTATTTATTTGTCTCAAAGGGCTACTAAGCTCTCTCTATATTTTCTCGCATACGTGCAAAATTCGAAAAAACATAATTAAATTCCAATCGCGCGCGTATTAAAACCTCCAATTCCACATTTCCCACATCTCAAGTGATCGGATTTACTTGAGGTATCCTGTTCAGGTATCCCCCTGGATCAACCAGCAAATCAGACATATAAATCGTGTCGTGGACTTAATTAAAGCTTTGTATATTAGATTGTAACATAGGTAAGTAGGAAAATGGATAGGTAGGACTATATACATTGGAATACGGGTAGGTAGGGATAGGGATTCGGGTAGGCAGGGACAAGGACAGGGGGGATACAATTCGATAGAAAAAATTGTAGACAAAATAAAAGTAATGTAATAATTAATATAATAATAATAATATAATAATAATAAATATAATATAATAATAATATAATCATAATAAATAATATAATATAATATAATAATAATAATAAATATAATAATAATAAATATAATATAATAATAATAAATATAATTATTTATTATTATGTTTTTTAATAACAATTTAAATGTATATATTAAATAATACTAATTTTTGTATTAAATAATTTTTATTTAATATATTAAAAATTAGTATTTTATATTAAATATCAATTTAAATTTTAAATAATATCAATTTTGACAGATGATTGTATTCCATCCCATTTTATTGTAAATATATGATGTAATTATTATGTATATATTATATACATATATGTATTATGTATATATTGTATATATTATGTAATTAAATCGTATATATTGTATATATCAAATCAATTGATATCAAAAATATGAAAGTCATATAATATTAATTGTAATCGGATGCATATAATAAAACGGAAATTATGTATATGTATATTGTATAAAGTAAATTGTAAAAAAAAATAAAAATAATAATAAAAATGTATTGTAAATAAAAGAGGACCGCCGATCGGAAATAGCGGGGGTGGTGTAGGGCCTCTATGCGTTGACCTGTTTCTATTGGATGAAATTACATATCAAAAGATATTTAAATTAACATTTTTAAATTAAAAATGCTGCGTCGTTTGTGCTCGCAGATTTTCTTTGCATCCGCAATGAACATTTTCTCTCGAAACTTTGCATTTTAAGCAACCTGTGTAAAGAGATCTTATCGAACAATTCCCGAATAATAATCAGCGTTAATTACACTCACGCATATGTGCCCTTTATCTGCGTAAATAGTGCTTATGAATTCGTCACTCCGCACATTTTTTGGAGTAGCTATGATTTATCTTCTTGTTTTCAAATTGAATTAGCAGATGTCTAGTAAAACTTTACAAAGCTTAAAAAACGAAACAAAATTAATTACGTTTTATATATCATAAAGTATATTTTATTTAACAAAGTTGTGTTTCAGGTAATCGTTTACTAAGGGAGAAATACAATTCTGATGATATTAACCTTGATATGTATTATAGTGAGTCGATCGATAATTTTTCCTTACAACTTAATTTTATTTGAAAGACACATTGCTTTAGCATTATTTATCCAATATATTCCACCTCCACGAGAATAGCGACATCCAAAGGACCGCCTGAATTAACTGGAAAACCGTTGACAATATGCCTTTAGATCAACAACAAATCATGCCGCTCTCTTCAGTTCGTTGTTTTTTTCCTCGGCCGCATGTGATCGAGTGTATTAGTGCATATCAAAGAGACCGACACATTAAAGCGCTACCGCACCTATAGAATCGCAGACGTCGCGTCGCGGCGTCGCGACCAAAACGGGGAAATTTCACTTTCTGTTTACTCTAGTTTCATGTTTAGAAGCTTAGTCTCTGCGCTCCTGTCGAAGTGGTGACATCGCTGTTCGTCACACTCGTAATTCGCTCGTGATCCTAGAAAAATTGCGAAGTGAATAGTGTCAGAATAAATTCAGGAAGGAACAAATGCGCGCGTTCGAAAAGTCTAACCTTACGGTACAAAGTAAGTACTCATAATGTCATCGAACAAATTGATTGTTTGTTGTTTCCGAAGCAACGGAGCACCGTTGACAAATAGGAGAGATGTCAATAGAAGAATGATAATAAACAACATGTCGCGGATTTGCTCGGTGGAGTGCTAAATATCTCAGATGTCAGAGCAGCCACTTGTCGAGCAAAAGATCTAGGTTCAATTTCTTGTCAGTCCGCATATACGATACTAGGGAGAAACCTCTGACGATACTATAAAGACTTCTACTTTGACTATTTTCATCTATATTTGTTAACGACGCTCGACCATTACTAATACGCAATTCATATGAGGAATTTTTTCCGGAATTGCGCATAAACTGGCAACCTTTATTTACCTTTATTTACTTGTTGCGTAATTCTTCACGCTTAACTCTGCACAGGATTATAATACGACAAACTATATTTTTGGGATCTTTATAAATTCCTTCTCAAGTAACACAAATTTTTTAATGTGCGTTAAATCAGCTAATTAGATGAAATTAAAAACAAACAATAATCTTTGTTCATTTCCGAGAAATAGAATTGATACACTATTATATTAGAATTTTGTGATCGATGATTTATCTTACAATCACTCGCTCATTTTGTTACGGAATAATTAGCAATTGAGTGAATTACAAAATCGATGCGTATACGATGCTCGAGTTCGTGAAGCTAACGCTAGATTATGCGCAATTCGTAATAGATTCACAAAGATTCGTCGTTTCTTAGAAACTGTAGCACTAGATTATGCGTAATTCGTAGTAGATTCGCAGAAATTTATCGTTCAACAGTAGATATAAATAAATTCTTCATATTTATCTACGATTCGTTTGTGTAGCTCTACTGTATGTATGAATAAAATTGACTGATTTATGGTGATTCACGCTCTTTGATTTCGTAAAAAAATCGTTCCGCTAACAAATTGGTATGAATGGTAAACGAATGTGAACCCGATGAATTTTCTCATTTATGTACAACATTCACGAATCTCATATGAATAGTGAATTGCAAATCGTGAACCACGAATCTAGCGCAAGACTAAGTGCATTTTCTCGCTACATCATTTTTTATCAAAATATTCTCCAAAATAACATCTAGTTGCACAGTTTCTACTCTGTTTTTGCTTCGAATAAGTTTTATTAACTTCAGCGTAGACACGTGAACAATTAAAACTAAAAAATTCAATTAAAAAACTGTACAGTCTGGTATCGTAAATTTAATAAATTATTTTATGCCATACACATAATATAAACCTATAGTTGTATTTTTTGTGGATATTAACCCTAGGTATACATTATACTTATTTATCGCATACCTAGATACTATACTGGATTCTGAAGAACCCCTGCTACTTTGAAAAATTGTAATTACCCGTAAATAATAGTGTTTCAAACTTTACCTGGGATCTCGAAGACCCCAGAATGTATACCTAAGGTTACTCCGGTTCTACATTGGTCGTATCGTAGCATAATTCGTAAGAAATTGACTAATTACAGTCAGATTTGAGGAGAATAATCGGCTGTGATTGGTCAATTTCTTACGAATTATGCTACGATACGACCAATGTAAAACCGGTCTTAGAAGAAAACGGCTGGAAAAAACCCACAGTCTTCCGATCGACGTTCGTCCATTTCTTTTTCTCTGGAAGTGGGAAACGAAAAACGATTGGTTGTGTACAGCCATTTTGAAACTTGACCTGGGATTTCCAAACCCCCATGTTAGAAAACACATTAGATCTTGCTATGCTGAAATCGTTTGACCTGAGAAGAAATAAAGAAGTTGCAAAATCACGGAGAGTAGAGACTGGGAAATTGGTGTGTTTTCGGTATTCATCATCTTTCATTCACCTTGAATTTTTCGTAATATTTCATAGTATTCAACAATTCTATTACAAGAAAGATTACATTTGTTGCCGGACAGTTATGTTCTTTATTAGATTGACTCCGTCTCTTCCTGTTGTTGCTTCGGAAATAATACGTATTTATTCGTTGTATAAAAAAAAATTGGAGTAAAATTGTATCAATATTACCGTTCTAGATTTTTGACGCAACACTATCATAGTACAAATAATTATTGTATTTTTCAGGTATGTCTAACAAGGTAGAAATCTTCAAAGTAAATGGGGACAAAATGTATAAATGCCAAAAGTGTGGCGAAATGTCAAAACGACGTTTTAACGTAGAACGCCATTACAGACGATTCCACGAAAAAATTAAGCCACAAAAAACATGTTGCGGTAAATATATTTTAATCAGTCATGTAATTTAATCTTATTATGGGCCGGTCGTTCCAACTTGTTGATAAACTAACTGATAGTTAAATTATACATATGTTTTTGTCTTTCCTTCAAATTAGACAAAGATAGACATATGATTTAACTATTAGGTAGTTTACCAATAGATTGGAACAACCGGCCCTATAACGTATAATAAAATATTCAGTTTATAAAATAATTAGAAGTAGTATATCTTTCCCTGATTGCAAATAGAGATCAAACTAAAAATGCTGATCCAAGTATTTGAGATTTATTTCAGATTATAATGTATCTAAATTTTAACTAGAAAATGCTGTGAATAAAATAACGTAATACATTGTTTTGCATGAAATTATTATATGTTTCATTAAAAATAATAAATACTTTTATACATATTCAATTATAATCAATGAAACCAAGTTAGATTCCATATTTTTTTCATGTGTATACGTAGAAGATATTCACACTCACATACAGTGTTAAGATATAATTATATATTTTTTTTACCTTTACAATATGTTAACATTTTTAAACATTTTTTTAAACGTATTGTTATATTGACGTGTAATATGATATTATATGACAAAATTATTTTTTTAGACAAAATATTTTATACCAAAAGTGATTTTTACAATCACAGACACAAAATACACGAGGAAAAGAAAAAGTATACAAAAGAATACAAAAGTATACAAAATCAACGAACGTCCAAGTTCCAATGTCCGGCTGTTCCCAAAGTTGAACAGCCAAACACAAAAGAAATTTTGGTAGAAATTCAAAATAAGACTGACATTTCGCGATCGCCAATTGAAAAATTAAACGCACCAAAGAAAGGTTTTTTAAGTAGATGGCAAAAGGATTCCTATAAGTGTAAAAATAGGAGATCAGCGACTAAACGCCCATCGCGACGTAGAGTTCCAACACATCCGCTGAGTGTGACAAAAGAAAATATAAAAATATATAATGTTACAGAAGAGTCGAAGGAAGGCATAGATAGAGCGTTATACTCCATTAAATTTTAAGTTTTTTTTTTTAAGTTTTATATCGAGCAAAATTTGTTTTACAAATATTTGTTTTAAAAAAAATATGAAAACAAGTGTAAAAGCTGACAATTCGATATATTACATGTAATTTAGGAATAAAACTGTATATATGACATTTATTGACAAAACTGATATATTGCTACTTCGGTTATTTAAGGAGTTTAATTTTTATTTTATTTAAAATTTACAATATTTTTGATAGCATTTTGTTTTTAAAATATTATATTTTAAAATATATGTCACATGTTTGTTAAATAATAAGACTATAAAGTAGTAATTAATCTTTTATATTAAAAAAATAACGTTATATACATTGCCAACATATTTAACAGACCGTTAATAATACGTTTCAAAGCAGATAATCTCTTACTTAGTTTTATTCGCGCTCAAAGTGTGTCGTTGCTTTTAGCTATAATAGTAAAAATTCCTTTGACGTGAATGGACAGTATGGATTTATTTTAGGTTCATATAGTATCGTCAGAAAGTTCTCTTATCATCGAATGCGAAGGACTATAACCGAAGTAATTGCAATAAATCGGAATAAAGGATAATTCTCAAAAAAAAAGACTGCTGAAGTTTTAACTAGGGCTCTCTAGAAATGTCAAATTAGTGACGAGATCTCAAATTTTTTATTAATTATTTTAGAGTTTTTAGTAGGTTTTTAAGTATAATACTGATTACTTTTATTGGTTATCTAAGATTATTAAGGATCGCAAAAATAGTCAAATAATTTTTTCTTTAAACTTAATACTTGTAATTTTTCATTTATTTTACACGTGCATGCATACATACAGAAACTAGAAGGCAAAATTAAGTTGTTCAACAACTTCAAGTTTCTGTTAACAAGATGAAATGATTTTTTATTTCTTTGGAATAATTCTTAGACATAATACCTAAAGGTTGTCGGCTACTGCTTTACGGATTTAACAAATCTACAACTCGAGATTACGATATTTGAAATATCAATAATCCGTTATAATAGGAAATGTACAAATATTTTAATATGCGACAATATGTATCTGTTAATATCTATTACATTATGTACTAGAAGAATTCAGATTAAAATCTTGTAAATTATTAGAACTTAGTAAATCTTTATCCCGCCTGTATAATTTTTATTAGAAAACGTGAATTACGATCTGTCACGAACAAATGTCATTTTTATACTCTCTTCCTTAATTTTCAAATCAAATTTATATTGCAAACATGATTACTGTGCTAATAGCTTTCCTTTTAGGCGACATTTCTTATATATAGACAAAATACATTTACAAAAGTAATTTGCGAAAATGTAATTCACGTCCATTCATCTTCCATAATTACGTATCTGTTAGAAAACGAGACGATAAAAAAAAGGAAAATTAACAGTACGTAAATATTTACGAATCGACAATTCTGTTCTGACTGCCGTGTCTTTTTTGCCCATGAATTTTTCCTTTTATTGAATTTTTCTTCCCGTTCATTAGCTCAAACTCCTCATCAAGTTCGCATCTATTTAAAAATTTAGTGCTATTTATGTGCTAATTTGTTGCTCAAACCGTTTATCAGAAAATCGTATTTAAAAAGAAGGGGAAGATAGCATCTCAATATCAAGTTTTTTGCGTTAAATGTTTTTTATTCTAACATTTTTTGTTTTATGTTTATTTCATGTTTTATTTATTTTCTTGAATTAAGTCTTTTACTGTATTGAACTCCATTATCGGTTTATTCACATCTTCAAGAATTTCTTATAAAAGCATATCCCGAAATATCAATCAATCAGTAACAATTAGATATAATGAGTCAGAAACAATAAGTAGCTGAGCAAAAATCGATTTATTTTAACTCGATATTCTGATTTAATTTCACTTGTAACCTTAAATTAACTAATAAATAGTATTGTGAAGAAATCAAGGTACATAAATTAAATTGTCCCGGCGTTATAATTAAGTTCCAACTTTTCAAACAAACATTTAAAAAATTTATTATATCGAACGTACAGTAATAATATTGATACAATTATGACACAGAGATTTTAGAGAAGTTTAAATTACATTATACTTTCTCTAACGCGTAACATGTAAGAAGAAGTTAGTGGAGTACAGAAAATATTTAGATAATTCTATACATTTTATTATATGTACCTTCACATCCCTATAACTGAGGAACTCTACATCCCGATGATACGATTTTTTTATCTTATTGTCAGAAAGGGGGGGAGCGATGCAGAAAGCATATTGTTGCATCATTTCATTTCTTCGTGCAAGGGGTTGATCACCTGTCACGATTGAGCATAAAGGGTAACGCGCTTATGAATCGTTAAAGGCGAACGTGCTGGCTACGTGGACGAAAAGCGTTTTACAATTGTCGCGCGTGATTGCATACACCGATGCATGTATATACGATATGTGCTATCGCTACATGGATTTGTCCATGTGTACGTTATCTGAGACCCGAACACTTCGAATAACGACGTGCTAGTTCTAGTTCCAAACGATCGAGCAATCGTGTTTCGTTAACGGCATGACCAATTACTCCGCCTCATCAAAGTCTCTTAAAATAAAATGAGTTTTGTATAAACATAAATATTATATAAATTATATATGTATTTTTTATTAGCTGTGATTAAAAGTCATTACCTTGGATATAACTTTGCAATAATTTCTTACATACATTAATCGCTCTTGAGCATAGCGTTAGTAACATTAACAAGTTCACAAGATAAAGCATAAAATGTGCTGCAATAGTATATGTTTATCGAAATATAAAATACGAAGAACAAAGTATTCAGCATATAATTAAGTCGTAGTACATTGTATGTACATATTGTTATAATATAAAATATTGCGTATAGAAGCAAAATTGATTGGCATTCGACCTTTCAATACTTATGATACGCGAAGCCGCCACGCACCGTGTTTTCATTCACGTGGCGAGACGAGTGGCTAACGACACGAACTGTTCCAATATTGTCGCATTATGTACTATTCGAAACACGAGATACTCGGAAAATTTCAAACGCAATAATTATCTTAAGTAGTATAGTGTGCGTGATTAATCACGATTTTCCACGATTCATTTGCGTATTGACAGTGATTATTCATCGAAATGAATATTTTTTGTTTTATTTGTTTAAATTAAAATGATATAGAGTATAAAAATCACAAATTATTAGTGTGATATTTACAGATAACAATTATTAAAATTATTTTGGATATATCTGAATAATATATCGCTAGAAACTAGAAAACAGAAACTAGAAAAGATGAAGGAGTACGGAGAGGAAAGACCAGAGAGAAAAGGTCTGTCTTATTGAAAGCAACGCCTTTCGACAGAAGACCATAACGTTTTCTTCAAATCAATCGGTTTCAGATGGTTTTGCAGGAGGTCAAAATAGCTTCCGCTGGTCACAATTTGATTCCTGGACTAGGACATTCATAAAAATGCATTGAACTCAGACAGGATTACAATGAGTAAATGACACGTAATTTTTTATTTCTTGTATATGTAAATGCATCATTTTTGCCGTTTTGATTTGATTCTACTGTGCATCTCACTTACACTTGTTGATATGAAATTTATGTAATGATCACAAACATAGTCTAAAGTCGAAATTGCATGGACGCAATGAACATTATACATATAAAGTGCAATTGAAATAATTAAGGGACAATTTTCTTATTGTTTAACGATAACGCGTGTTTATTGCATGTTATTTTCTGTCGGAAATTTAGGGCTTTGAAGAATTTATTTTATCTTATAGGAATACATGCAGAAATCCATAATCCTTTAATATTCTTACCTGCTGCCAATAAGAGAGAAATAACTATGTAATCAATAATGCAATGCACAAGATGTTTCACTCAATATTTTTAAATCTGTTTTTAGTTAATTAAAAATCAATGTTTTTGCGATAACGTTAAGACATTAATAATTTTTTAATTATAGAAAATTATTATATAAAATAAATTAATTTATAAAATAAAATGTAAAAATGAAAGATTTTTCACGAATTCTTCACGAATTACATACAAACGGATAATAAAATTATATTCAATTAATTTTACAGATGAAATTTATTTTAATAACATTTTTGCTAGAAACTTTTAATTATTTACTTCGAGATTGGAGAAATTTGATTAAAAGATATGATATTAAAAATTAGAAAGGTACTATAAATGATGATCTTTTTGACAGTTTTTACTAATATGAATAATTAATCATATGATGAATATCTTCACTAAAAAATTGATTCCAGTTACTTGGCCAAGAAATTAGCTGTTAAAAAGTAATGTGACGTAGAAATAGAATATTCTACATAAAATTGTATCACACTTGAGAAATAATTTTACTTTGCATATCACACATCACATTTATAACATTAAAATCTTATTTATGATATGGACAAGACAAAGATGATTAAAAAAAAAAAAAAAAGAATATTTTATTTGCACTTTATTTTCTCATGACATACTTGACATAGCTATTAATATTCGCGATCGATTAAGAATACTCGAAATACTACATTATTTAGGACGGATCGATACAATTTAACATCTATTGTGCGCGATAAGAATTTTCTCAATTAATCGCCGCGTTTAATATATTTAGCATCGATCTGATGTCGCATCATCAAATCATCATCGATTGCTGTGACGATATTCCCCACGTTGACGATGTTGCACACGATACTGAGCTCGGACGTGCATTTTCGCGTACGCGTTAATGCTTGTGCATAATTTCCAGTGTATAAATTCGAGTCAAATGGCGGTGGTCTGGGGCGCCGGTGGTGGTGTCAACGGCGTCCAAGCGTTCGGCTGCTCGCCGGCGATCTCCGTGTCCTGTCGATGATGATCATGATGATGATGTGGATGATGATGATGAGGGTGGCGATCGACAACCGTGGTCAGGTATCGTCTTTCGTCATCCTGCTGCTGCACCTCGTTCAAAGCGTCTGCGGTTTGCTCAGGATAACCCATCTGGATGTGGGGATGCTCCTTAGGCGGACTGTCATACTCTACGCTGACCGGCGAAGACGTTTCTGTCTGCGGCAATGCCTGCAGATGCAACATCTGCGCTTGGGAATGATGCTGCTGCTGCTGATGATGATGACGATGCTGATCGGGGGTGGTCGATTGCACCGGCGAGGCGTGATGATACTCGTGAACGTATTCGTTCGCGTCCGCTGGAGGAACGGGTTCTCCACTTTGTGGATGCAAGCCCGCGTGGTGTAAGCCTGCGTGCGAAACGGAACCGTACGGGGACATCTGGTGATGCAGATGAAGATTCAAGTTCAAGTAGGATTGCTGTTGCTGTTGCTGCTGTTGTTGTTGCTGCTGTTGCTGTTCCAGCGTGCTGGAATGTATCCAAGACGAGTCAGTACAGTGTCCGCCGTGTTGCTCCTGAGACGATAAATTCGACGGCACGTACAGAGTGCAGCCGGTCACGGTGGCCGTGGTGGAGACAGTACCGACCACGGCTCTGCCGAGGACCGTGTGCGACGTTGGCGACGGCGACGGCGACGTCGGCCACTCCTGCGACGCGGCGGGCGGCAAGCACGCGGAATTGAGATTCTGCAGCGATTCCGGACTCCGCGGCGACCAGGCCGGAGCCGCTACGTAAGCCGTGGAATGCAAGAGCGGCATCGGCGCGTACGCGTCCGCGTGCTGTTCTGTATATAGAAAAAATAATTAAGCTTTTTTCCACGAAATTATTTTTGTTTACTATTAAAATATAAAAGATATATATATATATATATTTTTTTTTACAGTGTCTACATATCGCTATTTATCCAACGACCGCAATATAAAAAAATAACGATACGATAACGACACTTCTGCCTCGTGCAGCGGATTTTACATATAGATTTGTGACACTATTACAGCACGTAGGTAACATTTTAGTCGTACTTTTTATGAGCTTAACTTAAATTCGAAAATTTTTTAGTTGTGACAATATTCTTTTAAATGTGTATATTGACATTATATTAACACAATGCATGTTTGACAAAGTTAATGTCGACAAATATTTAATTAAGATTTTAATTAAAAGACAATAAAAAATTTTTACCTACCATCTTGGACGTACTTGTGTCTCAAAGTATAAGGCGCTGCTCTGCAGGTGCTTCTGTGCCCAGATGTGGTGACGGTGCACGAATTAGAGAAGTGATTGCTAACACAAGCCGATACTTGGTTTTGCGCGACGGCTATCGCCGACGCTGCGTTGTATTCGTATCCCATTGTAGGTTGTGGTAGAAACAACGCGCCTGCATCTGTAAAATGTTATTCATATTAGGAACAATCCCGGTTTCAATTTTTAATTCATCTTCAATAATCTTCTCGTTCATATGTTTACTTTACATTATTGATTGCGTCAACTCACATTGCGGATAAGTCTGTGAATCGGCGGGCCTCTCCTTGGCATCGAGAAACGCCTTCGCGAATGGGTTATATTTGATTTTCAGACTCGTAACTTCCTCGTTTTGATACGCCGTCACCGCGATGAATTGTGTTTCGGGGAAACGATAGGTGAGAACCTACATTAACGACAGGATAATTATGATGATAAAATAAAATAACTGAGAACTATCGAAATAGAAGAAATGAGAGATAAAAAGAAAACATACCGTTCTCTGTTCTTCGGCACCCACTCGGACTAAATGAACACGTGGCTCGTACTTGTGCAACGAATTCAGCATGATCTGCCCATTACCGTTTGACTTATTCGTTAGTTTGACCTTAGCGAATGATACTGCCTCTTTCATCCAATGGGCTCCGAAATTTGGGCTTTCCGGATGTATGTAAATCGGATTAGGCGGAGCCACTTCCGCCTTCCCACCTGGCACCCATTCACCGTTGACGTATTTCCACCTAATATTAATTCAATCAAAGAACAAATTTTATATCTCAATTAAGACAAATGATTTATGTAAACATAATATGTATGTATTAGAGGTACTCATTTCTTCCCCAATAAAAGACTTAGATTACTTCTATTCTTCTTGCGGAAAAAGCGAACGAAGATAAAATAACAACGATTCGACCTCGGTGAAACGCATTACTCCCTCGTCTTCGCCAATCTTCGGTTGGCAGCAGTCGGGAGTAGAAACGAGAAAAATTGTATAAGATGATTCGATGAAGAGAATTTACATTATTTGTAGGATCAACAGGAAAATCGTATTTCGTCGTTCTTTTTCGATCTTCCGAGATTGTTTTGCGAAAGCTATTATGAGGCTCTGGAATGCTTCTCGGTTCGTTCAACACCGATGACGAATCGCTGGCGAGTTAAAAATAACGTACTAACAAGTTTAGAATCGACTTTAGCGACGTTACGTGATGCTTGAACGAAAGGGGTACGGTAATTACGACCTGTTAGTGTCCTTCGCGCCCCCCGTTCCTTCTGTTCGCGAGATAAATCAATGCAAATCGGTAACGCGCTCATCCGTGTTTACTGCCTACGTAATATTTCGATGCTATGCGCTTTCTACTCTGCTCAGCATAACTTTGCAATTTGCACAATTTCCGGTTGCTATTAAAAAATGGTTCAACCCTTTACTCGACAAATGCCGGGTCAAGATTTAAATTTTGAAATTGATGACAAATGCAGTATGAAATAAATATTTAAATACATTTGCAACGCTCATGTGATATCTGAAACAAATTCTTTACGTGTGCATTGTTCATACAAAATCAAAACAAATATTACGTATATCTCTCTTATAAGTAGATTTTTTACGACTTCAGTTAGTCTACAATTTTAACGCTATTTTTTTTTAAAGAAAAACATTAAAAAGTGGTGAAATAAAAATACAATACGTAAAAGTATCTACTCTGGGATAAAAGATGAGTCTGTGTGTACGACCACCTCATTTTGCTACCCATTGCACCACCCATTGTGTCATTCACCGTACCACTTCTTGTCATTCAAAAGTTAAACTTTTTCAGTTTAAATTAAATTATAACTCGAAGTGGAATTTTTAAGAAATTCTTTTTTAGAAACTCTTGATTCTACTTCCTGAGAAATCTCGACCCTTCATACATATCTACTTAAAAAGAAAACTTAAAATTAGTGAAAAATTAACGTGGAAGATAGTTATTGCTTTGGAGAGAGTTAAGGATCGAGTTAAGGATACATTTGCCGAATTGCGTATAAAACTGCATATTACCTGTGCGGATCGACTTGCACGAATTCCAGTAGCAGAGTATACATAGCTGCTGGTTCCAAACCACGTGCAACGACCTTCACCACGGGAAACATCCTCCTACGGACGAAAGTGACATGTCAGAAACGCGCAAGACACCGATCGTAAAGCCCCGGGATCTGCGCGCGAGAGATCGATGCCGACGATGGGATCCACGGTGTGGATCAAAAGATAACCGCCGCGCCGCGAACGTGGACAGTGTCTCCTCGGCGCGACTATACATTTACGAGCCGTGTATTAATAAAAACGATTACGGGGGAGGGGGGGTTGTCGACTGCGGGTGTGCAGGTAAAGTGCTTGCTCGTAGGCATCAGCTCGACAGGAGAACGTTTTACAAGAGGATTGTAAGCATCGTAAAATTTTATTGCCGACGGCTGAATCTTCTCACAATAATCCCGGGGAACTCCGTCTTTCCACGGATCGAGCCTTTATCATTCACTATGGCATCCTAAGTGTACGTCTTGCTCGATATTATCTATTTCTTTACGACAAATAAGATCAGGATGGGAAACTTTGTCTTTTCGCGGATCGGTCTTTGTCATTCACTTGGGATCCTAAGTGTACGTCTTGCTCAATATTCTCTATTTCCTTACGGTAAACAAGGGTGCATAAACATGATACGCTTTTCCTAAAAAAGTTTCCGACCATCAGATAATTTCCGGCCGGGCGTCTATATCTCATCGACTATCATCTTAAGATTATGATCGTCGAATTTTCGGCCCCAAAAGGAGCCAAAAAGTCAACAGGAGCATAGTCTAAAAAAAGGGAGGAAAAACGAAAACACTGGTCAAGATATGTTACTTATTATTTATGCGCTGCACATGCCGTACACTTTGTTAGTAACATATCGATTTACTGTCAAAAAGTATATGAACAGAAGCTTTCAACGGAGAGAACTATTTTGTAAAATAAAATGGCAAAAAATATGTGTAGCTAGATTGAAATAGCTAGTTTCTTTCACTTTAGCTTACGGTAATGTTTTCTTGCTATGAAATGGAATGAGAGGAAGGTATTAAAAGACGCTATTTTTTAAATCTTAAATTGTCAGTTTCCGATTTTGCTCGCTTAAAATTTTAGCTAATGATATTTTTGTTTCCAGTAAGCAAATACTTCTATCGGATATCGGACGTCTATCGTGAGTAGAAAGATTGCGATAGTTCATTCTTATGAGTTTCAGAGTAAACGAAAATCGTGAGATTGTTTTCTCGCGGCATTCTCATTTCGAATGTTCGTCGCTTATATACTGTATGAATAATAACTATAAAGAAGTTCAATAATATCAGAAACTAATCCTTCTTTCGAGATAAAATATTTTTTATTAATCTTCCAATTAATTCGTACACATGTACCTTCCATTTTTCGTGACGATCATCTCGTTCGTGATGCACTGAAATCTAGTCCAGAGCTCCCGGTCTTCCAGCGACAAAGACAGCGGCAATCCTTGACTCCCCGAAATCGCGGCAGGAGGCCCGAGACTCTGTCTCGCGATCGAACCCCGCTCTTCGCGATCCTCTCGATCCTCCACAGGACTCGTTCGACTCTGCCTTCCGCCACGCTCTCGCTCGCGATCTCGCTCCTGTTCGCGTTCCCTTTCACGCTCCCGATCGCGCTCATGGTACGAGGAACGCGTTGGAGAACCCGGCGTTCGCGGCGCGCCCGCCGGTTGCATCTTCAGCGTTCTCCAATACGTCACCTATACCTCAATCCTTTCACCCTCTCCAATATATTGGATTCCTCAAATTGGAAATTCAACCGATATTTTGACCCTCGAAGATAATAATATAAACTGTATATGAGAAAAAAGCCAGAAAACACATGCGATGCAGTAAATTTTCCAGGCAGACTCTCACGACGGGGGAGGGAGATGAAAATCTGGATTGCTTTCGCCGTTGATCGATTCGGGGATCCCGAATTCGCGATGTTCCGCGAGAAAATCGGATGCGATCTCGCAGTGGGCAGCGGAGGGGGACGGAAAAGCGTCGTTCGTCGCGGCACCAGACGTCTCCGTCGGCGGCGGAGGATAGGTCGCGTCGCGAGAATCCGCGCCGCGTGGCCGTAGACTCGTAACACTTGGGCGCGATATTTCACACTAGCCGGCGAAGACTCGCCGAAGACTGACCGGTGGTATATCTGCCTCTCTGTTCTCACTTCACGTCCTCTCTTTCTCCGTTCCTCGATGGGTACGCGGCCGTCGAGAGAGGCACCGGCCCGAGTCGCGTTCGCGCTTGCCGGGTGCTAATTACTCGCTAAATTAGGAGCTCACGGGTGCAGCATGGCGGTACCACTGAGGTGTCCATTGGTTGAGGACGATTTGACCGGTCGCCCCGTCGCCACGACAGCGGGTGCCGCCTTCGGTGTCTTGCCTCCACCAATGGACGAGTGACTCGTCTTTACAAATCCACCACGGTTGGTGGGTTCGACAACAAACACGTCGTTCGGCAGTCCGCCCACGTCGCCGGTCGCCAGGTTCTCGATTAGTCCTTGCGGACAACGTACGCGGATCCGCACGTGGTGGACCGAATCGTCGCCGTAATCGTCCCTTTGATTTAATCATCAATCGGTCGCGAATTTGTCTCGATCGAAAATATAAGCGTCGCACGGCCGATGGAAAAGAAATCGTCTTTCCAAGGCCGCAAGAAAGTGTTCCTTTTCGTGGACCGGATTCGCGCGGCCGCGACCGAAGTCGCGGCAACGAGACATGTCACCTTTACGAGTTAATATTTGCGTCTGTTGCGCTCAGGAAAGTATGCGGCGCGTATTTGTTCCTCGTGAGAGATAAGTGTTGCTCTCGTTGACAAGGTATAACGGGCCTCGGCGTATACGTCAAAAAAAAACTCGAGAAATCGTTGCTCTGTCAGTTACTCTAATTTCTATTTAAATATTCATTTTTAATACGAGTGCTAAAAAGAAAAAAAACACGAGTGTGGGACTTTCGATAATAATACATATGACGATTGTTGCGCGAAAAATTAAACGCTCCAAAAAAAAAAAGGTTTTTTGAATATGTTGCAAAAGGATTTCTGTGAAAATAGAACAGCGATCAAACGGCCATCGATTTCAACAAATTCGCTGAGTGTGATGAAAGAAAATACATAATATTACAACAAATTGAAAGAAGGCATAGATAAAGCGTTATACTTTATTAAATTTTAAATATTTTTTAAATAGGTGGCATGCATGCGCTTGAATTCATAAAGCTTGCGCCAGATTATGCACAATTCCGGAAAGAATTTCTCACTTGATTTACATATTACTAATGGTCAAGCGTCATTACCAAGATGAAAATAGTCAAAATAGAAGTCTTTAGTATCGTATATGCGAGATGAGAAGATCTAGGAATCGAACAAGTGGCTGCTCTAACATTGAGTTATTTAACACCCCAGTTAGCATTAATTTCCATTAATCTATTAGCAAAAGTGAGATAGAATCAGCATACTTTTTCACTATATACTTATATTGTCGATGAGCAATTTAGTTAAAAAATGAAAAGTGATTATACTCCGTATCTGATTTTGCACTAGCTCTATCTTCTCCTACATTATAACTCTTTCTTGGAAATACAGCAAGGCGCCAAAGATTTTGCGAAAATGTCAATAATTTACTTAAAGCCTCGCGTTGCATCGCTTCTCGGCCTCAGAAAGAAGGGCCGCCCATGAAATTGACGTCTTGCAGTAATTTCGATATTTGTCGATTATGAAAATGGAGTTCCTCGTCTATCACGAGCGAAACGATTGGGAGGATGGGAATGTGTTGGTCGTCTAGAGTCAAATGAGAAAAATCAACAGAGCACCGTTCAACCGATCGCACGACGCATCGCGAGTAGATATTTGAGCAGGACCGTTCTGTTGTTTGCCATCGCGCACAGTTTCGGACAGCAATTGCCGGACGCGAAGACGGCCGTAACCCTATCGGTTATTTGTGCTAGCAATTTCGTGCGGAGAGCATATACTCGTGATCGTCTTGGTGCCGCAACATCACTGGAGGCCGAGTGCGGAGCCATCTTTATTGGCGGCCCGAGGTTGTTGAAGGTAATTACAATTTTCAACCTGACTGCATCCGCGATTATTTGCCAGAAATGCCGTCGGTCCCGCAGCCGCAAACTGCGCGGTGACATTAATCGCGCGAGACCATACTTTCTTTCCGAAAGTATGGAGTCGAAAACAAAAGTGTCGTATTTATGGAATAAAAAAGTCAAAGGACCACCTATCTAATCTTAAAAAGACAAGAACTTTTTAGACCATATAACTTTATGGATGTGTTGAACATGAACTACATATAAAGAAACTGTACGTAGCGATATAGGAGAAAAGGGGTAGTAACTTTTTCGAATCTAAAGCTGACAACTTTGTGAAAGGAGGTACGAGTTTTAATTGTAAAAATTGTGACACACCTTTCACTAAAACTTTTAAAACTTTTACTGTTCTTTCCGTCATACTATATTTTTATTATGTTTTTTTTTTTTGTTACAAAGATGTTTTCTTTTTACCTGTTGATCGTAATCTTCAATGTAACACATACTGGTGTAGAGTTAGGACATTCATCTTGTAGGTTTCTTTCGGCTGGCATACGACTTGGAAATTAAGAGGTTTTGATGGTAGGCCGTCCTGTCCGCTGCACGGTGGCGTATCATAAAAATTTTTACCTCGAACGACTTCTACGCAACCTGCACAACACTGCAGAGGCGTTTACGATAGGGGTATTCTCGATTATTGCTACCTGCCGCTAGGTAGCCTTTAGACATGAGTCGGGAGGTCTTCGGCATTCGTTTATACCGTTTGAAAAATACCGCCATAGTTACGACCGCTTTGATAAACCGTATACTAAACTCAGCTTTTTCAGCGTTCATCTATTTACAAACTATATCATTCATCGAACATTTCTAGCAGGTTGTGCACTTCGAACGCCAAAAGCGGCGACGTTTACCGGGCAAAAATATCATCACCTTCAAAGGTCTCTCAATTTATGCAGACGTTTTCTCGAGCATTTTATCAATCAAACTGTTGGCCAAGAATAAATCTCATAATAGGAAAATGCACGCAGAATTTTTAGACATTTCGAGTTATTCGATCATTACTTACGATATATTGCGAGTCGATTTCTGCAGAATACTGTAGGTAAATTTGTATAATAAAGAAAAGGTAAAGGAAAAAGCTTAAGAAAGATGAGAAATATATAATTTCTAGGAATTACACATATTGCATAAATCATCGTGACAACTT